>NC_143145.1:80500244-80806182 GCF_059928025.1 Delphinapterus leucas | reverse complement strand
GGGCTTAGTAGGGTTTTAATGCAAGCCACTTAGATATAAATACCATCTAAACATGGCCCTTTGCTACTTAAGCATAATTCCAGGGTGTAATTAGGCCCTCAAAGCCTGATGCTCACCATTCATAAACTCCCTCACATGTCACTTACGATAAACAGAGCAGAACTGAAAAATGCATATAGTCATCCATCTTTTTATCCATTCACATATGAAATCAATTTAATTTTGTGTCTGGAGAAAAGTATGGGTGAGTCTGCTCCTTTGCTTTGCATGTGACTGGAAGGTGGCCTACGACGGCCTGGGAGCACGTGTCCGTCTCTACCTAGGATATTCCCCACAACCAGGAGCTGCCCTATGACCTCAGTTAGGGAATCAGTGCAGCCCCAGTGTCTGAGGGGCATTTAGCTTTGAGAAAGTCATCAAAAGGAGGGGACCTGGCCCTGCAGACACTGCCTTCTCCAGCCTAGAAAGCACACAGATCAGGGCTCCTACAGCCCACTATACGGGTACAGGCAAAGCCATAGAATCACCTCTTCTAGTTTACATATCTGTTGGCTTTTATCTGCAAGGAGCACAAGGAAACAATAAAATGAAAAGAAATTGAACAAGCATATTAAATGACAGAGAACAAGAACAACATAATTTTGATATTTTTCAAAGCGATAGGTTTTCCTAATCTTTCAAAGTTGATCACCTGTGTAGGTCTCAAGCGATGATGTTTTCACCTTTCATGTATTTGCATCACTTCCTCTTAGTTAATTCATCTATGCTGAAGCTGTCGCTTCATTCCTGTCCTCTGCTCTTCTCCTATCTTCCCTTCATGTTTCTTCCCATCAGTGTTTTTCTATTTCCTATTTTCCATTTACCTTTTAATTAAATCACTGGGGGACATATCAGAAGTCCTTAGGGCTCACTTTGAGCTGGGGAAATGCAGAAAACTCTCTCCTGACTATAAACAAATGTTAAGTTAAATGAAGTTTGAGAAACATTTTCTCTGCAAGGTTTATTTTTGAATTGCTTGTAAAATCATCTTTGGCATGTATATCCTAGAGAGACAAAATTATTTTGTAAAACATTTAATATATTTCCAGCCTATTGTTGTTGGTACCTTAGCACTGATTTGAGTGGTAACTAATTAAATAGTGAAATAGTGTCTTTGGTCGTGAAATCAGATGCTATTGTCTATGATCCTGATAGTGTCAATAAATTCCAAGTCTGGAACCATGAGTGATGTTCCGTGGTACCTAAAATAAAGGGCCATACAGAGAGATCCATCTGGCTGCTTCAACTGCCTGTGTGATTCAATGGGATTAGACTATGATGAAATCTCTCATATGAGCATCTCACTACCCACGCCGATTCGGGAATAGACACCGGGTGACCATATATGCTGCACATACCCTGAATTAACACTGTACTGAATAAGACCACATTGGGAATGTGGGGAACTGAATCATTAAAAAAACAATAACGGGTTTCCCTGGTGGCGCAGCGCTTGAGAGTCTGCCTGCCGATGCAGGGGACGCAGGTTCGTGCCCCGGTCCGGGAGGGTCCCACATGCCGCGGAGCGGCTGGGCCCGTGAGCCATGGCCGCTGAGCCTGCGCAACGGGAGAGGACACAGCAGTGAGAGGCCCGCGTACCGCAAAAAAAAAGAAAAAGAATAACTAGTGTCTTCATTTTAGGAGTGGAGTAAACTTTGAATGAGGGCAGAGAACAGCTCTTATTCACCTTTATATGTAGAGAGATATAGACGTAGAATTTTTTTCACTGAGTAGTCTTGGTATATTTCGTTTTGGAAACGGAATGAATTTTAGTCATATTTCTGCAGGACTTCCAGAGGGTTTTAAAAGACCTTCGTATATTTAGATTTTTTTTTTGATGTGGACCATTTTTAAAGTCTTTATTGAATTTGTTACAATATTGCTTCTGTTTTATGTTTTGGTTTTTTTGGGCCAAAAGCACGTGTGATTTCAGCTCCCCGACCAGGGATCGAGCCTGCACCCGCTGCGTTGGAAGGTGAAGTCTTAACCACTAGACTTCCTGGGAAGTCTCCATATTTTAAAAGATCATATTTAAAAATTTTTTTACTTTTATATCTATCTATCATCTATGTCTTAAATGAAAAGAGATCAGGACTCAAGACAAAACAGTGGGAGACCTCTGGCACTCAGAGATTGAAGAAAGAAGAGGAGGTATTAAAGGGCTCTGCAAGATAGAGGAAAATTGAGACCATGGCATTCAGCAGAGTATCATACATATAATTTGCACTCCGTAAGTGGCCGTCACATGGTTTTCTGTCCCTGGTGCCGCTCTCACCATGCACTGCTTCATGACGACCCAACAACAGTGTGCTAGCTCACGCCATTCAGATCTCCCTCCTGAAGATGCCACCATGAACTTGGCATGCTGTGTAGTGTAAGGGCTGAGAGAACAGGCTTAAGAGCAAGACCAGGCTTTGTACCTCGGCCCTGACGTTCTCTGGCCACGTGAACTTGGGCTGAACCTCCTGGGCAAACCTGGGAGAACATAAGACTGTTAAAATCTGTTCTGTTTCTCTAGAATGCTCTTCCCACTCTCCCCACCATCTCTCCATCCTTCAAGCCTCAGTCTAAAAAGGCATCCCTTGACCCTAGAGCCTTGAGGAGTCCCCATATTGTCACTGACCCGCACCTGGCAACACAAAAGGCAGCAGCAAATGTAAAGGGACCACTGAGCATGGCATGGCATTTAGCTCCAAGAAGACTGATGCTTTAAAAAGAAGAAAGAAAATCCCTTTATATCATCACCATATCTTTTACAGCTCCCTTTTGTAGCCAGAAAAAGTTATAAACCCAATTAGTTATGAGATGGTTTGCTTCATGCCTTCTCCACTCACTGTTTAAGCTCTCTGAGGGTAGGAACCCCATTCATGGCTCTATCCGCAGAACCCAGCTTGGATTTGGTGTATAATAGGCCCTTTAATTAAGGTTTGTTGGATGAATCAAATTGCCTACATGCACTTTCTGGAGCTGTTGTAACAAAGCACTACCAACTGGGTGGCTGAGAAGGCAGAAAGTTATGGTCTCACCATTCTGGAGAAGAGACGTGCAGAAATAAGGAGCTGGCAGGGATAACCTTCTTTGGGCTGTGAAAGAAGGACCTGTTCTAAGCATCTCTCTTTGATTTGTAGACACCATCTTCATGTTCACATTATTTTCTCCCTGGATGCATACTATCTACAAATTTTTCCTTTTTATAAAGATAGCACTATTATCGGTTTAGACCCACCCTCCTGGTCTCATTTTAACGTGATTAACTCTAAGACCCCATCTCCAAATACAGTTGCATTCGGAGGTACTAGGACTTCAACATATGCATTGCAATAACAATGCCTTACACAGTTAGTAACAAGTACGTGCCATTCTTCCTGCCTAGTTGTGAGAAGGCTGCTCTCACACATGATTAAGTCACACATCCTGACTCCTGATAAAACTCTGTTTAAAATTCTAAGCTTTGCTTGGCAAAAGGAAAGACTTTGAAATTTTGTAAACCTTTGTATTCAAGAGTATTTTTTTTACTATATATATGGATATACATACCCATAGAAAGGAAATGTGTGTGTGTGTGTGTGTGTGTGTGTGTGTAAGCTGAAAGCTAAGCACTAACTCTCTTATTCTAGACTATATCCATTCCTCTCCTATCTGGTCAACAGTGAGAAAATTGGAAACCATGGATTATTGGGAATAATATATCTCAAAATACTTTTCCCGTTATAGTAAGGTCTGATTTGTCAACCGTTGTAAGGCAGGGATGTTGGACATACATGAGATTTATTATTGCACAGAGAAATGAGTCACAGTGAGACCAGATATTTGTACATTGGTAGAAAGATAAGGTGAATATAAACAGCAGAGAAAATATCTTGTTCTTTGTCTGGGACAGATTAGGGTGATTAATAATGCCTGGAACCTGAGGGCATAATGCTAAGTGAAATAAGCCAGACACAGAAGGACTAATACTACAACATGAAACCACTTATGTGAGGAATCTAAAACAGTCAAACTCAGAGAAGTATAGAGTGGAATGGTGATTGCCAGGGGCTTGAGGGAGAGGTAAACAGGGAGGTATTCATGAAAGGGTACAAAGTTTCAGTTATACAAGATGAATAAGCCCTGGAGAGTCACCGTACAACATACTACCTACAGTTACCAATATTGTATACTTAAAAATTTGCTAAGACTATAAAACTTATTTTAACTGTTCTTGTGACAAATAAAGTGATAATAATAATAAATAAAAAGGGAAGGAGGAAACTTTTGGAGGTGATGGATATGGTAATGGCATAGACTATGGCGATGGCTTCGTCGGTGTATACATATCTACAGACTCATCAAGTTGTGTATAGTAATTACTCAGAGCTTGTTGTATGTCGACCATACCTCAACAAAGTGGTTTAACAAATAATGCCAAGTGAATGTAAATAACTGTAAATGAGGTGTCAGTAAGATACCCTGTGTGTAGTTGACTGTGTGAGGGATTACATAGGGCTTCCTGTGGTTAGTGGCTACTTTGGAGGATCTGAAACTTATGAACTGAGCGCTCTTTTCTGACAGGACTAAGCTTTGGCATAACAGCCAAGTGTGGGCTGATCCTAACCAGCAGTGTTCAATTTTAGGAGCAAATAAAGAGAGCAGGCTGTTCACTATTAAAGGTGTTCTTCTGGGGTGGAGGGATGCCTTCTGAAATGTCTATTCAATGACATTGAAAATATTATTGTCTTCCTACTTCCCCAGGAAGATTTATGTCTCCATCTTACAAAAATTCATTGCTATGACCAGTTCCAGGCTACACGGTATAACAGAAATACATTAAGGACTTGGCAATTTTCTCCAGCTTTTGTTGTGCGACCTAAATTCTGATGTCACTCTGGACCATGTCCTGACCTTTGAGACATGCCTCATGGCATCGGTATGATAATTAAAGATATGAATAATGTTGCATAGTTCAAACACATGGTCCTTGTTTCATCATTGAAGCACTGAATTATGCCTAAATCCCAAGGACAGCCTTATTATTGACAGTCTAATTCTTGGACACATTTTAACATCATTTTCTGGATGGAAAATGTGTGTCAAATCAGTTTTTTGAAATCATCTATAATTCAGGGACCCAACTGATAATCTGTAAGCATTTATTCGGTGTTTTATGGGCAGGTGCACAATTTGGTGAAAACCTCAGAGGCTCCAATCAGCACAGGCTGTGTCTTCCCTACAGCAGTCCTCACAGGGAGAGCTTGTCCGGCCCAGAGATGACATTCGGCGGCAGTCCTTGCCAGCGTTTTTAGCGTTATAGGTTTCTGTGAGGAACTGAAAGGCAACTCGGTCATTGTTCTGAACCTGGACCCCGGGTGAGAGCTCACGCTAGGGGACGGTGCATGTTCAGTGACACCCTCAGTCTTTAAGGGCAGATTCAGAGAAGACAAATATATGAGCCAAAACATGCCAGTAATTTGCTAGGAGGTTATAAGCAATTTTAAAAAGCATTCAAAAGTGGTACCACATGGATTAGATGACTATTGCTAATGGTACACAACAGTTGTCTTGCATTCTGCACCCTCGAAGAACTGTTAAATGCCCAGTATCTGTAGCTCTTCACTATATTCTGTGAAGCTTGTCAGGCAGCTATTTTTACCCTAATTAGCAGATAAAGGAAAAGAGGCTTTAAAGAGAAAACAAAGATTAAAGGAACTTCCCTTCTTCACACATGTAATTATCTACTACAATAATTAAATCATTTTGAATTAATTAAACCTGGATGCAAAACATTACACAAAAAAGTATATAATAATCATAAGAGGCTGAATAATTATTTCTTAAAATAAAATCAAAGATTGTATCTCAAATGTGTCTATGTATTTGAATTTTATAAAGGCGAGAAATATAAACATTTAATATTAAAGATAAGACAAGAATGAATTTGGATTATGTACGTATGTTATATACAAAATAAATGTAAAGCGCTAAAATAAGAGAAAATGAAAGATATGAAAAAGTGCTTCAAAATAAGCTTAAAGAGAAAAATGAAGAGCTGCCATTTAAAATGAAAACAGTACAGTTAATTAAAAGTAATTACATAAGTAATATTTTTCATAAAAATGATTTCTTTAAAATCTTACTTGGTTAAATATTTATCACTATCAAAATCCTAAAATTTTTCTTAATCGCTATGAGATGTATATACATAGGTAGATAAACTGACTGATTGAATGTTAGATAAGACTGACATATATATACTTTATACTGGACTACAGTTGATTTACAATACTGTGTTAGTTTCAGGTGTACGGCAAAGTGATTCAGTTATACATGTACATATATATCTTCCTTTTCAAATTCTTTTCCCATTTAGGTTATTACAAATTATTGAGCAGAGATCCCTGTGCTATACGGTAGGTCCTTGTTGGTTATCTATTTTGTATATAGTAGTGTGTATATGTCAGTTCCAAACTCCCAGTTTATCCTTCCTCCCCTTTCCCTTTGGTAACCATAAGTTTGTTTTCTGTGTCTGTGAGTCTGTTTCTGTTTTGTAAATAAGTTCATTTGTTTCAATTTTTTTAGATTCTGCATATAAGTGATGTCTTATGATATCTGTCTTTCTCTGACTTACTTCACTTAGCATGATAATCTCTAGGTCCATCCATGTTGCTGCAAATGGCATTATTTCATTCTTTTTAATGGTTGAGTAGTATTCCATTGTATATATGTGCCACATCATCTTTATCCATTTAGGACATTTAGGTTGCTTCCATGTCTTGGCTATTGTAAACTGCACCACAGTGAACATTGGTGTGCATGTATCCTTTCAAACCATGTTTTTCTCTGGATATATGCCCAGGCGTGGGATTGCTGCATTATAGGGTAGCCCTATTTTTAGTTTTGTAAGGAACTTCCATATTGTTCTCCATAGTGGCTGTATCAATTTACACTCCCACCAACAGTGTAGGAGGGTTTCCTTTACTCCACGCCCTCTCTAGCATTTATTATTTGTAGACTCTTTTTAAAATCATGTTTATTGGAGTACAGTTGCTTGACAATGTTGTGTTAGTTTCTCCTGTACAGCAGGTATATATTTTTTAAGTTAACATTTTTTCAATGTCGAAACCTCCCTGTGTTGGGCAAGCATTCTGTACTTGCTATAGTTAACTATAAATACATTAAAAAATTGTTTTTGTTACTTTAAGGTTCTGCTTATCCAACAAAATGAAGAGGATTCTTCCCTTCCATGGAGTCCTCCATACTCACTCATCTCTAGCTCCACCCACACCCCTGCACCCCAAACATCGAAGTGTTCATGGGCGCTTGCAGCCTACCACCAGGTGTGCACCTGACTCCTGCCAGATGTGTTAGCACCCGGGATGCCCTGGGCCAGCACCCACCTCCCCTCAGCCTTTGCTTTGACCGTCCTTATAAGATGCAAGGCCCTTCCTCTGGCTTCTTGTGCTCGTAATTCCTCTTACCTGCCTTATTTGTTATCATCAGTCTAACACTCTTCATGCATACCATATAATCATCACTTTAAAGATGTCTCTCTAACCCGTTGCAACATGGGGTCTCTGAGGACAGGATCTTTCCTTGCTGCGTCCCCAGCACCTAAAATAATGCCTGGCACACGGTAGCACTCAACAAATTTTTGAGTAGTCCCCATGTTATTATCATTATTATTTTTAATCACTTACGATTTGTGTTTCATGCTTATGGAAAGAGAAAGATTAACGACAGTCTTTTAAAAAAATATGTATTACTCTTCTACATAAATGGAAATAAAAATACTAGCAAAAATAAATGGCTTTTTCCCATTCACATTCAGAGTCTGACTCTTCTCACTTTCACTTCAGTCAACAGTCACTGATGACTCTTTTTCTATATAATATCATTTTCTGGGCCATCAAAACCATTGGTGATAAAGCAATTCTTCAAAGAACCCAAAAACATAGCTAAACAGCCTTGATGCGGCTCCTAAGCTAGCTTTGCAGTTGTTTTGCGGAGCAAGCCTGCTTGGACTCCTGTTCTGGAAATGTCAATAAACATCTGTTTCACTCTTTCCCTCCACTGTGGGTTCTAGGTGGTTAAGAAGCGTGCTTCACTATTCTCTCAGAGATTGTCTTCTTTCTTTCTTCATTACTTATTTTTATTTTGAAAATTTTCAAACATATCTAAGAATAGGTTGTATCTCCACATACCCAACACCCAGCTTCAGTGGTCCTCCCTCAATTTTTAGATGTTTTGCTTGTATATTTTAAAGTAAATCCTGGACATTTCACCTATAAGACCTCTGACTGACCTTTAACTGACAAGGACACTTTTTCCAAAAACATTTTTCAGGGGTCAGAGAAGTTTTTTGGTTTTTGTTTTTAATGACACAGGTTTAATCTAAATACTGACACTACTCAAATGTGTATTTGTATGAACTGTATCCCTTAAACCTCTTCACCTTTTCGTGTAGTCTGCCTGCATCGTATACTGTTTTTAAAAAGAGCAACTATGAAAAGAATATATTCATTTCACTGCTGAAAGAGTTTGTACTGTCACTCATGCACAATATTTACTCAGGTTTTATACCATGAATAGCACATTAGGCATTACACATGGAATTAAATGCAATTGTTTCTGTCCTTGAGAAATAAATCGTCTAGCTAAGAAGATGGATAATACACAAACACACAGACAACCTGCACATTTTAAATAAAATAATATCATTAATGTTGGATATTTCAAGTGCACAAGAATTCAGGGGTAGAGAAAGTGTCTTTGAGACACATTCAACTAGAGATGATTTTTTGTGAAGGAAGTGAGCTTCAGAGTGAGTCTTGATTCAGGAGAAGAACGCGGACCCTGCGTGTTCAAACCCTGAGTCAGAAATTAGCACATGGTAAAAGCTAAGGAAGAAAATCAGAAGGAAAATGTGAGTGATGTTAATGATTAGGTAGAGTTTGCCCATGTCAAAGCTATGAGATGTGACATTGACCTTTGAGCTGCTCGTGAAAAACTCTTGTTATAACTCTTCAAAAGCATATTTACCTTTGGAAAGGGGGCTCAGGAAAAACTTTGAAAACATGAAAATCTAAAAGAGGTGTATTTCTAATGATGGGATTCCGGGGGCACAGTGGTGTTGGTTAGAGGCAGGTTTGGGGCAGGAGAGCTGACCTGGCAGCAAGCAGGTAGGCAGGACAGAGACACTGCCATGTGGACTAAACAAAGAAACCCGGGACAAGGGGGTGCTTATCACTTTCAGGGAAATCTGACCACTTCCTCTCTCCGCTCCCTGTTCTGTCATTTAAAGAAGATGAAGAGCTGCCTTGGGGTGGTCAAGCTTACGGACTAAATTCCCTAGTTATGTGCAACCTCTGGACTTTCCCTCTGTTGACAAGCAACGCTACAACCAGCAGTGAATCTCAGAAAACTCGGAACGGGGTCTGATGCCAGCTCTGCAATAGCTCAGCTGTTTGAATGCAGTGACGACAATCCGTGCTGGGGAACGATCATGTATCTTCTTCTTCAATCCTTTTTAATAAAGTTTTTTTTTTTGATGTGGACCATTTTTAAAGTCTTTATTGAGTTTGTTTGCTTCCGTTTTATGTTTTGGTTTTTAGGCCACGAGGCATGTGGGATCTTAGCTCCCCAACCAGGGACCTAACCTGCACCCACTGCATTGGAAGGTGAAGTCTTAACCACTGGATTGCCAGGGAAGTCCCCTCGCCTTCAATCCTCATCCCAGCTCTTCTCATTGCTTCCATTGTGCTCCCTATCTTAAAGGGGAGGAAACTGAAGTACATGTGATTACACAGGTGGCTGGGCCACACAGCTAGCGGTAGAACCCAGATAGCTTGATTCTAGGCCCACGCTCTTGGCTTCAGCCGTGGTCCTTCCACAGATGGTTTAATGTTTCCATTCCCTTGTCTCTGTCTTCATAAATAAAATGGGAACATTACTCTCCGTGTATTTGTGTCTAAGGACCAGCAAGCCATGTACAAATGATAGTACAGTGGAAGTTCTTTGAGACAAAGATTTATACTGGTTTTGGTTGGCAAGGTGCAGAATTAATTTAACGTGATTTATTTTCTTCAGACACATGTCTGAAACCCTTACCTAGAGAGTGGAAAGGAGAAAGTCTGGTTGTGGCAATGAAGACCCTGTGTTTGTATATCAGACTCTGTACCTATCTGGTCCTCATAGTGGCACTGGGATTTGGGCAAAGCCAAAAATTCCATTTCACAGAAGCTGAGGCTCAAGGGGATGGATGACTTATTCAAGGTCACACTCTTCTCTGTGTGGGTTTTCTCATGCTGAGAATGAAGTATGGCCGGACTTTTATTTCTGGGCTAGTGTCGTATCAGACTCTACAGGTGTGCTATAGTCACGTGGCTTTTGGGATTGTGATGGTTGTAAATGTTGATCTATGAAACGGTACTTTGTCTTTTACTGTCTCACCTGGGTTTCATTCTCTTGGTCCCCACACAAGAACTCAGGGTCCTAGTGATACATCAGGAGGGGTCCCTCCCCCTTCTCAGATCCGATTGTTCACTCAGCATTAAGAGCACACCTACACTGTAGCAGCATTGGAAGGTGTCTGCAACCTGTAAAATTAGGTGATGAAAAAGAAGAAAGGTCTGGTGGTGTTTTAGATCTTCACGTTAACCAGAAACTTTTCAAATACGGAAGTGGCACTGAGCTAAACTAGGAGATTTGGAGACAGCATTTTAATCTCATTGAATCTGTTTCCTTATTTATTATGTGAAAGCAATACTAACTGCCAAACCTACGCTGCGTGTCTAAAGGGGCCTTCTAAAGTACAGAATATGGGCTTCCCTGGTGGCGCAGTGATTGAGAGTCCGCCTGCCGATGTAGGGGACGTGGGTTCGTGCCCCGGAGCTGCTGGGCCCGTGAGCCATGGCTGCTGAGCCTGCACGTCCGGAGCCTGTGCTCCGCAACGGGAGAGGCCACAACAGTGAGAGGCCCGCGTACCACAAAGAAAATAAATAAATAAATAAATAAAATAAAATACAGACTATTTCCCAATTTCCAGGTATCAGTAATACTGCCCCTGCCCATGTCTCCCTACCACACAAAGATTAGAGACTCAAAAGTGAATTCAAGATATCTAATTGCTAAATAAGACACCATGGAGCTTACTTCAGATCTATTCAGCTCTGTCCCAGGGTGGGCACTATGGGCTGCACTGTGTCCCTGCCACATTCACATGCTGAAGTCCTGACCCACAGTGCAACTGTTCTTGGAGATGAGGCCTTTAAGGAGGTAATTAAGGTTTAGTGAGGTCATTAGGGTGGAGCTCTAATCCACTGTGAGTAGCATCCTTCAAAGAAGACACATCAGAGATGCATGCACAGAGGAAAAGCCACGTAAGGACACAGTGAGAAGGTGGCCGTCTGCAAGCCAAGGAGAGAGGCCTCAGGTGAAGCCATACCTGCCGACATCTTTTTTTTTTTTTTTTTTACCTGCCGACATCTTGATCTTGGACTTCCAGCCTCCAGAACTGTAAGAAAACACATTTTTGCTGTTTAAGCCACTCTGCCTATCATATTTTGTTATGGCAGCCCCTGCAGACAAACGCAGGAGGCAGGAGCAAGAAACCTTCACGTAGCATGCCCCAGCCTCAACCTGCCCACTGAGCAGCACACTGGGACTCAATTTTCCAGCCCTTTCAGGCAGAAGTAGCATTTCAGCTTCAACAACGTGGGTGACAACGCTGCTCCTCTCCTTGGCTTTATGAAATTGCCTGCCCTGCCGCTGGGGAGACTGAGTCTTTCCCAGTTCATCTCTGCAGAACAGACTCTGCTTTCTGCCGTGGCCTCTGCTCCGATGGGGTTCAGGATGTAGAGGAAGACAGGTCTGTGTGCCTCGGCCCTTGTTTATTTGGGCCTTTGACATTTCTGGAAGCTGATTCAGAACAGATAATAATTCCACGTACAGTTAATAAGAAATATCACGTAAGGGTAATTACTATTTTGCTAGTTTAAGTAAGTAGAATACAGTGTAATCTGAGCTGCTATTCAGATGTTGACGTGTGCATTGTGTATTTTAAAAGAGGCAGTTTGGAAATACTTAGAAATCTTCATATGTCTGTATCCACAATGTAAAGTTGAAAATTGCACACTAGAGCTCAGAAAGTTTATAATAGAAGATTTCGTGGCCTGAATTTGCTTAATTAGTTTGACTCTTTGTCTTTCACTGTTGACCATGTGGCAGTACGTGAAACGAGGATTTGGAAATCATCTGGTTAACTTGATTATTGATCTTGACTAAGGTGTGAGCCAACCTGTTAATCTTTGATTTTTTTTTTTCTTTTTTTTTTTGCCGCACCGCACAGCTTGTGGGATCTCATTTCCTGGACCAGAGATTGAACACGCACCCCTGACAGTGAAAGCGTGCAGTCCTAACCACTGGACCACCAAGGAATTCCCTAATTTTGCTTTTTTTAAGTTACATATTTTAGAGCACTTTGTATGTGTCCGGTACTGTGCTAGCTTAGAGCACAACTATAGTATGTATTTCCTATCCACGGACTTTTCAATAGGTTCTAACAATCTGGGTAGTATCCTTCTTGTCATTGCCTAAGGATATCTACTAAAATGCCTCCAGCTGGAGCATTGTTAAATTCACAGCATCCTCTTGATGTTCTACCCCCAGCCCCATCCCTGGCTCTGCCTCCAGGGTAAATAAATGACCCTCTAGGTCATTGAGCCTGAGGATCTAGAGACGAATTACCTACTGAGTGCTGCTGGATCCAGGTAAACTCTCTGATAAAACGAAGACAGCAGGGACCAAACAGAAATTCAGCATGTTCATTGGGTCTTGCCCCTGTGTTGCAGCCTCAGGTGCTGGGAGCGTCTCATGGCCTGGGACATCAGGGTCTGCATAAAGAAGACAGAAATCCTTGAAAGGGTTCAAGCAGTAGCTTGCAAAGGTAAATGGGATTTTGAGGCAGTAAAAAGGCTGGATGTTCTTTTATTCCTCTGTCACAGACATTAATAGGCAGCATAGGAACGGTGATATGAGACATAAATAGGTAAATGTTTCGTTCTTCTTTGCATATTCATCACCAATATGCACCAAAAAGAGCTGTCTGTCATAATCAGCCATGTTGGAACAATAAGGTAGAAAAGCAAATAAATTCAGTGAGGTAATGTTGCTGCAGGTATGGGTTGCTCTCCTTTTTTACATGATGTTTTTGTTATAACTCAATATAGTTAACTCTAAAACTCTGCCAAATGTTAGAGAAACTAGCAGAATCAAGGTATAGGATTAAAGGTTAGACCTGCCAAGTAACTCAGATCTTCAGATGTCTCATGCTTGACATGCCAAGATATTTGTGTCAAAAAAAAGAAAAAAAGTAATTCGTTTTTCTTTGGTGGTGGGGCTGGAGAGAAGGGGAGAGGGACAGTGGGAGTTGTTCGATGAAGGGGAGAGGGCAGTGGGGGAGGAAGGTGTGGTTTCAACCCTCTGGATAAATGATTCAATTCTGACCCAGTTTGTTTATCCTGTGTTTATCCTGTGTTATCCTGTGTTAAAAATGTGACTTTTCTTGTTAATTTTTATAACCTTTTCACGGGCAATAGATGTAGTCATGTTGGCAAAATTGTCCCCAGTCCATTGTTTCGGTCTTTGAAAATTAAACCAACTGGCCACAGTGCATGCATGTGTGAACACACCTGGTGGATTCCTGTATGTATTTGTCGTCCTAGTCACCCTGAAGCAGGTGGACGATGACGCAGTTGGACAAGAGCCAGTTTCGGCAACACCAACACTGACTGACTTGGTCCCTCGTGCGTCCCCCTCCTCCTTGTTCTTTAGTTCTTTGCTTTTTATCCTCCTTTCCAAGGTTACCAGTCTCTTTTGGAACCATCTTTTGAGCACAGCAGGCCGGGACAACTGACTTAAGATGCCACACCTTGGAGAACTATGTCATCTGACACTTGAGCGTGAAAGAGCTCAGAATATGACAGCCGCAAATATGCCCCTCTGGCGTCAGGAGCTCTCTGCCCTCCCCCTTTGGACCTAAAAGCAGTGCATCTGTTTCCCCTTTGTGAACGTGTCCCCCAACCTTTCACTAGGAGGAGCAGAATGACTCTTTTTTTTTTTTTTTAAGAGAATGACTCTCAATCCCTAGAGATGACGCTAGACTCCTAGGCCCAGAACGGCAATGTGAGGAATCTCCATAAACTTGACTAAAATAACTCTTCTCTCCGTTTATTTTCCCCATATATTTACCTACCATCCCACATTTTAGTGCCTCTTAAAGCTCAAAACCCTGTTCCTTTGCATTGTCACTTCTCCATACATTTATTGTCCTTTGTTTAAATGGTCTAGGTCTCCAGGTCTGACTGCTTCTTTGGGGTTTTCATGTCATTCCTCTGAGCAACCCCCGCCATGCCTACGAAATAAAACTTTTCTCCTGCTAATCTGGCTTTTGCCGATTCAATTTAGGGCCCCCGCTGCTGAGCCAATTTAGGGTAGAGAAAAAGTTTTTTTCCTTCTTGTCAAGTGACTCAAGAAAGCCTTAGGAGGAAAAAGTAGAGGTCTGCCAGTGGCTTAAGACGTCTGGAGATTTGTGACGTGAAGTAGCTCACCTGCCAGGTCAGGCAAGTTGAAGGGCTAAAAGGCAGAACACCTAGGTTCCTTCCCAACACCACCACTCGCTGGCTGGGACTAGTGACTCAACCTCTCCAAACCTACTGAATTGTCTGTAAAAAGGCAATCATAATTATTTCAACTGGCCCTACCTCACAGGGCTATATAAGGAAAAAAAAAAAAAGTGGAAAGCACTGAATAAAACCGTAAAGTGTTTTACAGATGTAACATTAAAGGTTTACTTTTACCTGCAGATAAAATAGTTTTAAAAAATCCTTCTTGTAAGACTACCGTGAGAAATGAGTTATGCTGTCTCGGGACCAAGGGCACATTCCAAGCCAATAGAAACAAACAACAAATATTATTAGGAGATTAGAATCTGATCAGAAGATAAGGATCAAAGTTTTGGTGAAGATGTAACTTTAAAAAACATGTGTTTTATGATTATGAATTCTGTCAATTCCCCTTCCATGACCACGTGTATGTCCACCCAGGCACCCAGACAGTTCTAAGTGGAGAGCAGTTTCCAGTGATCACTTTGAAGAATTTTTCTTTCCCGTGAATTTTCTGGTCGTGAAGTGACAAGGCAATATTTCATTTTGGATAGAATTCTAGGCCTGGTAGTGGAAAGAGAGTGTTGTTCACATTAACTATGGGATAAAAGGAGACTCTTGTCTTATTCCAAGAGAATTAAGAGTGATTGATTGAGGCACTGTGTTGAATGGTCTTCTGTCTTTATCTGAGGGTAATGGGCAGTGGAAAGAGGTTGGCTGAGGAGCTAAAGACATCAAATGAAACTGACCTAAAATTTACCACCATCTAAATTTCAGTAGGAAGTGTTATAGTACCCTTACTAACAAGCCAGGTTCTTCTCACCATTTACTTCTATACCTTGCATGAAATGTCATGCTTAGAGAGATATTAGGCCCATGCACATAAAAAATCGTGAGACCTGTTCTACCACTAAAACAATGATCTGTAAGTGGCAAGTCCCTGTGCCCTTTTTTTTAAAAAAAAATATTTATTTATTTATTTTGTTGTGCCGGGTCTTAGTTGCTGAATGTGGGCTCCTTAGTTGTGGCATGAGAACTGTTAGTTGCAGCGTGCGTGTGGAATCTAGTTCCCTGGCCTGGGATCGAACCCGGACCCCCTGCATTGGGAGCGCAGAGTCTTATCCACCGTTCCACCAGGGAAGTCCCCCCTGTGTCCTTTGGAATGAGTAAACTTCTACTTTAAAGATGGATTCAATAAAATGAGCAAGGAAACAAATGCATAATTTAATCACCTTACCTAATATTTGAGAAATTGTGATATTTGCTATGTTACTGGTTAAATATCTAGGTAATGGCTTTTTTTTCATGAATTAAATGAAGTTGATACCGCTCTCCTGTCATGCAGACAAAGCTTATTTAATCTTCTTATTTCAACTTTAAAGACTTATGCTTCCAACACTTTTTTTAGTAGTTAATGCAGTCTGGTGAACCAAAAAATCACCAAAAAGTCAAGTTTTTTTGATAATTTTTGACGCTGAAAGGCTGAGACCTCAGGGCTAAGCTGAGCTAATGAAGATCTGAGTGGCCTCCTGAGCTGCGAGACTCAGCTGTGTAGCCAGCAGGGAGCCTGAGATCTTTCAGGGCAAGGGCAGCTCAATGCGAATTTGAAAGAATTAACCCACATAAGTTGGTGCAGCCACTGTGGAAAACAGTGTGAAGTTTCCTTAGAAAACTAAAAATAGAAATACCATATGATCCAGCAATCCCACTCCTGGGAATATATCCAGACAAAACTATAATTCAAAAAGGTACATGCACTTATGTTCACAGCAGCGCTATTCACAGTAGCCAAGACATAGAAACAACCTAAATGTCCATCAACCGATGAATGGATAAAGAAAATGTGGTATATATATGCAATGGAATACTGCTCAGCCACAAAAAAGAAAGAAAGAATGCCATTTGCAGCAACATGGACGCAACTAGAGATTATCACACTAAGTGAAGTAAGTCAGAGAGAGAAGGACAAATACCATATGATATCCCTCATATGTGGAATCTACAATATGACACAAATGAACCTATCTATGAAACAGAACCAGAATCATGGACATAGAGAACTTGACTGGTGGTTGCCAAGGGGGAGGGGTTTGGGGAAGGGGTGTAGTGGGAAGTTAGCGTTAACAGATATAAGCTTTCATATGCAGAATGGATAAACAACAAGGTCCTACTGTAGAGCACAGAGAACTATATTCAATATCCTATAGTAAGCCATAATGGAAAAGAATATTTAAAAAAGAATGTATATGTATGTATAACTGAATCACTTTTCTATATAGCAATAAATTAACACAACATTGTAAATCAACTATACTTCAATAAAAATAAATAAATAAATATTAACTTAAGAAAAAAAAAAAAAACCCTACAGAGGTGGGTGAATTCTACCTTTCTGACACTCCAGACCATGGTAAAGTTTTCTGTGGTCATAAATGCTATGAAAATCTTAAAATTATGTAACACATCCGGAAGCACATAAAAATAGATCTGTACAATTTTAAAATGTCAACACAGCAAAGAGATTTATTGATACTTCTAAATGGCCCTGCCCTCTCCTTCCTGCCACATCCAAAAGAAAGCGTTTGGCTGTAAATAGAGACAGCGTCCTCTGCTCCTTGCCATTATTTATGTGCTCATAGTTTCATGTCCTTTGTTTAAATACACGCTCTGTTCAGTTCATTTTTGCAAACAAATATAGAAGAGTACAGTAAATCTGTGAATATAACCCATAAACCTAAACTATAATACAGATGTGCAATTAAGACTGCAGGTGATCTATAGCTAAAGATAGTCAGTCCATGGTTTAGCAGCGGCGGTCGTCAGGAAAACTGGCAGATGTATTTAAAGCCTTCAGAAGCCAGCTTTCTTCTCTGCTGTTCGTCCATTTGGTTTGGAAATAGCCTGGCGAAAGCCATCATTTTCCGCTACTCACAGACACAACCTTTGCTTGGACACTGCTCCCTCACCGCTTCCCTGCTTCACATTTTCCAGGCATTCCCTGCCAAGCCACATTTACTCACTTTCTTCATAGAAAATCCCAGCCGGCCGTCTCCTCAGTTGCCCTACGGTAAGTATCTTTAGGCATCAGGATGGTTCTTTTGAGCAACTTTCTCTTTGAACTCTGGAAGAGTAACTCGGAGATTGCAGCTCTGGACCCCAGCCCTGGGGCAGAACATCACTGAGGTAATAAATCAAACTGAGGGTTAGGGACCCACTGTTACTGGTACAGGTTTGAGAGCAAACGTGTAACGTTCAGCAAAAATCCTCAAAGTTCCCACCACCTATTCTTTTCTTCACCAACACGTATTTAGAAATTTCTACTGAAGGTTTAGAAAAAACTTCTTTGGTAACGTATCTGAGCTAAATATTTCACAGGATCTAGGTTTCTTCTGAGTGATAGATGGTAGGTTTAGGAAGGGAAGTAATGATATCTTAGAATTAAATTAAGAACTAGGAAAAAAAATGAGTGTGCCCTGCTTACTCTCTAATTTACCATGGGGAATGAACTTGGGGCGGAGGAGGGCTGCAACTCTCCATCAGTGCATGATTTATGACAGTGCTTCTTTGTAAATGATAAATTCCAGACTAGGGAGAGAGTCTGGTGGCCTCTGAACCGTCAGTGTCTGTTGCTGTCAGTAAGCTTTTGGCTTAAGCTTCAGGGTGACCTGCTCAGTTCAGGATGGGCTCTCAGCCTCGGGAGAGCTCAACACGGAAGGTGTCACTGTTTCTTCTCCCAAGAGCAGGTTAACAACTTTAAGATTAAACTGAATAAGAAAACCAGCGATTGGTTTGTCCTGTGAGGCCAGTTTGTAAAGTCACACGGGAGAAAATGTCACAGGCTTTATTAAAAAGGAGTTGTGTTTTTCATATGTAAATAAAAGATCTTTGACAAATAACATTAAAATTCATATTTTCTCTGGAAATCAGACTGAGTGAAGCAGTGGGGTATTCCTGGTGAAGGGATGGTGGCAGAAGGATTGAAAAGGAAAAAAGAAAAGCTCATAAAATGCATATTTACCTTATAGCAGTCACCGGATTCTTGAAAAGATCGCTCAGCTTAAAAAAAAAAAAAAAGGATCCTTGAACTTATATTCTTTTATAAAGAAATTCAGTGTGGAACTCTCCGCTCACCTCTGAGCAGAGAATGGGAGGGTTCATTTGCTTGAGTCTTGGTCACTTCTTTCAGAGCTTGTTTTTAATCATCTTTCGACCCAATATATTCTTGCTAAAACCCAACTTGTTGACTATATCACCAATGTTTGTTCCAAAAGAAGAATTACTTTGTTCCTGTTGAGTGAGGACGTTCATAGAAATTTAAATTATTCATACACGAGCCCGTCAAACAGAAGAAGAATCCTTGGAAAACGGGCAGTTTGAACCAATATTTTTGGCATGTGAGAGCCTCAGCCTGTTTAAATATTTGTTCAGAACTTATATTGGGCGTAAAATAACTCAAATTGGTATACATTCAACAATATGGGAAATTGAAACTGAGTAAAAACGAGCAGGTACTTAAATCTATATAATCCTTTACAAACTTTAACTCATTTCCTGAAACAATGTTAAGAGTTTTTTAGGGTGATATTTAAGAAGAAAGCAAGTATCACCTTGTTGGATGAAGCACATAAGGATTCTGTAGTGTGGCATCTGTCCCATAGACCTGCTGCCTTGCAGGTCCAACACATCTCTTTGAAATTCTTGTTGCCTATTGAGATGTCATT
The DNA here is from genome assembly GCF_059928025.1 of Delphinapterus leucas. NCBI lineage: Eukaryota > Metazoa > Chordata > Mammalia > Artiodactyla > Monodontidae > Delphinapterus > Delphinapterus leucas. The sequence goes on along the minus strand of NC_143145.1, from coordinate 80,786,786 downwards.
GCTTTCAACACAAGAAGTGCCGTCTTTAGAGCAGGCTGTATATTACCACAAGCTGTTTGGCAAACATTATTCACTCATGGCAGCTTCTTTATATGGGAATGTGTGTGTGTGTCGCTTTCATATGAAATATCAGAGTAAAATAAAAAGATGCTTTGGGTTGAATTCAACTAATCTTGTCCAGATAACTATATTACAGGATACCATTTTATTTGGGGGGCATGTGTAACCCGAGGAAGCACTTTGCAGCAAAAATGTGATATACTAGGAATCTAGACCAGGGAAAGATGGCTTTTATGGAATGCCTTCCATATATGAAGGTATTTCCTTACACTATCCTAATTATTTCTTACATAGACTTGTGAGGTCCCATTTTGCAGGTGAGGAAACTGAGACTTAGAAGAATGAGCCAACTTGAACAAGTCCACCCCGTGGCTAAATGGCAGACCCGTGATTTGAACTCCCACCAACTCCTTCCAAATTATGTGCTCTCTGCAGGATTTTATTGTGATGGTTCATTTAGAAATGATTTGTTTTTAGTCCATCGATGTTGATGGATTAAACACCTCTGCTAGTATTCACTGTGGAAAATTCACAATTTTCTAGGCCACAATTTCTACTTTTAAGGAGCATGAAGGCTAGTCTGGCCAGAAGACCCACAATAAAAAGATTAGTCCATGGTGCTAGAGGGCAGGTACCTACACATTCCTCCAGGAGCCCACAGTGAGGGGGGATCTGGGGGGATTGACTCTGCCTAGTGGAATTTGAGCTGGGCCTTGAAGAACTGGGACCTGCAGAGATGAGAGCTATGGAGAGGAAATGACCACGAGACATAACAGACATGGAAGAATATGAACCAACCCTGTACAGTTTACTGGGTCTCCTGGGCCCAGTAAAAGGCATATTTATTTAGTGAGCTACACACTTTATGATCTGGTTACATGCCCTGGCCCCATGAGAGGAACCTGCGTGTAGAAAGTTTCACAGGCAGGGTGGTCATTCAGATTGGAGCACTTGCCTCCTTTACCGGTCCTGCTGGTTATATAAACATTTCATCGGGAATTTCACCAGCTCACCTTCTCCTTGAAGCTCTAGAGCCGTACAAAACGTTGCTGCCACGAGGATGTTAAAACTCTTAAGTGAGGATGCCAAAGTAAACTTTAATGAGCCCCCTCGCTCAATGAACATAGTCTGGCACTTTTAATGGTGGCATTTCTCAATGGCAGCAGGGGGATTCACTGAACTTAGATGGCAAAGAGGATCATGCTCTTCCACATTCGCGTGTTCTGTCTGTGATGGGCAAGGTGGACCTAAAGATGGAGTGGAAATGAGAGGAGTGGTACCTGTCAGATAGCAAGGAAGCCTTCAAAGATCCTTTACTCTTACTGAGTTATACATCGGCTTGGGAAATCTTTATTTTCCTTAGTTTTAAACCCTTGGGTAAATGTTATATATTTCCACTTTTCTTGAAAAATTTAAGAGCTGGCCTTTCATAATCATGTTTGTTTCTACCTGCAACTATAGAGGTAAGCCACTATTCCAGCTTTTGAATCCCCCAAAATGAAACCCAGGACTCATGCATCTAGGGATTCATTGCTGAGTGTATTCTTACACCTATACCATGGTGACCACTTGTGATGAAAGATTAATAGGTGATTCCGAGATAGCTCTCAGGACTTCCCTCACAAACAAAGCAAAACCACAGTGGAAATATCTACATTCAATGCATCCCTTGATCTTAGCCCAGTGACTGACACTATCATTCCGTCCCCTAAGTAAGTTGCTACTTATTCTTAGGAAGGCAACCCCTGAATGGTTATCTTAAAGTTAATTCTGCATTTAGCTTATGAGAGGCCTATGAGGCAGAAAGAGTAGGGTTTGCCCTTTAAACAAATCCTAAGTGCTAAACTTCACATCCATTTCTCCAGCCCTACAACTTTTCTGTACCCTTGATTTAGCCAATACATGTCACAGCTCAGATGTTCAGTAAATATGTGTTAAATGAATAAGTGAATCAATGCCTAAAATAAGGGGAAAGCACATTCCCATGCCCTGCTAACTATCGTTATAGTCCTAGAGAAGAGGATCAGAGTTCAATTCCATGATTCCCTTAGACACGATCTTCCATCTATTCACCCTCACATAACTATGCTTATAAATCACTAACTTGGTCTTGCAGTCCCTCTATCAGGAACGCTGCGTAACATTTAAATCCCAAGTAAATGTTTATTAAATGGACGAAGAGGTGCAATAACTGGGATGTGCATGACTCTCTGTGTGGCCTTGCCTAAGATTTGAATCGTCTAGGGAAAATGACTATTTATCTTAGAAGATCCTGTTTGGAGTCTAAGTATCATTGTGTGGCAATGAGAATAAATGCACCATTTTGAGATCAGCATATTAAAAAAATTAACACACCGGGATGAACACTCCTATTTCATAAAGGCAAAAAGAGGCCGATAGTAATTTATTCTGATTATTTAAAATTTTTTTAGCTATGATTTTTGTATAGTTTTGCAAAACTGGCCTTCATTATCTAAGGATTGATAACTCTGTTGTCCAGTTGTTTAACTAACTTTTTGACCTTGGATAAATCACTGAAAGCCTATGGATCTTAGTTTTCTTGTCTGTCGGTGGACAAAGTTACTCTTCATTGGGACAGACCCACTGGGGCAGCTTCGGCTACTCCAAACTTGAAGACAGTCATGTTTGATTTCAAGAGTTTTAGAGAAAATTGCATTTTACCGGTTGGTCAAGCCTTCAGTGCCAACCATTCAATATAATTCTTTTCCTTTCTGCCCTCAAACATTTTTAGAATCAACAGAAAAATTCTTGATAATTCAGTTTGTTTTCACAGCAGTTCAGCTGGGCAGTGTAATTGGCCGTGGGGGGTACTAAATCTCTGTCCTCCTTGACTGAGGCTACGGGTTTCTGGGTCTCTGAACAGTCAGGTGCAGTGACTTTAATGGGTCACAAAAAGACTATAAATCCTTTGCAGAAATGGTCACATCTGTGTATTAGAAATGCAGTGGGATTTTTAAAGCTACTTTATTTAAAAACTCTAAGCAAAAATTATAGTCATTTTTATATATTTCTGTATTTAAAGTTATTACTTGCAGGCATTAGGAATAAAGGTGTAACTTAGCAGTTTTCCATCTTTCATCCATATAGTTTGAAATATATGTGGTTTTCTCCGCAGGAGTTTAACTTCGTGTGTACGGTTGAATAATATTCAGTCCAAAGTCACATGACCTGTGGTGTTACGATGCACATTTGTTGACGTGGCTATCTCCCCAGTAAACCGTGAATGTCTCAAAGATGAGGACCATGGGAAACTCATTACTTTATCCCCTGAAACTACCTGGCAGGGCTGACCCCCAGTAGATGTTTGTTAACATGAAAACAAAGTAGTAAAATTTAGCAGTGAAACTAGGGGCTTTGTGGAAGTCTTCACAGTAACTTTTGAAGCAGAATAAGTGAGAAAATAAGCCAGAAATTTACACAAAATTCAGGAAATCAAGTTTTAATAAGAATCTTTGTCTTAAGGGTTTAAAACATGCAAGTTAACTGGCGAACTTGTCATTATCACACAAGGCTGCTTCTTCTCACACCAGCTAGTGATGGCCTTACTTACCTATGCGGTGGTGTCTTTCGTGGTTCCAACGATGCCCCATCTATTGACTGGTAGTCATGGTTACTCCCAAATCTGTTCCATTTATAGCCAATTCTTCTTATCTCAGTACCAATTACTAAAGATACATAAAGTATTAAAGGGACCACATTTCTATTTCCACCTTCAGATGAACTATACTTTGGATTAGCCATTTAGGCAGAAAATTATCTTTATCTGGGCATTTGTGACTGTGTTTATAATTAATGCGCTTTGCTGTGCATTATTTGGAGAGCCTGGCAGATAAGCTCAGCGGGTGTCTCAGAGCCAGCCCCACCCCAGTGAGGGCCTCACACAATGATCCAGACAGCGTCATTCGCTTCTGGTCCCATACCTGCTGGCAGCCTGGTGCTTTTGTCGGCTTCTCCGAGCAGCCTCTGGAGATGCAGCCTCTTATCTGGGAAGAGCACAGCCAAGCTGGGAGGCAGGGAAAGCTCGTGGCAGCACTGAGAACGTAGCTCGGGAGTGAAAACTTTGTCTTCGTAAACAGAGGCCAATTTCTGTTTGGACTGATGCAGTTTATACTGCTTTTCCGGGAGTAATTATTTAATAGCAACCCTCTCTTTTACTCTCAAAAGCATGCCAATTTGCATAATAAATTATACGGTGTCTTCAATTATAGGGTCAGATTTTTCTGTCTGCTGTATCTTTTAGGCTGTCTCTGGGAATTTTCCAGACTTAGGAGACCCACCTCCCAAAGGTAGGGTCCAAAAATGTATAATTCCCGTGCATCTTCCACGCAGGCATGTAACCTGGGCTCTGCCAATTCCTTCCGGAGATTTCCATTTCGAAGTGAACAATCTGATGAAAGCAACTCCCTGAAGAATCCTTCTGCAGCTGGAACACCAGCTTTCAGCAGCCAGGGGTGCAGGGTTGCCTTGTTGGGATGGATGGTGGCGACTGCAGCAGCTGTAGGAAGCATCATAGCACATCTGTGGCCAGGTTTTCTCGTCAGGCTGGTTCGGCAAGAATAGAGACATATTCTTGGTAGCTCAACCTCAAAGATATTCTCCAGTCTTCCCCACGATCATGTTCATGATTCAATACCTTTTAACAAAAATCCTGTTTTTTTATGCTTAATTAGCCAGTTTCTATTGCTTACAATAAGGAGCATTACTGATGTATGAACAGACTTGAAAATTTTGGTTCATAGGATATCCCAACTAAATGTTTCAACTGCAAGGAATACATACAAAAGGGGTATTTTGTATACTGAATGCTCTGTACCAAATCTCTTTCAAAAGACAATGCCCTACATGAAAAAGGGCTGCTCATTTGCAGGGCTTGCAAAGTTGATCTTGATTAGTTACACCATAGATCTATCCAAAGCTATGGGGTTATTCTTTTCAAAATGAGATTCGGGTCAAGTGATAAATTTCCTCCTTACACATCAAATGGAAAGAAAGGTGCTTGGATGTCAAGTCTGGCTTTTTTTTCTTTTTCTTTTTTTTTTTTTTTTTGGCGGTACGTGGGCCTCTCACTGTTGCGGCCTCTCCCGTTGCGGAGCACAGGCTCCAGACGCGCAGGCTCAGCGGCCATGGCTCACGGGCCCAGCCGCTCCGCAGCATATGGGATCTTCCCGGACCGGGGCACGAACCCGTGTCCCCTGCATCGGCAGGCGGACTCTCAACCACTGCGCCACCAGGGAAGCCCCTGGCATTTGTTAACCTATGTTTTTCTTACTACATTTCCAGGGATGCTCAGGAGCCTATAATGTCCACTGTGACAATCAACCAGATGGCCTCATTTTCAATTATGTGACCTGAAAAGTGTTTGATTAGCTTCCTTCCTGCTGCCGACTCACTCTCACTTGGATGTGCTCAACATAGAAACTAAACAGCAGCAGGTCATGAATGCTAGTTGAAATCTGCTATTACATTATTTAGAAGAGATTCTTTAAAGATCTCACGTGCAATTCAACAACCAACAGACGCAGCCCACTACAGGATGGGGCAATATGACATTTTGGAAATCATCTCCATGTTCAGATCAAGAATTCCAGGTAGGCAGACCCTCTGGCACCGTCACATTCAGGGTAGTTACTAGTTACCATTTAAATGAGTATACATCTGCATATATTTGCACAAAACCCAACTATTATTATTCTTTGTTATGCAGTGACATTTTTCTTTGATTATAATATGTAAAGGAACTTACCACAATGAATAATAAACTGTTTGAAGGCCAATGAAATAGCTCACACAGAACTTGATAAAATAAAAAGTCAGTGGCACCCCTAGCAACAGCGCTGAGGGGGTTCTGGGTCTCCTGTAGAAGAAATGCCTGGAAGGGTCACACACTGCTGTGTCCCTGAGCTACACGCTCACCACTCTACCGGGGCTCTCAGCTCCGTGTACACACAGCTGTCATTACCTCCCAGGAATCATATTCTGAGGACATGTACAGATTCACAAGTATATATATAACACAATTGTACATGTAGGTGTTTCTGCTTAGTGAGTTATGAGTCCTTTTGTATAAACGAAAGCATTATATGGTTTCTGTGGCTTAAAAAAATCTTAGCAGTAGGCGAGATTTGCGAAAGTTAGCCAGGACTGTTCATAATTTCCACGATTCTGAACATTTAAAGGCGTCTACTTTCCTCTACACTTGGTAACAAACAGCCCAGGTTTCCACCCTCAAGCACTGAGATAGACTGTTGTCGGCTTGTGGAAGAAAGTTTTCTGGACTCACCGAAGTTTGGCTAATTTGTCTTTTTCACGTTTCTTCTTTTTCCCATTGCCTACACTACCCATTAACCCACTCCTTCATTTTTCTAGTCACCAAAACCCATTTTGAGAATCATCATTAAAAGAATTCTTCAGATTCTTTAAAAGGTATGGGATCCACAAACACCTACATAGGGAATATCTTACTAGTAGATAATGTTTAGGGAGCAGTGTCTATTGCCAGAGCATGTGCGTAATTTTATTACAATGTTACATCATCATTACAACCACCTTACAAGGTAGGCACTGCTTTTAACATCCCCAGTTTATAGATGAGGACCCCACGGCTTGAAGAAGTCAGTAGACTTTCCACCTAAGGGAATGGTGTAGCCACAATTTGAGTTATCAACCATACAACCCCCAGCACAGTGATAGAGCACTTAGTCTGTGCTCAATTAATAGTTAATGAATTCAGGGCCATGACCCATAAAGCCAGGGCACTGGAAGGAATTTTTGGAAATTAACTAGACCTTTCACCTGTCTTTGTTTAAGGCCACACATAAAATATCAAACTCATAGAAAACACCTTCTACCTTTGATAGGTGAAAATATCTTCCCTTTAATATTTCTGGGCTACCTTGTATAAGAGTTTTCTCTCAATTTCAGTTTGAAAAAAAAATTGAAAAATTATCTCTACTTACATAAAGGGTTATATATTTATACACCAAATTCTCTTTTCTTAAATGTTGGATTTAATTTTCTGGATTTATGAATTTTTAAATTGCATTTTCAGAAAAAAGGTAGAAAGAAAATTTAAGGGAAGATGTATTTTTTTCCTTCAGTGATTTTAGGATTATACCAAGAAAAAAATTCTCATTACTTAATATTTAATTTTAGTGTATTTAACTGGGTTTTTAAAACCCTGGTACCTTGTTTCTGCTCAATACTGCTACAACTGGGAACTGTAGGAACAAATGGTTTAAAGAAGGAAATTTTCTTCCCACAAGATTTTCTTTCTGGGTAGAGGGAACTTCAGCTGTCAGAGAAAACCAGTTTGCCCTTCCCTGGAACTCACTTCTCTCATAGTTGCCTTCCCCCCCACCCCATACAACTAGAAATGTCTAGAATAGAAGTCTTTCTAAAAGCAACTCATCCCTGGATACTCGGCTACTACTGTTGATTTCCCCATCTACTTAGATTCTGAAATAAACTTTCTTTCCATTGGCTCACTTTTTTGGAAATGATGAGGGTAAGTAAATGTCAAAGAAAAAAAAAGGGGTTAGAAGAGTGGATGTGAATTCAGAAAAGTTTGTGGCTGAGGTTTAGAGATTTTTCTGGAATTGACATTTTTATAGCGGAGTCATAGGGTCTTCCAGGTGAAATAAAGGCTCTGGAAAAAACCACACCATGTCAGAGCTATTTTAAAAAATCCGCCCTCTGTGGGCTCTGTTTCTTCCTACCCTCCTTCTTCAGGAAACAGGGAACGCTTCCCAGATCTTATGTTTTCCTAATATGCTTTCCCAACGAGGAAGGAACGTACTTTTTTAAAAAGCAGGGTGTTCAAATTAAATTAATAAATCCTGTGAACAGCCACCAGCTTCATCATGCTCTAAGGATGACAGAGATGTGGCTGAGTCCTTTATATAAACCAAGGAGATACATTTTTTGTAGTAGAAACAGGGCAAACACTTTCTCTGGAATAAATAACAGGACACCCACCACAGAGTGAGGTGAAGAGAATGTATGCTCTGTAATAAATAACTGCAAACTTCCATAGTGAAATCTATTTTTTCTTACCTGAATAGATTTTTTTTTTTTCTGGTGAGAAAATGTCTCTGCTAAAAGCAAAATGCTTAAGCTTAGACCTTACCCTGGAAATAGTTTTCTATTTTTATTTTAACTATTCTAACATTGGTGAAGACATCATATCAATCTAAAATTTCACATATTTTTCTGACAGGAAAATCTTTTTCATTCATGGAATCCAAAGAACTTCATTTTTCTGAGACTGTATTTAGTCACCAGGGACTATAATATTTTCCAGAAATTTCCATCGTTTCTGATCATCTCAGTGTAAACCCACTACTAAGTCAGGGGCTTCTTCTAACTCAGAAGAAGTTGGTTGGTTTCATTAAACCAACACCAAAGTTGGTTTAATGAATTGTGTCAATATATGGCATTTTATTCTTAATCCAGTAAATGTATCTCTGGTGATGAAGAGACACAGTTGTTCTGTGATAGTTGATTTTGCATCAGTGAAACACTTTTTGCACTCCTTTGCGCTTTTCTTTACCTCCAGACCCAAGGCCAATGCTACACCCTCCTCACCAACCTCCCATTACCCGCTAGTCAGGAGGACTTTCTCTATGCCCTGCGGTCTCATATGTCAACTCATTGCTTTATTAAAATACAGTCCAAAATGTGTTCAGATTAGCCTTACAATGTCCAATTTTATCATCAGAATTTAAGTTCCTTGGGCAGGACCAGCCCTGGCCACAGGGCCTGGAACACAGTAGGGATCAGGGTATTTTTCAGACATATTGTTAAACTGGGGAGAGGCTTCAAAAATGCACACGTTTCCTACCTAAATGTTTAATATCTCTGTGCCTTGACGTCATTCTAGACAATTAAAAGCTGTTTTCTCATTTCGGATTGATAGGCAGGGCTCTGACTGAAATATCCTCTCGGTGACATCGTTCTCTTTCTGATGTGTGATACGTTCATTGATTCCAACAGGAGATGGATCCCTGGGGCTGAGAACAGCAGGGGATGTCAGTTCTGGGAATGAATTCAGTTAGAAACTCCTTCTTTTCGTTTGAGGGTGCACTGACTTGGCCCTCTGAGTTAGCATAGGCCATGACCTGTAAGAATTACTACAAACCTATAACTGGGAAGGAAATCTACCAACTCGCTACTTCCTGGGAAAATTAAATGTGCACAGCATCTGTGATGAAATGTAAACAGGAGGAAAAGTTCATTGTGCTGACTCACAAGTAGGTTCACTTCAAAAATAAAACAAACCCAATAACCCTTCCCTAATTTCAAAGGCTAAACATAGGTAAATTGGCACTACAGACTCAGTACTTTTAGAATTCAAACATTAACAATGATCCACAATTTCTTTAGATTTACTTTTTTTTAAGCCATACAATTTCACCATCTTAGAATTTTTTTTTCAAATCATAACAAAGCCTTCTCTCTAGGATGGTCTTCAATTCATCAAGCTATGCTTTGAATATCTTGGTTTAAGAATTTCTTTGTTGACAAGAAATGTTTTCAAAAAGATATCTCCTTTGTATTTAATTAAAAGGTTTGGTAAACATTTCCTCTATTTAATTTCTATTTCGAAAGAACTTATATGCTTTAAACAGCAAAATAAACATTTCAAAATAGTCAAAATACATCAATTCTCAGAAAACGTATGCTGAGTTTATGAAACATTTTACTTTGATAAGAGACATCAGCGTTAACTTTTTTCAAGATGAAATCGCATAATAGAACATTTCTAGACTTCTAAGACATGTAGACTGTAAAGCTCTGGATACTGATCATATCTCTTTTACGTTTGCCACAGATCCCAGAGAAAATTAGAGGAGTTTCATAAAATAGGACTTTTATTTCTTTTGATCTGCTAATAAAGGATATATTTTTAAATAAATATTATTTATAAATAAATATTATGGTTCCTTGGAACAGTGCAAGTTTATATAAATAATAATAGGTGAAAAGCAAAAAAGAATGACCAGGAATAGATGCTTATTTCTTATTGGAATCTATGGAGAATTTATTTTAAGCAGGTACATTTAAATACTGACAACCAGATTTCAGGAACTAATAGTTCCTAATTTATTTATTTGTGCAGGGACTCAATTCAATGGATAGTTTACACAGGGTATTAAATATAAAATCTGAGCAAGATTATAGGTGGTAGGAACATTTTAGATATAACAGAGGAAACTACCATCAGGGTCGTGTTAACATTTCTGAGTACACCCCAGGTCCCCCTCCAGATTTGGGGAATCGGAAGGAAGGAAGGAAAGAAGGGAGAGAGGGAGGGAGGGAGGGAGGGAAGAAAGTTTCTTTTCTCATGATATTTCTAAGTGCCAATTTAAAATACTGTTTTGAGAGCATCTGTAAGTTAGAAGTAGCTGTGATCCTGTTAGATCTGTTTATACATTTGTATGCAGAATGTCCTGTTCAGCTCATATTACTTTTGAACATTACCCTGTACTTAACAACGAGGATGGGGTAGAATTTTGAAAAGTCATTCTCTCTATAAAGATATAATGCATTCTTCCTTTAGTCTTCTCTTTCTCCTTCTTCTCTCTCTCCCTTTTATCCTCAATTGAAGGTGTTAAAAAAAATTCAATTGTGTACATTTTAAAGATTTTATTGGCTTTACTCAATGATTCATGAATTGGGCGGCATCCTATCTGGTAAATAGAAAGGAGCTCTAAAGAGCTGTACAAAACGTAAGACTTTTATAGGTAGGAGGGGTCAGACAAAGAAGTTACTAGCAGAGTGAATTGTTTGTGGAAAGGTCACCTTCCTTTAAGGGATGGCAGGGGTTGATCAGACAGATTAGTGCACAAGCGCTGACCAGGTCACTACAGAAGATTCCACTCCTGGGAGAGGTTGGAACTGTAATTAAGTAAGGTATTAAGTCTTGCTTTGGTGACATGGGGCTTAGCACAAGTGACTCCATTTGGGGCCTGTTGCCTCTTTTTTTAACAAAGGTTATTGCAATGGCTTGTGAAAATCAAATATTTCAGGCAGATTCAAGAAATAGGGACATGTTGCTGACAAGAATATTAAAACACCCAGGAAAGAGTTACTAAAATAAGATTGCATATAAACTCCTTTTTCACCCTCTTATGTTAGAGAATCTTTTTGATCTCTGATTTCATAAAACCAGTTGCTCTACTGTGCTTTTCAAATGCATCTTATATCAGGAGATAAAGAAAAAAAAAGGTAATATTCCAAGTTGCACTGTGTATATTTCAGTTTAATGAATTGAAAATAATCCCGCTAAATGAACGACTTTTATAAGGAAAAGTATTAACAGTTGCTGTGAACCTGCTTCTGGTAAGAGAAATTCTTACTCTTTTGTTTATCTGTATCCGGTTAGACTGGAGATATGGGATTAATGACTAGAATCTAAATAATTATTAACCGAGGTTGACAGTCTCTTGTTCACCTTCACACAGAATTCAAGGTGACCTCATTTTTAAATGCAGAGACTAACTCTTTTATCGGGCATCTCTCCCTCTATGACTCAGGCTTTCAATGTATTCATAGGATGATTTCCACGTTGGGGAATGTATGTATGCAGGGAGTTAGCCCTTTGAAGTTTGCATTTCGCTGTCTTCGAAACAGTCTCCTTCAGAATTGTCATGACTGAATTGCACTGCTGTCTTAGAGGCAGAAAGGTGAGCTTCAGATCTGCACAGAGAATGGGGAGCTGCAGGGAAGGCCCTGTTCCCTCAGCATTTAAAAGGCTGGGAAGTGACTGGGCACCAAGCAAGGACAGGGCTTTTCACACAGCAGCCTGCCCCAGAGGCTGCGGATGTACTTTTGCGCTTCACCCTCCACTTTCAGATGTGGGGTTAGGCGACAATGTGGGCTGGGGTTCTTCCTTCTCACCCTGCTCCCTCTTGTGTATGATGAGGTCTGTGTGGACCCCAGACCTTGTCAGGAGCCAGCAGAGAGGCCCTGCTGAGAGCATCCTGCAGTGGCCTACTGGGACAGGCAGGAAGAGCGCCACCAAAAGCAGGATGCCCATTATGAAAAATGAAGAATCCTGGCCAGCCCGCTTGCAGGCTTCCTCAAGGACTTTTCCTGTTGTCCCAGGGAGAGCTGTTAATAAGTTTAAAGGTCACCCAGGCCCCAAAGGATGCCTAGGTCGTAGAAGAGAATAATAATGATCAGATACATATCCCAGCGACATTAGAAATTCCAAGCCGGACAGGCTGATGAAACTGCCTAAGATGGCAGAAACCTATGCCGAGATCACCTACTGGTACTTCTCTCTGATTTAAGCTAGAAAGAAATTCTACTTTACATGTGGCCAAGAGTCTCCTCACCTTATTTCTTCGATCTCCATGAAATACATTTCAGTTGATACGAACATTAAATGTGGCTATGTTTCTTCCTTCCTTCTTTTTTTTTCTTTTTTTCTGAAGAGGTATCCCTGAAACAATATTTTAGAAATTAAAACTTTCAGGTATATCCTCACCAAAGAACTATAAGAGTGCAAGGCAAAGGTGGATAAAAATATGCCCAAGAAAGTCCACAGGGGTGCAGATGAGACAGGCTTCAGAGACAGAACCACACGGGCTTCTGGGAGTGCCATGAGCTAGAGACAGAGCACTTGACTTCTCAGGACAGGAGAAGCTCATGCCGGGAAATCTGGGACTACAGGCAGGTCACCTATGGATCCAAGTGTTACTCTTAGAATTCCACACCCGCCATGATATCCATGCAAACACTACAGGCTGGGGAAGGTCTCAGAGAAAGGAGTCCAGACCTGGGTGTGGCCGTGTGTGGGACTTGTGGTTGCTTGTCACCAGGGCAGGGGCTGAACCCAGCCACCAGGGCCAGCCTTTCTCAAAGATGGGCCACACAGGCTGAGGCAGAGGCCACATTTGGGATTCTGGACTGGAGCGGGTGATAGGTGATGGGACAGATGTCCCTGCAGTGAACATTCCATTTCCCTGTGAATCTGGGCTTTTGTTTTGTTCTCTGTCTCCTAAACTCTCAAACTTTTAATATCGTATATTGCTGAAATCAACTAGCCGGTCACTTATATAAGGCTTTCTTCCACATCTATGTTCAAGATGGCCTCATTTTTGTTCGTTTGTTTTTGAGCATTTTTTGTTACCTTTTGAATCTTGATTGGAAAGCATTGTGACGTCATGTACAACGTTTCTCATCTTCTTCTAAAATGTGGTGATCTGAACAGAGTGTGTGATTTTGGAACTGGTGATTCCCAGGGGGCTTGAAAGTACCTATGAATAAAGCTATTGGCATCCAAAAAAACAGAGCACAACACACAAGGAAAGTGACGATTGGTCCTTCTTTTTATATGTTTTGCATACCTAGATTCATTTCTTTTTAAGTATTCATTTCTTCTTGCATACCTAGATTCATTTCTTTTTAAGATTTAAACTACAGGTAACCAAGGCCAGATGTTTGCTATAATTTATGACTTGACCTAAACTTCAAAGTTGGTAACATTAAAAATTCCTATCATCAAAGTCTTCCCAAACGTCTTCCCCTGTGCTGCGAAGAAATAAAAGGATGTTGAATGTAACACCAGGATGCCGCTGGAAATCAGAGGGAAAAATCAGAATTAGAAATTTCAGGACCCTCATTAAAGTGCATGTTTAAGTATTTTCTGATTATGTAAGTAACATATGTTCATTGTGATAAATTAAATATACAGAAAAATACAGAAAAAAATGAGAAGACATTCAAATCACCCATAATTGTATCCATCCAGAAAAAATGATTATTTATATTTTGAAATATGTCTACCCTTTCAGCAAACATATAGTATATGGCTAATATTGATATACTGTTGTGTTGCCAGTTTTTACATGATGTATCAAAATTTTTCTCCTGGAAAATATGAAAAAGAAAAAAGAAGAAAAAAAATCATTTACGATTTGCCATACTAGAAATAATTACTGTTAAGATACTATTTACTTGCTTTCTGGATTTTTATATGCGTAGTCCAAGGATTGCAGATTTTCCCTATAAAGAGCAAGATAGCGGATATTTTAGGCTCTTCGGGCTGATGGTTTCAGTCACAATTAATCAAATCTGCCATTGTAGCTGGAAAGCAGCCAGAGACAATACATAAACAAACTGTGTGTGGCTGTGTGCCAATAAAACTTTATTTACCAAAATAGTCATGGGCCAAAATTGGCCTTTGGGTTACAGTCGGCCAATCTCTGGCATAGACATAGTAAATTTGTGTAAAAATGTTGTTTAATAACATGTTGTATATACTATTTGTAACCAGATTTCTCCTCAGGTTTCTTGTGACTATTTCAGGTGATAAAATATATCTTTAAAATATCCATGTAGATGACTTCAATATATTACTTTTTTATGGGCATACCATGATTTATATTTTAAATCCTACATTATTGGACTTTACGATTTAAATTTTTTAACATTGTAACTGATGGAAATAATTTATACCTAATTCTGTGTGCATCTTTGTCATCTTTTCATGTAGAATAACTTAATGGAAATCAAGTTATTGGATCAAATGGAATAAATGTTTCTTAGGCTTTTGAAACTTATTGCCAAATTGTCCCGTAGAATTTGTACTGGTTATTTCCTTCCAAAAGTGTAAGAATGACTCTTTCTCCACACTTTCACCATCTCCTGAGTCTAACCTCAATAAATTCTTTGTTTTTAGGTAGTTATGTCTCTGTAAATAATATTCAGTTTTTCACATGTTTATAGACTACCAAATCTCTTCTTTTGTGAATTTCCTCTTTCATTTCTTTCGTCATTGTTCTTATTGCTAGTTTCATTTTTTTCTTATTGATGAGTAAGAGTTTTTGTGATATATGCTGGCTACGATTCCCTGGTCATGCATCCTATAAATTTCCCCCTAGTTTGTTGGTTTTTGTTACATTTACCTGATAGGTGTTTATTTTAATTCAGAAAACTTATTTTTAAGTAATCCAGTAAATAGTATTTCTATTAAATTCTTATTTTATTTATTAAAAGAACTTCTTTGTGAATTGTACCTTCAAGGTTATATTAACATTTTTATTTAAATATTTTATTCTAATCCATCTAGAATTTATAATACATTAGAGATATAACCATATGTATTTAGTTTTTCAAATAGTCAATTGTTTGAGAACTCTTTGATGTGAAATATCACCTTAGTCATATGCTCTTTTCTTCTATTTACTAGGGTCTATTTCTATATATGTTTTTCTGTTGCACTAATCTTGCTATAAACTGTTTCATCAGTATCATAGAATTTTAATTAGAATAACTTTACAACATCTTTTAATGTATAGCAGTGCAAGTCCCCTCTATTTTTATTTTTCTTTTTTTTTTGAAATTTGCTTGTTTACAGATGAATGTTAGAACCATTTTTAAAGATCTTGTCCATTCTTATTTCTATTAGGACTACATTAATTATATACATTGATTGAGAGAGAATTACTACCTTTATGACGAAGTTTCTTTCCACTCAGCATTATGATCTACCTCTCTGTTTGTTCCAGTCTTCTTTTATGTCTCCTCTGTAATTTGTTGCCTTCATTTGGGTTCTGCATATTTATTCCTAAGCATGTTTAAATTCCATGCTGCTATCATGAATTGGGTTTTTTCATTATGCGTTTCAAAACATAGTGACTATGTATTGTACTCCCCCCAGCCCAAAGCCTAAGCATAATTCTAACCTCTTCAAATCCATCCATTCCCTGTGTTCTGTAGCCTCTATCCTGCCCTCTCTTCTCCACTCCCACTGCCACTGGCTTCATACAAACTCTGAGCATCTCTTGGCTGGGTGATTATACATCTTTCCATACTAGTCTCCCTGACTCCAAAATAATTTCACTCTAACCTCTACTTTGATGAGGAATGATTTTTCTGCAATTCAAATACTGTACTATTACCCTTCAAATACTGGAACATCTCCCCATTGACTACTACCAAAGTTTTAGGCATAGGTGGTCCCAGAGTCAGGACATTGTCTCCTTTTATCTCCTACCACATTCTAACTTGTAACTAAGCTCCAACCTTCCGGATGCTCACAGTTTGGTGCACGTATAAGTAGTGAGAACTGCGTACTTTGCACGCATTGTTTTCTCTGTCAGGATGTCGTCTGTATTACTACTGCTATTATACTGTTATTACCCAAAGTAATCGGCGGTAGCTGGAACAAACAACTCCTGCATGTTAACGACCACACAGTGAAGGTCTGTGGTTCTCCTGGCAGCTCATGTCCAAGTGGTGATTTGGAAACTCAGTTTCCTTCCACTTTGTGATGTTGCCATCTTACACATATGGTCTCCATAGAGAGAAGAGAGGATGTGAGGATCTCAGGGGGGTGTTATAACCAAGCTTTGATATCCTTCCGGCCACATCTCATTGGCCAAAACCCATAATAGTCTCTAACACGACTTTATGGGAAGCTGGGAAAGATAGTCTTCCTTTGTGCTCAGGAAAAGGACATGAAATCGGTTAGCATGGAGCCAGTCTCTACCACAAACATTCAAAGGGAACATATCTATTCCACTGATTTTAATATTCCCAGCATCTATCATAGTGTTTGACAAATAGTAAGTGCTTAAAAATATAAAATAAATTGATAAATGCATGAACAAATAAATGGATGAGCTCTAAGTCTGCTATCTATACAAATTAATGCAATGTCTAGAATCCAAATAGGCTCATATGGGTATGTGAAGTTAAAACTGTGTTTGGGAGGGGGGTTTGGTTTTAGAGAAGAATGCTTTCAGAGAGAAGATGTAACTTGAACAGAGGCTTAAAAACAAATAAAAGTGGGAAAGATGCTATTTCATTCTTTTCTGTCTATTTGCTACATACTGGCAGTTCTTGATTTAGTACTTCATCTACCTTTTCTCCTCATTCTTTGCTCCATCTCAGTGAAATTACATTCATACTCATGGCTTCCATGGTCATCTATAGTCTCATGATTTCTAAATTTAAATCCAAATCCACATCTTCCCGTTGCTCATCAAAGCTGCACTTAAAACTATTTATTTAGATTCTATCCCTGGTTTGAGATTGAAATGAGACATCGATTTCCAACTCAACCATAGGCCAAACTGAACCGATGGGGTCTTCCCTTCCAATCCGGGTCCTCCACAGTGTTTTTCCTCAGCCAACTACAGCTCTCTCCATCCCACTGCACGATGTGTGTCTTCCTATTATATGTTGCTGTCCCTTCCATAGTGGGTGAGGTCCGGTGCAGTCAACTTGCCACCAAGTGGCTTTTGTTCCCTTCGTATTGGGGTCTCGTGTACACTACCCTATGATGGCCTGCTGTTGGGTCAACTTGTCTGACTGGACTGTCAGATGCGGTACATGATGAACACTGCTGTTTGCATGGTCACTTGGTGACCTTTGATCTAAAGCTTTGTTTCCACTGGGGTTCACTAGCATTCCCATAGGTGCATTTTGAAACTTGTCCAATTCTTCACTGCAGATGGCATGGCCTTGCTCCTCCAGGACTCTGGAGAGTCTACATTGTGATTTTCCTTTCTTGAGTTGCCATATCCCTCACTGACCTATGTTACTCTCACATACACCTCTAACATCTGGTATCTGTCGGGTCATGTGACCCAGGCAGCAGGGTCCCTTGTAGTGCAGCCTCGACTTATTTCAGAGGGCTTCTCTGTACTGGAAAACTGGCAGCCATCCATAAATCTTGGTGCATGGTCCAGAGAAACATTCCAAGGTGCAGTATGTACACAAAAGCAACCTATCAAGCATTTCCCTGTTTTGAATTTGGAAGTGTGAGATATAGTATCTTTTTCTTTTACTTGAGAGGAGATATTCTGGCAAATATGGAATCCTAAATCTCTAAAATATTCTGATGTGGTAGGCCCTAAGTTGTCATAGGTTTTATTCCCCATATGTGTTTTATCAAGGCTTCCAACTAAGTTGTTGCCGTCTACTCCTCTGGTCGAATAAACATAAAGTCATTGACATAATGGACAAGTACGGCATTCTTTAGGATGTCCAGGTGGTCCCAACCTCTGACCTATAGTAGAACAGAGTCTGGGATCATTAAACATAGCCCTGGGCCATGTATATAATCTTTCTTTATTACAGGGAAATTTTAAGCCCAAAATTCAAGATGGAGTTGACTTTCAGACAGACAGAAGGTATAACTGGGAAGGATGACACACATGGCTTCAGATGTACTGTGTTCTTCTATTCCTTTAGCCTAGTTCTGGAAATGTGGTGTGTGTAACATTATTTTTTAAACATCTCAGTAAATATGAGATATTTTATAAGAAAATGTTTATAAATATTTCATTTTAGGGGGAAGGTGAGAGGTGAGAAATAAAGGAGTAGACAAATGGAGATGTCAGGGTTGAGGAAAGGAAGGTTCTTTATGATGGGAGAAACTTGACCATAGTACTGGGTACATGGAAGAAATTCAAGGGAGGACAGAAAATATAAGGTGCTGAAGATACTGGATCAAAGTTTAGGAACAGCAGAAAGGTCACATCTAGGTCAAAGGAGATAAAGACAGATGAAAATATAACTGATTTGTCCTCAAGAAGGACAGGAGGTTGAGAGAAGAGAGTTCATGGCAGTGGCTTCAGGTTTCTCTGCCAGGTGATCAAGGTCATCTTCTAAGAAAGGGGAAGCAGGGGGATTGCAGGGGGCATGAAGGTGGAGGGGAATGGTTTGTGGGGAGATCGGAAAGTTCATTCAAGGAATGCTGATCTCAGCTGAGAGCCCGACTGAGGTCGTGAACATTCCTCCAGCACCACTCAGAAGCCCATGGGGCAAGAGTGGAGAGAAGCAATGATAGCATAGATCTAAGATTGGGCCATTTCAGGGAATCCATGGTGGAAAAAGGGAGTGGGAATATTGAGAGTACCAGGAACATGGGTACATGGAACAGAGGTGGGAAAGAAGAAGAAGTAAAATTAGGAGGATGGAATGTGTTGAGAAAATAGAAGGAAAGGAAAACAGGTAAAATGAGGCCAAGACGGAAGGAAAGCCATGAGCAGTGATGAGAAGGCACAAAGGCTGGCTCATGTCAGCCATCGGGTGGCACCATGAGCGCAGTGTGGCCGGCAAGCCTCTTGCTGGCTGGTAGGCGCTATGAGGGCAGGGTCCCTGCTTCTGTGTCCCCAAAGCCAAGCCTTGCATCCGCTCCTGGGGACAAAGGAAGCCAGAGACCTAGGAACATATAGGCAGGTTTTTATTCAGAGAATGCTGTGTAAAATTAACAGAGATGGAGCTGTATGCGGAAATAAGATGCAGGCAGTCATCATGACATAGGATGCCTGAGGGTAGGACAAGAAAGCAATGCCTTTGGAGGTGTAGACATGAAGTGACTTTGGATAAGTCTTCTGGACATTGAACTTTTTCTCTGAAATATCAAGAAGCATCTCTCCATGAGGGATACCACAAAGAATGTACAGCATTCTTCCAGACTTCCCTGATACAGCATTCTTACTAATCAAACTCAGTTGCCTGAAGTTTTTGTAGGGACGACTGTGTTTTTAATGTTCACTGCAGGGTTTGGTTAAGAGCACTTTTGTCAAAGTGATGGTCATAGGGGAATATGCCCATGATGCTCTAGTCACTGTCTGTACGAGTCAGTACAGGATCTTCTTGGTATATCCAAGATAGACTCAAGTGTACAGAATCCCAAACTTATTAGATACATTGTTGATGTGCCATATTTAGTTTTGTAAAGGACATAAAACAAGCCTTAACAGTTAGACTTTTTAATTCAAAAGAAATCAAAACCTTGGACAATAAAATTTAGCTAAATATGCATTATAAACCCCTTTCCCCTGCTTCAATTTTCCTAAACATCTCGAAAGTCATTGTTTTCTTTGCTAATTAGCTGAATTATTAAAAGCGACATATACAGGTTCTTTTTTTACAGCAAGGATTTATGGAACCCCCCTCTATATGCAAGGCCCTAAGCTAGAGGGGCATGGGGGAAAACAAATATCAACTAATGTGTTTCTGCTTTGAAGGTTTGAACAGGTTTCTGCCTTGAAGCTTAAGGGTTTAAAGAAAAATGAAATATGTGCGTAAATAGATATATAACAAGTCGGAAGTGTAATAAGGGCTCTAAGAATGCGATCAACCTGAATTCTCCTTCCAAACTTCAGTGATACTCAGTAGAAGTAATAGAGCACCCACATAGATTGTTGATGGCATTATAAATGATGCACACTTTGGGGAAGAACTGATTTGGTACTTCTAAGGGCAGTAGAAGTGTTTCACTGTTTAACACTGTTCTGTGGGGTCAAGCCCGCTGGAATGGGTCCTTGAAGGAAGCAGGTAGAACAGAGACCCAGAGGCCACAGGGAAAACCCCCTTCAGGAGAGAGGTCAAGGGTCCTCAAAACCATGGAAAGGAGCCTGGTGAAGCAGTGCAGTGAGGGGTCAATACAGGAACCTAGCTGATGGATATACTAGCACTCACTGTAAAGTCTTTGCTCTATAGTTTTGAAAAGTTTCGAAGTAAAGATGTAGGAGAGAAAAGTCACACAAGTAAGATTTGCCTAATGTTGGGATTAGTCTGGAGAAATTGAGAAGATTCCCTGAGCCAGGACCCAGGAGAGTCAGAGCAGTATATCAGATTGGAAGGAGGGCAGTCCAGGCAGACAGAGCACAGGCCAGCTGACAGCCAAGCTCTCACGGACTCCTTCTGGCTTCTGCATTGGCGTGACCTGCTTGATTTATGTACGTGGCCCAGGACACAATGGGAACAACCTTCTAGTTTTACAATTCTCTACTCAATGCAAAGGAACTAATAAAGATAATAATATAATAATAAAAGTCTTATTTTTAAATATCTATTTCATTATTTCAACAAATGATAACTACTGTGTATTATAATGTTAAAAGGGAAAAGCAGGACATGAAATTGTATGTGCAGTATGTTAACAAGTACATAAAGAGGCATTTTTCAGAATGACAGAAAGAGAAAATGCAGCGATAACTGTGTTTTGATGGTAATATTTTGGGTAACTTTAAATGCTTTATTTCTAAATTTTCTGTACTATTACTACGGCAAATGTATTTTTACAATGAATACTAAGAAATGGAAAAAGAGTGCTTTCCCTCAAAGATGCAAGCTAGTTTTATTAGAGCACAAGAGGGAATTGATTATTGTCATTTCAGCTGGGTAGGTGTGGTGAGCAAACCCAGATAAATTGTGGCACTTTTCAAGCTCCCTAAACCCATCCAGAGATTGGACACACCTCTCTCAGGGTATTTCTAATCCCCCTCATGAGAATCCTGGCCTGATGAGCCAACCTGCCAGATGGGAACAAAAACCACTGGGCAGAAAACAGGGTCAGCTACCAGACTTGGAGTTGGGAAGACTCCGTGAAAGAGGCCATTCTGTCTGTACCTTGAAAAAAGAGCAGAATGTCCGTGGTCGTTAGAAGTCCAAGGAGGAAAGCAGAGTCTATCTAAATAACAGACAATAAGTTCTACAAGAGCAGAGGCAGAAAGGGATCCAGTTTGCTTGGAAATCTGTAGTGAGGTGTGGGCAGATTGGGCTGGGAGGCAGGTGGGGTCAGATCAAAGAAACTGGTCTGGAGGAGGGGAAGGGGCAGCAGGGATTGACAACTGTCAATTACAATGAAAGGGGAAACCTTAGTAGTCCTGAGCAATGTAACACTGAATTTTCTAGAAGTTCCACACCGTTCCGCAGGACCTCAAAGCGGCTTCTATTGCTGTTACTGGAGCTTCAGCTCTTCATCCAGGGGAAGGACAACCTTCCTGGTAACTCAGCTCCCTTGGTGTGACGTTCCATACCTCCCATCTCCAAATAACTTCAGGAATCCTCCGAGTCAAGCACAAGAACTACAGAATATTTATTTCCAGTGGGTATTTATAGTGAAGTATTTTAATCTCCTTAAAGAACAGAGCAGATAAACAGTGAAGTATGGGAGCTTAACATGAAAGGGGACAACAGAGAGAAGGAGATTCATTCAAGACAGAACTGTATGTTAGCAAGGAACAAACATGGCCACACGTTTTTAAAACATAAAATTATTCACAATGTCTTTGAAAAAATTCATCTTGATAAAAATTTCCTGTTTTGATTCTAGTGAAAATTATCTTCTGATAAATTTAGAGATGAGCAAGTCGGGTAGGAGTAAGGCTAGAATGGAGGGGAGGGTGGGGCAAAGACCACAGGGCATCACGTGGCCTCTCTCACAAGGGCCCTGGAGATGATACTGATAATCTGAAATGCATTAAAAGGTTGAAGTTTGGGGCTTCCCTGTGGCGCAGTGGTTGAGAGTCCGCCTGCCGATGCAGGGGACGTGGGTTCGTGCCCTGGTCCGGGAAGATCCCACATGCCGCGAAACGGCTGGGCCCGTGAGCCATGGTCGCTGAGCCTGCGTGTCCGGAGCCTGTGCTCCGCAACAGGAGAGGCCACAACCCTGAGAGGCCCGCGTACTGCAAAAAAAAAAGGTTGAAGTTTTAGGAAAAAGAAGATGGTGGGGTGGGGGGGAATGGAAGGAAAATGATGCTTATTTACATGCCTTTTTTATTTCCTCGTGGAGTAAGTTCTCTAGTTTTCGAGTAATATCCGCAGACTGTCAAACTCATGCGCATGATAGCATGTGACTGTATTTTTAACATCATGGTAAATAAATTAGAAAAATATCCTGACTTCAGAGGGAAATTTTATAATTATCATCGGGGGCCCCAGCTATTTTTTTTTGTTTTTTGGTGGAGGGCACGCCACATGGCACGTGGGATCTTAGCTCCTGACTTCAGAGGGAAATTTTATAATTATCATCGGGGGCCCCAGCTATTTTTTTTTGTTTTTGGTGGAGGGCACGCCACATGGCACGTGGGGTCTTAGCTCCTGACTTCAGAGGGAAATTTTATAATTATCATCGGGGGCCCCAGCTATTTTTTTTTGTTTTTGGTGGAGGGCACGCCACATGGCACGTGGGGTCTTAGCTCCTGACTTCAGAGGGAAATTTTATAATTATCATCGGGGGCCCCAGCTATTTTTTTTTGTTTTTGGTGGAGGGCACGCCACATGGCACGTGGGGTCTTAGCTCCTGACTTCAGAGGGAAATTTTATAATTATCATCGGGGGCCCCAGCTATTTTTTTTTGTTTTTGGTGGAGGGCACGCCACATGGCACGTGGGGTCTTAGCTCCCCAACCAAGGATTGAACCCTGGCCATGGCAGTGAGAGCACAGAGTCCTAGCCACTGGATCTCCAGGGAATTCCCACCCTAGCTATTTCTAATGATAAACTTGCAACGTCAGCTTATTTTGAAAGAGTTTGTTCATATAAAGTTTCTCTCCTGGAACCAAATCCATCTAGACAGTTAACGTCATTTTCACCTTGTTGATGGGCCATAATTCCTTCATCAACATTACCAGGCTGCTGAAGGTGTGACCTTTCTCTTTCCACATCTTAACCTCCGTCTTGTTCACTTGGAGACCTCAGATAAAGGCAACCAGTAGGCTTGGCCTTTCATGGAAACCAGTCATCACTCACTTGAGGTCCTCTTTTCCCCCTTGCTCCTCCCTTCCTTCCCTGCATCCTACCCTTGTCCTCAACTCCATCCCTTACACATTTACTGAACCTAGATGCTCCAAGTACGTGCTCCCTGCCCTTCATGGCCTTACAGTGTAGGCAGAGATTAACTGGTAAACACATGATTGCAATGAAATGTAATTAAGTGCTACCGTAACAGGGTGTTTACAGTGAGTTATGTGAGCGACTAACTTTTCTGGGAGGAACCAGGTGAATATTCTGCAAAAGCTTCAGAAAGATGATATCTGAACTCACTGAAGAGTGAGTCAGGGCTGGACTGGCACGTGGGGCCGAGAAGGGGTTTGGAATCCTTTTAGGTTTGTTTACATACAGTCCTCACCCAATCCACCCACAGGCCACATAGTCTGAAGTTGTGCTCTCTGGATCAAACGTCTTCCACATTCTTTCCCCAACAATGTGTTTTTCCTCTACTTTGGCAAAGAGTAAATGCAAACTTAAGACTGTCATTCTAGAATACCATTGAAAATTAGCCAACAAGTTTACCTAATAAATTTTCTCTTATTCGTATTGATTGTGTCTACATTTAAAAAAAAACAAACAAACCTAGAAAGCAATTACTCTTTGCAATCAAAGTGATGCCATTTTCATATTTTCCTCCAACCAAAATCTCTAGAGAAAGTTCAGGTATGCCCAGATGTCTGGAGAAGTGAACCAGTGTGTGCCAATTTTAGACTATTGTCTTCAGAAAACTGTAGGCGATTTCTACCGCTTAATGACCTAGCAGAATCTGAAAATATGCTGCCCATTTTGAAACTACGTAATCTCCTCCAACACTAATATGCTCAGGAAGCCTGTTTACAATAAAAAGATAAAACTTAGCTATTGGCAAAAGAAATTCCTGGAAGCCACAAGAAAATTTTGCTTATTACTTTACGAATTTCTACCCTTGGTGATAATCTCTTAAAGCTATTTCTTGGTGGATTTCACCAACTGAAAATATAAATGCTTTGGTGACACAGACCTTTGGTTGACCAAAGAGAACTGATGTAATTACAAACCTACCTGTTCTTTGACATTAGCTGTTGTTATAACAAAAGGAGTTGGTACCTTACGGAATTTCGCAGTATTAGAAGTTGATTGAGGCTTATTCTGTGCCAGGCTCCACATAAGGGATTTATGTATTTTATTTTACTTAATCCTAACAGCAGTTTATGAATGTATAATATTGTTTTACAGATAAGGAAACTGGGATTAAAATAAATAACTTGCTCAGGGTCAAAACTAAGAATTGATGAAGTTGGGTTTCAAACCCAGGTGGGTGTGACTTCAAATCCTGAGATATACCTTGTCTTCTCACAGTTCAACAGAAGCTCCAGGAGCAACATCTTATGATTTGTGAAAGAAATAATTAAAGGGCAAAGACAGAGCTGGAGGATATTTAAGGTCTAACATAGAGGCATGTAAAACTTAGCATTCCTTATTTCCGGTATACACCCTCCTTTTGAATAATCTGTCATTTGTTTGTGTAATTAACCTTGAGTTACAGTCTGGCATGCTATTTCCTAAAATAAACTGCCACACAGGTTGAGAATGTTTGTGTTGGAATTATATATTCACATCCTCAAACACAGGCTGGAAAATGAAACCGCATTCATAATTCAAACTGTCATCTATGAGCACACGGCATCCTGTAGATCGTATTTGGGGGATGTGGTGTGTGTCCCCAGTATGCCATAGCTACTTGGTTACTTAGAAAGTCGTAATGATAATAACCATAGTATTGATATGATTATTATACATTCTCATAACTAGTACCTAGTTTTTGCTTGCATTTAAACACAGATCTTCCTTGGCTAGTACACGTAAAATCATTCTAAGTTTGGGTAAATGAAGTGGAATTAGGGAGCAGAGGAAAGAAGTGAGTTGATATAATCATTTCTGTTTTACAGAGAGGCTAAGTTACTCATGTGTTTTCTCTTCTTTTTAACATCTTTATTGGAGTATAATTGCTTTACAAGGGTGTGTTAGTTTCTGCTTTATAACAAAGTGAATCAGCTATACATGTACATATATCCTCATATCCCCTCCCTCTTGCGTCTCCCTCCCACCATCCCTATCCCACCCCTCTAGGTGGTCACAAAGCACCGAGCTGATCTCCCTGTGCTATGTGGCTGCTTCCCACTAGCTATCTATTTTACGTTTGGTAATGTATATATGTCCATGCTGCTCTCTCACTTCGTCCCAGCTTACCCTTCCCCCTCCCCGTGTCCTCAAGTCCATTATGTACGTCTGCGTCTTTACTCTGATCCTGCCCTTAGGGTCTTCAGAACCATTTTTTTTTTTTTTTAGATTCCATATATATGTGTTAGCATACAGTATTTATTTTTCTCTTTCTGGCTTACTTCACTCTGTATGGCAGTCTCCAGGTCCATCCACCTCACTACAAATAACTCAATTTCGTTTCTTTTTATGGCTGAGTAATATTCCATTGTATATATGTGCCACATCTTCTTTATCCATTCATCCGATGATGGACACTTAGGTTGTTTCCATCTCCTGGCTATTGTAAATAGAGCTGCAATGAACATCGTGTTACATGACTCTTTTTGAATTATGGTTTTCTCAGGGTATATGCCCAGTAGTGGGATTGCTCGGTCATATGGTAGTTCTATTACTCATGTGTTTTCAAAGACGAGTAGCATTCAGTGAAATTTTATTTTATTTTATTTTATTCTTTTGTGTGTGTGACAATGAGTGTACATTTATTGGTTACTTTTTTATTGAGGTATAGTTTTTGTTTTTTTTAATTTATTTTTTATTGAAGTATATTTGAATTACAGTGTTGTGTTAATTACTGCTGCAAAGTGACTCAGTTATACATATACATACATTCTCTCTCATATATTCTCTTCCATTATAGTGAAATTTTACAAATAAAATTTTTAAAATAAATAAGATAAAATTCAACTTCTTGTTGGTACGTACAGTGGACCCTTCCAATTAAATGAGTGGGAAACACTTTCTTTCCAACTACTGAGTTTAAGACAGAACCAAAGAAAACAATTTACACAACATTCAAAATTAATTCCAGCCATATTAAGACTTGGGAAGAAGGACCTGGGTTAAATTGAAATGCTAACTTGCTAGCCCAGAGCACACCTAGACAAATCAATAATGTGTTTTCTCTTATTAAACCAGGAGAGTCAGTGTCAGCACGTACTGATAGCATGAAGGCACTGAAGGAAGTGCTCTGCTATATTACAAGCAACGAATGGCACTGTTTTGTGAGAGATTTCCCCATATTAGGAAGCCAAGGTTTTACTTGTGGCTCAGGTACTGACCTCCTCTGAGACCTTAGGGGGGATGGCACTAGGCTGCCTGGTTTTCCAGTTACATCTCTGTAAAAGCAGGGGTGGGGTGTGGGGAACAGTTTAGTTCCAAGATGCTGGGAGAGCTCTTCCAAGACCTCTGCAAAGTCAAACGAACTGCTGAGCCATGGGCGATTCAAAATGCAGTGCCTCTCCGTCTTTAGGGATTGGAATAAATCTTGGAATCTTACTCTTGCTTTTGTAGGTAGTCTTTCTTCACACACATTTGCTCTATTTTTTCTTGGATTAAGAACCAACAACATCAACTGTGGTTCAGGAGTTGCATGTGTTCTAAATCAGAGACGTGGCAGCTAACGCAGCTTGCAATAGGGCATTCCCTGCAGTGACCTGACAGCTCACTGGACACAAGGGAAGAGTAGATGATGTATGTCCCATGAATATATCTCTCAATACTTCTCTTTATTCAGGGCCACATTTTTCGATGAGTGCCTGCATTCTCATTAGTCTGGGCCGAATGTTTTCCTTGCAGCTGCCATCAGAAATGTGAGGTCTGGCTTCTAAGGGAAAAGCAAAGCAGGGAAGTGGCTCTCCCATGAGCACACCTTTGAATGGGAAATGCAAACCTTCTCCCCCTTTTGGTAGTCTGGAGAAATGCACTGTCTAGTCTCAGTCTGCTGCTTCTTAACTGGAAGTTTGCTATTTTGTAAGTGGTGAGCTCTGAAAAAGCAAGGTTGAGAGATTCTGCCCTGGGCTGCAGACACACCATGGCCCACTGGGAGAACTGTTTACAGAAATGAAGTTTCCACCCTTTGAGCAAATCGTGTACTGGAAGACGTCAGGGTAGAGAGCTGCTCAAACTCTGCAGAGGGAGAGCTCTGTGCTGCTCTCATTCCAATTATCTTCTTCCTTGTAAGTTAAATATGAGCTGGGCAATGACATAGGTTATAAATATGGAAAAATGAAAGATGAAATGTTGATAATTGTGTACCGTTGACATGCAAGTAATTTGACATATGCTAGCCATTAAGGGTGGATGTTTGCAAACTAAAAATAGTAAATGGTTCATTGCCTATTAAAGGGAGGGCTCTGCTATGTTTTAATTAACCTTTCCGTTCTCTGACAGCGCCTATTGTATTTGTATGGACCTTTCAGAAGATGAGGTTTATCAGTGGGCTATCTGCTTGCTCACACTTCTAGCTAATAAGTCTTGGAAGCCCTAGAAAGAATTCAGCTCACCACGGAGTTTTGTGAGAAGAAATGCAGTTGGAAAATAAAGTCCTATCAAATCATTCTTTAAGGCGTGTGGTACGTGCCTCTATAACCACATTTAAAAGTTGATTCAGGTTGATTTAGTAACTCAAGATGGAGTCAGTACTAGTGACTGTGAAAGCATTGATTGTGTTCACCTAAGACCTTTAAGATATAAGCACAAATTAACAACAGAGGTGTCTGATGTTCCAGAATGAATCACTGTTAAAGTTAAGTCCTTTGGAAAGCATAGAAGTCACTCTATCCAAATGAGCCAGATTTCGATTTAATTCACCATACAATTATTGAGCATCTACTGTGAGCTCCACGTGGCTTTGGGAGCTGATAGCACATTTTTGTTTTTAATTGGAGTATAATTGCTTTACAATGTTGTGTTAGTTTCTTCTGTACAACAAAGTGAATCAGCTATACGTGTACATATATCCCCATATCCCCTCTCTCTTGCGTCTCCCTCCCACCCTCCCCCCACCATCCCGCCCATCTAGTGACAGCACATTTTTAAAGCATCACTTTCATATACTTGAGCTTGTTAAAAAACAAACAAAAACTCAATACAACGCTTTCAAACTTATTATCAATAGTTTACAAAGGAGAGGGTTGGATTTTAGAACTGTCAAGTCATTGACCTTATTTCACACAACTAATGGATAGTAATTAGGACTAGATCTCAACGTTTCTTTAACTCAACTCATTTATCCATTTACCTCATTTTGTTAAGTGCCTTCTAAGTGCAAGTACTGTACCACATGCTGGCCATGTGAATCATTCAAAGAACAGAAGAGACAAGAGTCTCACTCTCATGGTCCTTATAGTTCTGGAAGGCAGACATTCATTAACCAAAAAACCTGAGTGCGTTTTTCAGTTATAAAAATTATTGCATAGAAAGCCTGTCTGAGAAAGTGACACTTTAAGCTGAGACTTGGAGTTAATTAGGTAAAGAAACCGGCATGTGGGTGTGAGGGGCGGGGCAGAAGATGAACTGACATTCTCGAACCCTCTTAGGTAACAGGCACTCAAGGCTCTGCACAAGACAGATGGGGGTGGCTGGTGGTGAGCATAGTGTCCTGGAAAGAGCAGGCCCCCAGACTGAGGGTAAAGGACCACTTCCACAACGAATTCTCTAGGCCAGGGCTTCTCAAAGTGTGATGCCGGATCAGGATCAGCCTTACATGGGAACTTGTTATAAATGTAAATTCTCTAGTCCTGCCCCAGATCTACCGAATTAAAACTCTGCAGGTGGGGCCCAGAAATCTGACTATAGACAAGCCCTTCTAGCATCTGATGCACCCCTAACGTTTGAGAACCTGATCTATGTTACTTTGAGCACGTCACTTCACTTCTCTTGAGGCTCCATTACTCCAGCTGAAAATAGGGCTGGTACTCTGAGGGTCAAATGAGATACATTTGCCCAATATCTGTCCTCAGTTCATGAATTATTCTCATAGACACTGGATCAGTAACTCCTCCTGGAAGTACTTAAAGTGTGGTGGAAACAAAAGACAGGGAACAATTCAATACCCTGAGATGCGTGTTACGGGGCACACAGCCGAAGGTATGGCGTACTTAAGTTAAGGGGGGTATTCTTTCTGCTAGAATAGACTCCGCATCACCTCCACTAGGAAAAACAGCATCACGATTTATTTAGGAGGCTGGGAAACCTTGGTATAAAATTTGGAAACCACTTATCTGATTAATCCATGATGGCTTTGATCAGGCTAGTATATACATATTGATATCTTGACATTGTAATCTGTCATTTGCTGAGGGTTATTTAGAGGCTTAGTCTTCATCCATTGTAATGAATGGAGCTCTGCCCAGAGGTACTGAGAGGCTGCTGCCCACTGGCCCTGTTTCCACCTGGACCACAGATGCCTTAACTGCAGCACCAAAGGCTACTCAGAGAGATCTGGGCTCTCTGCAATTAGAAGAGAACTTTGAAATTCCATGCCCAGCTGCTGTAAAATTAGAATTCTGCTATTTGGAGCTGACAGGTAACCACATTCGACTGCTGACTCATAGACTGTGATTCATTAAAAATGCCAATTCTGTCTTCCCACATTTGCGGATGCCAAGTTCATTTTCTTACTGTGAAAAGGTGTGTGAGAGTCTGAGCTCAGCTTGCCTTAAGATC
This sequence comes from Delphinapterus leucas, assembly GCF_059928025.1. Classification (NCBI taxonomy): domain Eukaryota; kingdom Metazoa; phylum Chordata; class Mammalia; order Artiodactyla; family Monodontidae; genus Delphinapterus; species Delphinapterus leucas. The sequence continues at coordinate 80,756,475 of NC_143145.1, read as the reverse complement.
TTGACAAAACGCCATCCCAAGTGTGTATCTGTCTTCTGCCCTATTCCCACCCTGAATCGGTCACACCTCAAGTCTGAGGGCTTAAGGGGGAAAGTCTGGCATCTCGTGGGCTACGCTGGTGTAAATAACCCCAGAGGAAAGTTCCATTCAGAGGGTGCTTTACAGGAACCACGTGGGGAGGCTTCTCCAGTTAGGGTGGGATACTGGAGGTGGTACCCAAGACAGATGGAAGCTGGGAGGGCTCCACGTGATGGCTCTACGGCATGTGTTTTCATGAAAAAAAATGTGTGATTTACAAACAAACACACATATATCATTTTTATTTCTATTCCTCTTCTTCTCTGAGAGGGTACCCACTGAAGAGGTGCTTGCATTTTAAAAAAGAGAGAATTTATTAAATGAAGATAACTATATCTTCTTCAATCCCTTCGGGGTCAAACGAAGCAAAGGGAACTGACTCAGCCTGGCTGACAGTAAACTCCAGAGGCAAATATAAACACCTTATAAATCAGAGACATCATGATGGCGCCGCCCAGGACATGCTTGGCAGCTGCTGGATGAGGAGCGATGATGGGAAAGGGCCCTCTGCAGCTTTCATGGGAAAGGGTGGTCTTTCCCAAGTGGAAGGCGGTGAAGTTCCAGAGGGACTAATGAGGGCACCCCATGTGCTGGCAGTGCTGTGACGGCACATCTGGATTTCACTTCTTCTACCCAGCATATTGGCATCTGGGCAGTGACCGCGGTGTTGGTTAATAAACTGCTGTTCTCGTTACTCTTCCACATTAAATTAGTCTGATGTGCTTTCCCTTTCTCACCTTTCATAAAAGACAGCCCCATTAGACTCTCCAAATTTTAGAACAAATTTCTCTGCACTGGTATCTGATAAGTATTTTGCGTTGTGTGCTTGGACCGGTTGTTGCTGCCTCTTGCTGGCGGAAGTGAAGGAGAGATCAGAAGACAAGCCGATCTTTTCGGCGGGAGGGCAATGCCGATTCTGATTTGGGGTCTCCCCCTTCCAGAGACGAAGTTGGCCTTTCACACATCCTTCATACACGCCTTTGTTTATTGGTTGGCAGCCGCTGTGATGGTGACTTGGAGTTAAAGGAAATACTAGTACCAGGTTGCAGTACTTTATGTATTTGTGTGTAAAGTGATCATTCGATTTAAGGGTTTCATACACGTGTTACAATGCATATCTGTCAGAGCTCATTTACGTCGGAGGATTGAAATGAAATCTCTCTTCCCATAAGGTAAGGCTGAAATAGCTAGCATTAGCTCTTTAATATGGGAACTAATATGTTTTCTCATAGGCAAACAAGACTCTGATTTTCTTCTGTTATTCCTCTTTAGAAGAAAGCAATTAAAATCTTCGTAACAAACCTACAACCTTACAGGACAAATGAAGATTTTTACTGGAGTAAAGCTTTTACTGGAGTAAATTCTGTAATATTAAAATAGCAAAGGAACTTAAAGCATGCCATTTTTAATTTTCCCTTTGCTAATAAATTAGCATATATAAAAGTCTCAAAACATTCTTTAAAGGATCCTAAATGCTACTTGCCTTTTATTCTTATGTTATTTTCAGTTTGTAAAATACAAATTTTAAAAGATAATAGATTTGAGATTTTAGAGCTGTTAAAGTTTACAGGAAAATGGCACAAAACGTAGAGCAAGTTCTCATTTAGCCCCTCCCCCTCCATAATGCCCATTATTAACATCTTGCTAATGTGGTACATTTGTTACAACTGATGAACAAATGTCAATACGTTAGTATTAACTAAAGCCCACAGTTTACCTTAGGAGCCACTCTCTGTGTCATACATTTAATGCGTTTTGAGATATCATACAAGATAGTTTTACTGCCCTAAAACTCTCCTGGGCAACATCTACTCATCCCTTGCCCCGTTCCCATGGCTTGATAGCACATTTTTTAATCACTGAATCCCTTGTATGGTTGTACCGCATTTCTTTTTATACAGAACAACATTTTTATTGTGAAATCATAATGCAAAATAGTATTTCACTGTATTACACGTAATTTAGTACTACTTTATTTCTGCAGTGTGGCCCATTGTTCTTTTTTTGTAAACTGCACGAACTGACATGCACATTTGTGGAGAGAAGCCTTCCCTAGGGACTAGCTGTCATCACCGGGGATCACCAAGCTCTTTCTCGTCCCCTCTCCTCTGTTTTTCTCCAGAAAAATTCCTTGTGACTCAGGGACTCTTTCCCAGTTTGCTTTTACCCTAGTTTTCCCCTCTACTTCAGCCTGAATCTCGGGTGGATTCCACAACCTACCTGTATTGCTCTCACCCAGTGATGCTCTAAATGCCTAAAGTAATAATTTCTTTTCCATCTGCATCTCTGACCTTTCCCAGCATTTGCTCAGTTGAGCCCCTCTTCCTTCCAGGCACCTCCGTCTGTCCTGGTTTTTGCCCAGGTCCAGGGGCTGCTTCCCAGCTTCTGCTGAGCTCACGTGACTTCCTCTCCCTGTCTTTCTCAACAGAGATGGTCCCAGGTTCCATCACCTCCTCGTTCCTTCGGCCTCAGATATGTGCTGAGGATGACAAGCTTCAATCCAATGGGACCGACTGGCACCCAGGAAACTGGACAAGATACAGGATTATAAAGAGAAATAAGACAGTTAACCAGCTTGTGGGGTTTGGGGAAAAATAATAGAAAAGAGAGCTAGCCTCTCCCTGTTTTCATGCAATCAGTTTTTCCTCCAGTAAAAACTAAAGCTCTCGTGAGCTTCAGACATTATCCTGACTGGGATATCATGTGCCATGGCTTTCCTTTGGGGTCTTCTAAAGTATTAAAATCCCCACCTTTTCCCCATTTTCCCTGGAAGTCTGCATCTCTCTGATCTGCTACGCTCAGTGACCAAATATAGCATCCCGGTCTCCAGAAGTTTCTCCCCTAACCATTGACTCTCTCATCTCTCTATGATGATCTACTTAAGACCTCATTATTTCATCATATGGCACCACCCTGCCATCACAGTCACCTCCCAAACAGCCTCCAGGTCATCACTAAGGGAATCTTCATTGCTGCCTAATTTTCCATCCTAGAAGGAATCCACCAAATCACAAACAAATGGATTTCCAGTAGGGATGTTTACGTTTTGCCTGTAATCAAGACAATGTTGAGCTTGAACATAGCATTTTGTTCTGACTTTACATTTCTAAAAATTTTATGAAAATTCTGCTTGTTATCTGCGTGTTACCAAATTAATGTTCCTCTGACAATTCTTCACAGTCATTATCAAGTGAGGTACAAAGTCAAGTATAAGAGACCCAAGGTTCTCACAGAAGTTTGTCTACAGCACAAGGATTTCATTTTTTGTTGTCCACCAAGTGTTTTCCATAAAAGCGCTTTCTCTCTTGTCTCCACCTAACTATTATCTGAGTTGAAACGTTTAAATGTGTGGAAGCTGCCCACCTTGAGAGGTACCCTTTCAAAAATTAATGTCACCTTTGCAGAATTTCACCTGTTAAAACTCGAAGGAAGTTAGCAATTGCATACTTGCTGGGCAATTGAGTTTCATTTCAAGCCTGTGGTACACTGGTAGGCAGTGCAAGAGCCATTTATAGAAAATGATAGATGTAAGCGCACCTGTCCATAACATAAAGAAAAGGTTACTACACTTCTAAATGTAAGATACCTGTCATTTTATTAGATTAAAAAAACCAATTAGGACAAAAAGGCAATTAGCATTGAGCTGTCTACATGGAGAGTTACCATTAGTGGACAAATTATGGCCTCTGAAAATGTTGATTGTCAAGAAACATTATTATCTTACCAAATCTATGTTTGTATATCAGAGCATTACTGTGTCTGCACTCATTTAATTGAAAGCAATCTCATCATTATTCATTGATACCTACTCTTAAATGAGGGCAATTACTTTCTCAGCAAGGGATCATTATGGGGTATGTATAAATTATTATCTTGCCTTTAAGTATAGGGGGATTATGTAGGATGAAAACTGAGGCAAACTGCTTCTCGGTGTATGATGCAGCATTAGATGGCTCTGTCAGGAATCATAAAAGTGAATTTTTCTCTGGCTGGTTTCTAGAGAGGATGAACTGTTCATGCATTGCAGTAGCAGAATTATTAAAATGCTGCTCTAGTTGGAGTCGCTGTCATCTGCCTTTATCTAGTTTGTACAGCTTTTTAGAGTAACATTGAGGTTTTGGTACTTTTTAATGCCTAAATATTTTATGCTCTGAAGATGAGTTTCACCTCCTTAGAGTGGCTTCTGGAAAGAGAATAAATACAATTTCTGTCAAGCACTCGGAAGCATCACTCAAATCCCCTTGAGTTCTTACTGGCTTGGTACACAGCTCTGAATGAAGTTATTTCCAAAAGTGAAAACACGACAGAAGCAAAACTTTCTTGTTTCTTAATCTGAGAGAAAATTAGGAAATTAGAAGATCTGGAAATGAGACTTGCCAGAGGACATAGCTGCTGAACCCTGACTTTCCATCCCACTGAAAAATTATGGTAGAGCTTAATCAGTGCAGACTGTCAGCCACCATCTGCCCCTCAGAGGAGAGAAAGCTCCCACTATCTGGAATAAAAAAAAACGAATGTATTTACATCTCCCGTTGTGTTCTGTAATTGCTTTCCATAGCTTCTGTAGCATTTCACAGTCCACTAAGAAAGGATATAAGTTTTTGGTTAGGAATTCAGTGTAGCAATATTCACAGGAATGTTCCAGCATTTCTTCCTATGTCCTCTTCCTATTTTCTCTTACTGCGTAAGTAATGACCTTGAATAACCATTTTTATCCTATGAAAAGAGGATATATGATCATCTCCAGGCTGTAACAGAGTAAAAATAAAGTTCATGTTTTTACATAGCATACCACAGTAATTGAAAATAAACACCGCTTTACACATTTCCCTTCTCCATTTCCTTAAATATACAGGTCCCGACCTCTAGTACCCTAGAATCTGATATAATATAGAGATTAGATAATTTTTTTCCAAAATAATGTGTGAGAAAAGAATATGTCATACATCCAGAAGAAACTCTCAACTTTTGTGATAATTCTTTCCAAACTTTGCTTTCTCTATGATGTGTTCTGGTTCCTGACAGTTTTATATTATTAAGCTCTTGATCTTCTAGAAACACATTGATAAGGGAGACAAAGAGTCATGTTTACCAATGTTGAATGCGGCCTTTTGAATAGACAGTTAGCTTTTTACAAACTGACTGGATTTTCTGCTAATTGAAACAATATTTGTCACCAGTCCTTGAGAAACTTTGGAGGAATCCAGCTCCCAGAAGTCAATTCCTTAACCTCACTATAGAGAAACCCTCTTCCTCCTAGTATTTTGTGTGTGTGTGTATGTGTGTGTGTGTGTGTATGGTTAAGAGTCCATTGGGGGTGGACAATATTATTACAATCTGAAAGTGGGAAAACTTCCACAAATGTCCAGTACTATATAGATGAACAAGCAGTTACAAAAAGAAGTGATCAAACAAAACAGGCTAGAATCTTATTCTTGGGATGAACAGGCTTTACTCAAAGCCAAACCTTTCTGAATGTACACCATGGGGCTGTGACAGGGAACACATGGGCTGGGACACGCGTCAGCCTCCCTGCGTCTCATGGTCCCTCGAGCTCTGCCCTCCCCAGCTCTGCAGGTAGCAGAGCCCGTCCATCAGGAGACGGCCAAGGATTTGTGACAGGATGAGTGAGACTGGAGCCAGAAGGAAAGTGAAGATGTGGGACAAAGGTGTCATTTGCGTAGTTAAGGAAGCCAGGGCTTAATGAGGAGTGATGACTTATCCAATATTGCACTCCTAGTGTGGCTATTTAATGAGTAGGAGAATTTCTTGCAAGTATTATTTAGGGTAGCAATTTTAATTTCTTTGTGGAGTCTGAGACGAGATTTTACTCACTGGGCAGTTTCTCTGCCCATTCGTCTATAAAACATAGCCCATTGTATTTGGTGTTGGGGGTTAGAGAAAAATAATATCTAATATACAATCTTCCACTTGTGTATTCCTTACTTGGTCCTTAAGTATTTACAATAAGCAAGACATAAGGGAAAAGTAACGGAGAAACAGATTATGAAACCTTTCATTCATTTATTCAATCAAGATTTATTGAACATTTATTATGGGCCAAGGTCTGATGTAGGCACTGGGAAAGAAGTCCTGGACAGGCAGTAAACACTCCTAATTGTTTAGATATTATGTTCTCTTGGGGAGAGACAGAAATAAGCAAATAAACTTCATACCATGAAAGTGTCACCATGGAGATTAGTCCTAGACGAAAACCAGGGGGGGTGCGAATGGGTGGGAGAGGGAAATCCATGATTCTTTGGATTGGGGGGCTGCTTCCCTAAGGAGGTGACATTTGAGGCCTGATGCTTAAGGTGAACCATCCACATAAAGATGCAGGGGCAGAGCAAGCCACACAGAGAGAATCCAGGAGAGCCCCAGGCAGGAGAAATCTGGGCCTCTTCAAGCAGCAGAAGGCAGGCCAGGAGGCTGGTGCTCAGGGTAACCCTGGCCCCCACTGGGTTATCCAGCTTCCTGTACACAACCATGCAGCTACCTTTTAATACATAAATAAATGACCTGAACTTTGCAGCAGGAAATGAGGATGTATTTATTAGTGGTAAGCTGTTAGCCTCCTTTCCCATGTCCGTGGCCCTACTCCATGGTCCCCTAGTTTCATCCTAATTTACGTGGTGATCTCCTGTGTGTGAGCTCGCACCTCAGTACAATCACACAAGGATGACAGTTTAAATTCTCTCAGACTCTACGGCTCAAAAACATGTAAGACTTTACAGTAGCCAACCCCCAAAGCCTTATTCTCCCATTCAAGTTCTTCCTCGAATAGACTTCCAACATCAACCTTCCTTTTGACTGGTCTCACCCTCCATCTAACTGCTCCCTCCTATGGACAACATTTATCCATTTCTGTGCTTTTGGTCTTGTCAGCCCCCTACTCACTATACCCTTGTCTCTCATTTCTGTATCAAAATCCTTCTCATTGTTGGAAATGTAGCTCAAATCACTCTTCCTTCATAAATTACCCTCTAGTAACTCCAATCACTAGAAGATCTGTCTACGAAGCTAAAGAATATATTTTTTCTCAGGGAATGTGCCCAGTAGTGGGATTGCTGGGTCGTATGGTAGTTCTATCTTTAGTTTGTTAAGGAACCTCCATACTGTTCTCCATAGTGGCTGTATCAATTTACATTCCCACCAACAGTGCAAGAGGGTTCCCTTTTCTCCACACCCTCTCCAGCATTTACTGATTGTAGATTTTTTGATGATGGCCATTCTGACCGGTGTGAGGTGATACCTCATTGTAGTTTTGATTTGCATTTCTCTAATGATTAATGATGCTGAGCATTCTTTCATGTGTTTGTTGGCAATCTGTATATCTTCTTTGGAGAAATGTCTATTTAGGTCTTCTGCCCATTTTTGGATTGGGTTGTTTGTTTTTTTGTTATTGAGCTGCATGAGCTGCTTGTATATTTTGGAGATTAATCCTTTGTCAGTTGCAAATATTTTCTCCCATTCTGAGGGTTGTCTTTTTGTCTTGTTTATGGTTTCCTTTGCTGTGCAAAAGCTTTGAAGTTTCATTAGGTCCCATTTGTTTATTTTTTTTTTTATTTCCATTTCTCTGGGAGGTGGGTCAGAAAGGATCTTGCTGTGATTTATGTCAAAGAGTGTTCTTCCTATGTTTTCCTCTAAGAGTTTTATAGTGCCCGGTCTTACATTTAGGTCTCTAATCCATTTTGAGTTTATTTTTGTGTATGGTGTTAGGGAGTGTTCTAATTTCATTCCTTTATATGTAGCTGTCCAGTTTTCCTAGCACCACTTATTGAAGAGGCTGTCTTTTCTCCACTGTCTATTCTTGCCTCCTTTATCAAAGATAAGGTGAATTCAAAAAGAGTCATGTACCAAAATGTTCATTGCAGCTCTATTTACAATAGCCAGGACATGGAAGCAACCTGAGTGTCCATCAACAGATGAATAGATAAAGAAGATGTGGCACATATATACAATGGAATATTACTCAGCCATAAAAAGAAACAAAATTGAGTTATTTGTAGTGAGGTGGATGGACCTAGAGTCTGTCATACAGAGTGAAGTAAGTCAGAAAGAGAAAAAGAAATACCGTATGGTAACATATATATATATAGAATCTAAAAAAAAAAAAAAAGTCATGAAAACCTAGGGGCAAGACAGGAACAAAGACACAGACTTCCTAGAGAATGGACTTGAGGATATGGGGAGGGGAAAGGGTAAGCTGGGACAAAGTGAGAGAGTGGCATGGACATATATACACTACCAAATGTAAAATAGATAGCTAGTGGGAAGCAGCCGCATAGCACAGGGAGATCAGCTCAGTGCTCTGTGACCACCTAGAGGGGTGGGATAGGGAGGGTGGGGGGGAGATGCAAGAGGGAGGGTATATGGGAACATATGTATATGTATAACTGATTCGCTTTGTTATGAAGCAGAAACTAACACATGATTGTAAAGCAATTATACTCCAATAAAGATGTTTAAGAAAAAAAGGAAACAGTTTAAATTTTACAGTTAATAAGCATCCTCTGAACATGAAAAAAAAAGAATGTATTTTTTTATTTTTTAAACTCTGCTAAAACAGAGCCCTGGAATCTGTGTTTAAAATATCTTCCCATGGGCTTCCCTGGTGGCGCCGAGGTTGAGAGTCCGCCTGCTGATTCAGGGGACACGGGTTCGGGCCCCGGTCCGGGAAGATTCCACATGCCGCGGAGTGGCTGGGCCCGTGAGCCATGGCCGCTGAGCCTGCGCGTTCGGAGCCTGTGCTCCGCAACGGGAGAGGCCACAACAGTGAGAGGTCCATGTACCGCAAAAAAAAAAAAAAAAATCTTCCCAGGTGGATCTGAGGGGCTCAAGTACGTGAGAATGCCTGTTGATAAGAAGTGTATAGACTTTTGTCAGTTTATTTATTATGGGCATACAGCCCTGGAGTAAACATCTTTTTGTGTGTGCTATGGTGTTTCTCCATGTTGATTTTATATTCGACAGTGCATTGGACAAGACAGGCTTATGTTGCTGATTTAAACCTCCCATATCTGCTGGTGATGGAGGCCATTCAAAAGCTACTACCTGATCAGAGAACCATAGATTATTATCATCTCCTTTCAGGGCTAAAGGTTTTCCAGAAATAATGGAAGGTATTTTCTTAAAGTCAGTTGTGAGATTGGAAACTGGTATGAATTATATTGTGCTCAAATCATCATAGGTTATATTTCCTGAGCAAATATGGGGAAGAAAAAGCATTATTCCATGTTTGGAATATGACCAAATTTTGACAATTAATTTCTTTCTTTCTGAAAAATGGTAACGCTTTCTGTTTCTAAATTACAGTAGACAAAAATGATAAGCAACTTCCTGGAATAAATACACCCTGATCTTCCAACACCATAGTTCCACAGAAATCTGATAAAAATAAAAAAGAAACAAACCATGAGAGTTACATGTGTGGGCCGACATTCTGGTTTCTTGTTAAGCTTATTTTGAGAACTTTGGGGCCCAGTTCCAGGTGTCATAAAGGCTTGGATGTGAGCAGTTAGCCTGGCCAGCTCCTTGATAACAAGACTAAGAAATGGATCTGAGTCTCTAAGAGTGAGTTAGAGTTGCCCCATTCTGCGCTAACCAGAGTCATAAGCAGGACCACTCATTAACTTTGGTCTCGAGTATGAAGAGGCCAGTGCAAAACCATTCCCTACAGTATAAGAGCCGGAGGGCCGAGAGTACCCAGAACATAATGCAAAGTCATCTGCTTATAGAATTTGAATGGGTAACACTACCCCATGGACCCTTCCTACCCCAATGGCACTTCCTTGGTCCTCCTCCATTCTTACAGCCAAAATGCTCTTTTATCCCCTATTAGCACCTCATTTTGATGGTTTACCTTGGCCTCCGCATCATTTTAAGCCCTAAGCCTTTTTAAATGTCCCCACCTCTAATCAAATCCCGCCCATCTATTCACTGTGTAGAACACGAGCTCCACACACCTTGAGTTGTGATGACTAGCCCAACGAATCAACTCAAGAAGACCTCAGTGTGCTACTTTTTAGCCAACCCTATCAACAGAGGCGGTTCAGATCTAAAGGGTAGAATGGTATTTTTAGGGCAGGGCCTCTACAGTAGTTGCATTTTATGAAGATATAAGGAATTTTCTTTAGAGTGGACCTCCCTGAAATTACGCCATGTAAGCAGGTACCTGGGCTGCTTGAGCAAAAAGTCCACCTTGGAAGACATGTTTCCATGATGATAGGCAAAATCCAGATTCAACACCCGCTGTGACAAATTACAAGGTTAAATCAATTCAACATTCTGAATTTGAAGAGGTCGGTTGTAAGACTTGAAGTAGTTTCAAAAACCAAATTGCACAAAACAGGATGAACTAGAAAAAATTTAAGAATATTATTGGACACGGTGGATAGGAAAGAGAGTATGAGAGCTTCATTTGACCAAAAGAAGGTTAAAGAAGTTCCACTGTACACACGGGATTTTCACCTTAGTTATGTTGAGCTAGGTGTGTTAATAAATATCACATAGAGATTTTTCCTTTGTTTCAAATCAACATTATCCTGCCTTTGGAGCTATAAACTGCCTGGAGTCATGAATCAATGAAAAGCTATAAAGACTTAGTAGTGAGGCTTATTTAAAAGGGCCTTGAACCTATAAAAGACAGCATTCTCTTGAATCAGCTGCCCTGGGGGAAGCCACCTGCCATGGCCTGAAGACACTCAAATAGCTATTTGAAGAAGCCCGTGTGGCGAGGAACCGAAGCTTCCCACACAGCCACCATCAACTTGACTGATGTGTGGATGAACCACCTTGGAATTGAGCCTTCCAACCTCAGTCAAGCTCTCAGATGACTACAGCCTCGCTGATAGCTGGATTGCAAACTTAGGCCAGAGCACACCTAATTAAGCTACTTCTGAATTCCTGACCCACAAGGTATAGTAAGATAATTAACGTTCACTGTTGCTTTAAGAAGGTAAGGTTTAAAATTTGTATTTTTTTACTGAAGCATAGTTGCTGCACAAAGTTATATAAATTACAGGTGTACAACATAGTGATTCACGATTTTTAAAGGTTGTACTACATTTATAGTTACTTTTAAAAATTGGCTCTTTTCCCCACGCTGTGCAATACATCCTTGCAGCTTATTTGATACATAATAGTTCGTATCTCTTACTCCTCTCCCCCTATATTACCCCTCCCCCTTCCCTCTCCCCACTGGTAAACCACTAGTTTGTTGTCTATATCTGTGAGTCTGCTTCTTTTTTTTAAATTCACTAGTTTGTTATAGTTTTTAGAGCCACATATGAGAGATATACAGTAGTTGTCTTTCTCTGTCTGACTAATTTCACTTAGTGTAATGCCCTCCAAGTAAGTTTTTGAGGTAGTTTGTATGGATAAGAAGAAAGTTGTAGAAGCATGGCCATGGAAAACTCTCTGGAAAAGAGAAGAGGCTAGCTAAAGGAGGATTTAAGGTTAAGGAAAGGTATTTGTACAGAGTTGGCAGACGTATGACTGCACGTGTGATAATCAGAAGATCTCTGTGGACCTCCTTACAGTGTCAGGTAAATTATGGGGACAAAAAACAAATTGCCTTGGTTGAGAAAAAAATAGGAGATGACAAGATATAGAAAGCAGATGTCTTTATTTTTATTTTTAAGTACTAATTACCTTACCACATTTTTCATTGGTGGGGTCATGTGTGGAAGAAAGCATCAATTCTAGACGCCTTATTATGGGGGAAAATTACAGGTTACAAATCATTCTGAGATGCCACAAAGAACAGACTTCCTTGCGAGGCAGTGCACACTGGATCCCTGGAAGTATCTAAGAGAGATTTTATGTTTACCTCTCAGGAATAGTAGGAGGAATCTCGTCTTTGAGGGGAGATTTTTGTCTCAAAGTCCTTCTGAATTCTAAAACATATAAAACAGTGTCTTAAAATAAATGTGCGATAAATAGTTGCTGAAGGAATTGAACTATGAAAATACCCTGCCCTTGAAGTAGATATGGTGTTTCCTACATTCTACCTGAAGCCTCTGTGCTTAGTTTTACTCTAGGGAGGAGAATTATTTTGGGGGTGTGTAATTCTTTCACCAAATGTTTTTATGTTAATTTAGTAAAGTAAGCACTTTGGCATCTATCGGTATAAATGTGTCAGCTGGAAAAAAATGAACTTTTAAAGCATTCTTTATCATATGGAAGACATAAAAACCTAGTAGTACCATGCAAATGTGACTTTATTCTTACAAATCTCCATACTTTTAAACCCAAGCTCATAGGTTGGACAGGAGAAGTTAGGGAACTGAGGACTGTTTAACAACTCAATTTTTTTCTTTCTCATCACCTTATGCTGATGAGAATTTCTAGGGCACCTCAGGCTGCATTATCAAAGAGAAATTTGATAAATAAATTTGTACAAAGGAGCTGTGATAGGTTGAATCATTCAGAGATCAGTAACAATTTTCCTCTCACTATAGCATCCTCAAAAGAGGAGTTTCATAGGTAGGTGGTTGATTTTAACAAATTTCGGTCATTTGCTTTTGCGATGTTTAAATGAAAGTAAAACATGCATAAGGAAGGGCTTCTCGCATGCATAAGGAAGGGCTTCTCTCAGCGCACCATAGCCTGTGCTTTTTCACTTATTTCCTAGTAAGCACAGGCAGTGAGACATGTAGGCCTGTTATGGAAAATCTTTCACATTCTAACATGAGCCATTCCAGGATTTCCTGAAATTGTAATGCATTCCATCAGTTTCAAAAGTCCTTAAATTCTACAAATGTCCTCCTCTGATAAATTGCATTCAGAAATTTCCTCATCTTGTATCCCAGGGCAACATAAGGTACTTTTACTCTCAGGGTACACAAAGATTGTTGAAGGGTTTTGTGGGCAAGGGATCAATTTCTATTACATAACTTCATATTTCCTTGGTTCTCCTTCCTAAAGTATATCTGCCTGCCATCAAGTAGGGAGACCATTCTCTTCTCCACTTTCTCTTGTATAGGACCCCTTGCCCACTTACAAAAGAAAGATATCCCATCAACCTGGATTTAGGATGGTTCCTTGTCCCTGGAGTGTAAAATCCTCTGGAGTATGAAGAACAGTCCAAAATATTAGAACCATCGAAGCTCTAATTAAATGCCTTAATTCTAACGATGTATTTTTCTAACTTATACATATTTCTGGGAAAAGAAAACTTGACTTATAAATGAGCTATAGTAATCCTTTTTGGAACGTTCAGATGTCAGATACTGTGTATTAAAGAATGAGGGATGAGAGCGGCAACACTCGTGTTTAACAACATCACGTCTTTGATAGAAACTCTGAGGGAGAAGCCGTGAGGACCAAGCAAGGAGAATAACAGCGAGCACTGAAAGGCTGTACTGGGAGTAGTACTGAGGGACAGTACTGAGGGGTAGTTCTTAGGGGGCAGTACTGGCAGTAGTACTGAGAAGGCAGTACTGAAGGTGCCAGCAGCTTTTACATCTAGGAGATGAGCTCCCTGCAAAGCTCTGTACTTCAGCTTTCTGTCAGCTTACCATCTGTTTTCTTAGAATTCAAATTTGGAAGTGATTTCATTGTATATTAACACATTTATTTGAATTGAACTGAGTTGGGCTTTCTGAGAGCAAGTCAGTAGTATTTACCTGACTTGTTTGACAAAACAGATTTCCTGGTTAGGTTGATGGTGAATTTTTCTTAACACTATAAACTGGAGCAGCAAGGTTTCAATGAACATATCTTCAAACAAATAAACATATTTTTATATTGATAAATGTGTACTGAAATTAATATCTTTATTTTCCAACTATTTCTGAAAAAAAGTTATTTTAAAAAGGTGCCTGTAAGTCAAAGAGAGGTAGGAATGATTAAACCATTGGATAGCACTTGGTAGAGTCTTTTTGGTGTACATCCTGGAGGCTGATCATGACTGGTAACAAACCTCTTTGTGTGAAGTGGTTTTCATATATTTGCTTTCAATAAATAAAAGAAACTAGCTGAGAGGGTTTGGGAGGACATCACTGCCTCACCAGCTGATAGAATCATTTAAATAATTGTTGATCACAGTAGGATTTATTTGGCATATAATCCAGAAGGAGTTCAAAAATTGGGTGACATTCCTATAATAAAAATGTGTTTACGTATTTTTTAATAAAAAAGAGTGACCAATAAAAGACTTTCCAGCACAGAAATATATTATATGAGGATATAGTTTCTGTGGGATATACAGAACGCTATTACAACTTCAAAGAGGAAAAGTAATGTCAAATATTCAACTGCTGAAGAACTTACAGATGTATGTTTTAAATAGATGATGGATGGTATCAAATTACTATGGTAATTAAAGCCAAGGCATGCATGTAAGTGATACTGGGAAAGTTTCATTAAAGTAATCAATGTTTATAATACCCAAGAAATTGCACCTTCAGAGTAATTTAATTCATGATGAAGAATTTCAAATGCCAACCTAAAAATATACAATGGTATATTTTTGTTCAACTTTCTTTTAGGTAACACATAATAAACCATTTCGAAGATCAGTGACTTAGGATATAGGCATGTGATCCCTTCCTTGGGCTCTAAATGCTTCAGAGGATGTTCGGGCACTGGTTGGAAGGACTCATGTCAACCACTGGAAGAGTGGAAGTTTCACGGCGCTACGCGGGGCCACTGGAATCAGAGCCCTGGGCTCACCGTCCTGCTTAGAATGTCACTTACGAGTGTGATAAGGGACAAGTCAGCTAACTTATATGGTTCCTCATCGCTCCGATGACTCCAGCGGGGACAGGAGAGGGTTATATTAGACGCCGCATTTCAAGTGTCCAGGATAAAGTGTCGCTCATATAGAGTGGGTATTTAAAAAATCCATTAAATGGGTCTGCTCAGAGTTTCTCTATCAAAATGTCATTAATTTTGAGTTTTAACAGTATCAACTGGTTTTAATAGTTTTAATTTTCACTTTTCTTGGAATACAAGATAAAGTTTCTCATTCTGATTCTCTTTTTTTGTGCACAGTCATCTACAAAATGAAAATGCTCAGCCGTCAGCACCTTTAGGGATTAGCGCAACTGCTGAAAGCTTCCTCACCCAAGGTCACCCCATTCCAGGGCAGCCGGTCCCAGTGACAGAGGGTGTGAAGGCCTGGAACTCTCGCCCCCTTTGGGAACAGCTCGGTTGGGTCATCCATCTTCAGGTCTGCATCACAGCTGGACTCTTCCCCCTGCTTGATTCTGCTCTGCTCCCTTCCACGCGTTTTTATCCCAGGAGCAGGCCCTAAGACCTCTTACACACTAATGTCCTTTCAGTCCTCTTTCCAGGGAACACAGTCTGTCAAAAGAACATGAAAGTACTGCATGGCTTTTATTTTGACATTGACCTCTCACAGTACCCACGAGGATAGTGGCTACAGAGGAGGGTGTCTGAGATTTTTTTTTTTTTTTTTTTTTGCGGTACGTGGGCCTCCCACCGTTGTGGCCTCTCCCGTTGCGGAGCACAGGCTCCGGACGCGCAGGCTCAGCGGCCATGGCTCACGGGTCCAGCCGCTCCGCGGCATGTGGGATCTTCCCAGACCGGGACACGAACCCGTGTCCCCTGCATCGGCAGGCGGACTCTCAACCACTGCGCCACCACGGAAGCCCTGTCTGAGATTTTTATAGTGATGTTCTACCTGGTGGCCCATGGTATTCTATTTAATAACCAAAATTCCCTGCTTCTCCTCATTTTTTTTGGAAATAAATACAACAGATGGTTGGTGGAAGAAACTAAACTACACTCCTTGCTCTCTTGGGGGTTGTTTAATTTATCTTTCCAAAACACATAATTGTACTATGTTTACCTGCCAACAGAGAAATGCCCGAATTCATATTCCTTCTCCTATTTGAAGAAGATGTACATGTCAAAAATGTTGAGATGATTTTCTAAGTGCTTCGAAAATCCGGTTATAAAGAAACTCCTCACACTATAAATTATGTATGAAAAAATACAGATAGAAAATGTTTCTGAGGAAACAAGTTCACGAAGGGAAACATATCTTTTTTGAGATAAAAGGCATGACCCCATTTTGGGAGAAAGCAGTTGAAATTCTATATGTGAAGCTATAGCATCAAAAAGTAACATTCTTGGCAAATATAAATTCCAAGTGGTATAAAGCTAGTGCAGAAAATTCAATCTTCCTGAGCATTTGATTTGTAAGATGTCAAACTCATGTCAGGTGTTGTGATATTTAGTGAACCCATTAAAGTTCTTTAGGAAAAAAAATGTGGTCAACAGAAATTACATTTTAAACTTGCAACAGGGCTACAGTAGAAATTAATAAAAGCAGGGAAATGGCTTAGTGATAAAAATATTATAAACAGGAAATAAAATATTTTCATGGCACGATTTCTTACTGTAGAAATCTTTATGATAATCAACAAAATAACTCTGAAAATAATTCATGATACGAGACTCAACTTTGTTGTTGTTGTTGTTTTTAATATTAAGAGCTGTGACCAAACCTTTTTATGGGAAAAGGTGCTGATGACTGTTTTACAAGGGACTGCACTCTTTTAACTATGGGTGCTAAGAAACTAGCTCTGTAGAGAAATTTATTAAATGCTTTAACATTTCATTTTTGAGAACATGTATGATGTGCCGGATATTTCCAACGTATAACTGCATTTAATTTTTGCACCTATCTTCTGAGGCGTCATCACTCCTATTTTAAAAATATGAAACCTCAGGCTCAGAAAGGTTATGTAACTTGCCTAAGGCAGGATTTCAGCAAAGATCTAGAAACTCAAGACCATGGCCAATTTAATGACAACATAAAATCAGCATCAAAGTGATTTGCTTTTCAGGTTTCAGGACTGATTCAATTTCTGATCGGGCATTATATTCAGTTCTTGCAAATTGCTGCCCCAGTTCTTTTGTTTGGGTGTGGAAGAGATTCTGAAGCTCTTTGCAGTGTATTTACTCTATTTAAATATTTTTCAAACACACCAAAAAGTGACTTGATCTTTTGACCCAAGGATCTAGAGGATACTTCTCTTCATCCTAAAAGTTTAATAGTTGTGTTTTAGGATGTGAATTAATTGTTTTAGGTCTATTCTCCCAAGTTCACTGTGGGACCCTTTAACATTTATATTCAGGTCTTTTTTTAAATTAAGTTTTTAATTGAAGTATCACTGATTTACAATACTGTGCTAGTTTCCGGTGTACAGCAAAGTGATTCAGTTTATATATATATATATATATGTCTTTTATTCCCAGAAGTCTTTTTTTTATTATAATTTAAAATATTAGTTTAGTTCATTACTTTCTTTTCTTTATCAGGGACTCTGGTAGATTCTTTATTATCTATATCTATAGCTATCATTTTATCTTTAATATTGTTTACCTGTTTCTTTATTTCTATTTTTTTTTCATGTTTCTATTTTCATGCCTCTTCTCAATGCCTCTCGTTGTATTTTCAGGTGATGCTAGTCTCCCTTGGATATTTGTAATTAGTGTTCATTTGTGATATGATATTGTATTGTTCCTCAATTTTTTCTTGAAATTAGTCCGGCCTTACCTCTCATATTTCTTATTTCGTTCTTACCTCTCCTCCTCCTTAAGACGTTCACTTTTGTGCTCAGTCTTTGAGCTCTGATTCAGGGTGTTCTTTCATATCTGGCATTGCTTTTGATGATGTTTATCTCATGCTGGAGGGTTGTGTGACAGCTTTCCTCTGCTTCACATCGGATTCTGGGTCCTTTGTGAGGGTTTTAGGTTTTTACCAAACCATTAATAACAGTTCTTCCCCTTTAAGGGGAGGGAATTTGAGTGGCCTATGAGTGTCCTTAGATAAGATGTGCCCTCTTCTATTGGTCCATAGACGTTTCATTTCTTTAATACACGGCCTTTGGGGACAAACAGCTTTCATTATTGTTGCCCTTGTTTCCCTGATGGATTTGAACTTCTGGAAACTCTTCCTGGATGAGCCTGGAGTCATTTGACTCTTCTGAGAGTCCTTCTAAGGACTGCCTGTCTGGTCTGCAAACCTCAAGCCTCTGCAACTCCCTCTCCTCCCAGTTTCACCCCTTTCAGTGTGTCCCTTCTCAGGGTGGGACCCACCTCTGCTGTGTGCGACTTCTGTCTGATGTGTCACCGCTTCTGCCCACTGCACCCCCTGTTCTCGGGGGTCTCACTTGGCTTCCTTCTTTTCCAGGGCCCCTGGAGCTAGCACTGCTGGCTTTGGACATTCATTACCCCATGACATGTACACTGAAATTTGCAATCGTCCTTGTATCCTTGTTACACTGTGGACATGGGTTTACATCTCCACGTTTTTTTGGAACTGTGTGGAGATTTAGAGTCTGACGCTATAAAATAGAACTGTTTATTCTAACTTTATATGTCCTTACATATTTTTGCCCATAAAATCTGTCAAATTCTGAAAACACGTGCTAGAAACATCTCATTACCATTGTGCTTTTTCTGGTCTTCTTGTGTTTCCATAGTTTTTCCTCAGTGAATATTGTCATGTTGTTTAGGGCTGCAGGGAAGGAAAAAGTTTTCCTCCACCCTCTCTGGGTCCTTGGCTGGGTCTGAAAATTAAACTGACAAAGACAGGTTGACAGGAGAAAAGTGTACACATTTTATTAAATGTGTACTCTCTTAGCGACTCTAAAATAAATACTGCATCCCTTCCTGTTTCTCTCTCTGCCCTTTTAGTCTTGACCACTCCTTTCTCCTCAGAGCACAGACTCCAGGGCCAGACTGCCTCAGTTTGAATCCCAGATCTCTGCCTAGCAGCTGTGTGACTTTGAGGAGTTTGCTATCTGTAGAGTATGACTAGCCTGGCTGTGAAAATTAAATGAGTTGATTGGTGTGAAGCCATCCAAGAAGCACCACCTATGTTAGTTAGCAATCGTGGTGGTTGTTCTCTTTCTCCTCTGTCACCAGGCTCATCTGATCCTCTTCCCACCAATCACCAGTCCCCCTTTGTCTCCTTCCTGTGCTCTGCACGCATTGCCTGTCTCCCTAAAATCTGCCTCTCTTCTTGTCTCTTAAATGCTCTCTGGATGATCTCATCTATTCCCGCGATTTTAGCTACCACTTCTTGGAAAATGGAAATCCCACAGTACCTATGTCTAACTGTACCTAAATTTGCCTTCATCGTGAGTTTGCTCTGCAGTTAGTAGAAGCCACTGGGAAGCCTGGGAGCCTCGCCCCGATGCTCTCCCCAAGGCTCCACATCTAGCCTACCCTTTACTCCTGCCGAGGTCATCTAACAAGAGTCTCACGTGTTCTGCATCTCAGAGCTTCCTACCCCCCAGAACGATGTCCTCAGATCCTCTCTTCACAATCCATCCTTCACAAAGCTTCCAGACCATCCATTAAACCCACAGAACTCATTTACCCCTCTCCTGATCCGCCATCTTCCGCCTCAGTACCAAGTTCATCACGTGGCTTTCAAGGCCCTCCGTGATTTTTCCCAACTGACCACTCCAGTCTTATCTTCTAAACTCACTCCATCAGTTTTCTTTATGCTCCTTTATGCTCTTAATGTCAATTTTCTCTCACGCTGTTGTCTCTGCTTGAAATGGCATCCCTCTCTCTTCCCTTCTGCATATTCTTTGCTGACTGCATCCCCTGTGTCCTCCCACAATTTGCTCAGAGTTTATCTCCTCCAAGAAACTTTGCTTAATCCCACTCCCTCCTGGCTGAACGAAGGCTCACTTCCAAGCCCCCTTATTTCCATGTGTAGTATTCCCAAGAGTGTTTAACTCATGAGCTCTCTCATAATAATATAATCTTATGTTCCCTCTTAGAAAATATATGGTATGTGATAGAGAAGGGGTTTTCAACTAAAAGATTTTATTTTAGATAAATGACCAAAAAACAAGGTTAGTCATTAATCTAAAAATGTAACGTTGTGTTTGGCTTGGAACAAAATATACATTACAGCATGAACTTAAGTTTTAGCTGCATTGAAACCTCATACTTCGAAATTTCATTTTGTTTAAAAATAATCTTTGTGATTTGTTACTAGATGACAAGTTTAAAGAGACTTTCACAGGGTCCTCTCTGCAAGCCTTTCTTGTCTAATATGACACTGAAGGTGTGAATAGTCCTCTTCCTAAATAGATGAGAAATCTGGTTAGTATAGTTTTACACTTTCAACTTTCTACAAAATTATTAAAACATCTTAATGCACTATAGAAAAAAGTTTGAGAAGATGTAGACTTAAAAAACTGTTAATGATAATCTTTCATTTTTCTTTTTTTTTCTGTCTCTGGGATCTTAGTTCCCTGACCAGGTATCGAACCCTTACCCCCTGCAGTGGAAGCGTGGAGTCCTAACCACTGCACCACCAGGGAATTCCCTGTTAATGATAATCTTGAAGCATTGGGTTGGCCAAAAAGTTCATTTGGGTTTTTCTGTATCATCTTACAGAAAACCCCCAACGAAAGTTTTGGCCAACCCGATAGATTTGTAAATTTCCTTCCATCTTTCCCTCCTTCACTAACATGTAGTGAGCTGTTTGGAAGAAAAATCCTCACAATTCTGGAGGTCTCTGGCTTCCTAAATTCAACAATTTCTAATTATTTCAACTCTAGATCAAAAATAGTGGGAACTTTTGTTAATATGTGTTGACGGTTGTGCATGAAAATGATCATGTAGAAACTGGTTTGTAGTTAGTCCAAACACATACTGTGGTTCATGGAATAATGGTTCCCCAAAATGTCTATGTCCTAATCCCCGGAACCTGTAATATGAAAAAAGGGACTTTGCAGATGTGATTAAGTTAAAGATTTTGGTGTGGGAAGATGAGCCTGGATTATTTGAGCCCAGGGTAATCACAGGGGTCCTTATAAGAGGGAAGCAAGAGGGTCAGGGTCCAAAAAGGAGATGTGATGAGGGAAACAGAGGCTGGAGTGATGAATGATTAAAAAAAACAGTGACTCATGAGTACATTATGTAACTTCTCTGAATCCCAGCATGAAATCTCTCAGACACTATCGAACTGCATTCTTTTAAGAGGAAAATATTTAGTTTATGTATTAACTGCTTTGTAAAAAACAGAAATGTCTTGATAGCCCAATACTTTGGGAACTTCTAGGAAGTTGTGAACCACCGTTAGGGAATCCTGCTTTGTGCATATTCCTCTTATAACATAGATCATGGTGTATCATAATAATCTTAAAATATGCTTCTTTCCCCTAGTAGACTGTGTACACAGTGATATTAGTTCCTGTATCTCACTAATCTTGTGATCTCAGGACCTAGCATAGCGCTTGACACAAAAATAAGTGCTCAAACATATATTTCTTGAATAAATCCATCAATCAGTGAAAAAACAAAATCTGTAGACTATTCTCATCAAATTCATATGTCGGATGTGAGGAGTTTTGTTTGTTTCTTTTAATATTTTTAGACATTGCAATGTTAATTCTTAAACAATGAACTAATTTTTTAAATGAAAACACAGGCAGAAAACTATGAAGTTGTTTTCCAAAGAAAGTTCTCGGAAGGAAAAATAAAATAGCTTGAAAACAAAGTCCTGTTTGTAAGAAAAGTCTGGTAGTTTTTAAGCATCAACCGTCAGCATGTTGGTTGGTGGCCACAGATGGAAAATCGCTCTTATCATTTTATGTCATTGCAAATTTTATCCTATTTTTTTCCTTTACAACAAAAATTTGCAAAGCTTGAGATAGAAAAAAATGACAGGTTAGGTATGAAGCTAAGAAAAGATCTTTAGACATTTTCAACAATTATTGTTTTTTATTAACGGACATAGATTTTTTCCTTGGCCAAGCTCTAGGCAGGCTCTTATGAACTTTCTTCTCAGCTAGGCCCCAACTTTGAGTTTCCATGTTCATTTCCACGTCTTCCAATTTTAGCAAGAATTCTGCTAAGGCAGTTTTTAGCTAGAATCCCACATCCTCCATATCTCAGCACCCTTGAAATCGAATTGGGTTCCCCATCCTCTATCACACCCAGCCCCTCATCCCCATTCGTTCCCAACCGCCTGCTTTTAGCAAAATGCTGTCATGTTAATTATCCAGAATCTCTCATTACCCCTGATGTTTCCTCTTTGTAATATTTTTATCCACTGCTCCTTGGCTATACATTCCCATTTTTCCTTGCTGTATCTTGAGTTGAATCCAATTTCTCTCCCCCACTGCAAGACCCCATGGCAGTGGTCCTTGCACCTGTCACAAGGGTCCCCCTTAGATAAAGTCCGTCTTACCATTCTTTAACAAATGTCATGAATGATTTTTCTTTAACATAATGATAGAATTCTTTCTATCTCTATGGTATATGTTGATTCCAAATATGATACTATTTAGTATCATCCTCCTTTTATATTGCCTATATTTTTGTTGGAAAAATATTGTCTTCATTCCCTCCCACATTGACAAACACGATATGTATTAAATAAAATTATTTTGTCATATATACATAGATATCATGGTCACAGAAACATGGCAATTTGACTCTAAGAACGGAGATTAAAAGAGTATTTTCCCCCTCCCCAAGGTTTACATAGAATGAATTTCAAGATGAATTTGGCTTGATAAATAAAGTGAAATATTTGGGAATACCTATTTGCATTCAATCTATATTTTTACGTATATAATGTGATTTATTTTCCTAACACGAAGCTTTCAAATCCACAGCTTAAAATAAGTGTATAGATTACAAATGGCATTTTTCAGAGGCTTTTTCAAAGAGATTGTGAAAAGCTCTCTTCCATTTGTGGATGTGATCAAAATGGAAATGGGATTTGTTTTCTTTTTGAATACCAGAAGGGGCAGCTTAGTCTCCCTGAGCCAGCAGAAAGGAAGCATTTCTGTTGTTCTTCCCTTCTTCCGATTCTATCCTGACTCCATTCCCCAGAACGTAAGCCAGATGCAGGAGTAAACACCATTTGGCCAGCTATAGCACTGGCCATTTTGATTCCCGAAGAAGTGAGGGTGGGCTGTACATTTCACCCCTGAAAGTAACACAGCTTTCCCCCCTGGCAAAGCATAAAGATGCCAGACAGTCCCTAGGAAGAATAACTGTATTTATTTATCAGCCAGCTCTTATCTAATTTATTCCTTTAAGTATGTCATTAAATCAGTCATTGCTTTCTCATGCTTTTTTTTTTTTTTCTGTCTAGGCTGCATATCACGATTTCTGTTTGTTGAAGTCTTTCTCATCCTTCAATGCCCCTCCTCAATGGAAATTTATTGAAAATAATCTTTAACAAATTTATAAAGCTCATAGAGTTGTGATCAGAGAAAGGCTTATATTGCACATCAGGATATGAAATATTAAAAAGAGCAAATACAGAGACCATTATGTCCAAGTTGGCTTCCATTTTCTGAAGTCTGCAGACTACCCAGATGTTCATTACCTAAGAAAAGGGGCTTGCTATTAGCAGCTGGAAACTTCTCCGTTATCTAGCAACACAAAGATGCTAAAAGCAAACCAGTGAAATCCTTGCCAGATACCCTCCGTGTGAATTAATCTCATGTTCTCCTGTGGCTTGAGAGTGTCTTAGCTTTCAACCAGCTTAGAGCACTTCAAAAAGTCACTTGCACACTCATTGATTGAGGAGCTATGTGAAAATAACATGCTAGGGACTGAGGATACAAACATGAAGAAGCCATGAGTCGAAAGAAACACAGAGAAAGAGAGGATGAAGCGGTGCTGTAAGTGAAAGTCAGGGCCCTCGATATTTATTAAATAAAGGATTGATTGAATGAATGAATGAACGAGGGCAGCCATGACCTCTCTTTTGCATTCTGGATTCATCTTTAAGAGCCTAATAGACACCACTGTAGAAATGTCTTACCTCAAAGGCAGCTGGTCTCAAACTGAACTCATGATTTCTTCCTTTTCTGTCCTTTGATTTGGTTGTAGGTCTCTCTTAGACTAAAAATCACACATCATTTTGGCTTCTGCTCACCTAATTTTGGGTCCATACTTGCCAAAGTCCTGTTGGCACTGCCCGTCTCCCCTCTGCTCCACCCTACAGACATTGCCTTTTTCAAACCTTGGTCACACTGCAGGAGGATTTTCACCTGTCTCCTCTAAATCCCTGGGCTCTTTGTAATTCATCATCTCTACCGTAACCAAAATTAGATTTCTAAACCCTACCTTCTCAGTTGTCCTTAAAATCGCCAGTGACTGTTAGCTGAATTTTCCTTCATAATCCCAAACGAATTGTCAGTCGCAACTTCATCTCATGCTCTTTATCATATACATTCAGGCCAGGACTTTTCACAGAGTCAGAACCACATGGAGTGCTAGCTCTTGGACCCCATTCCTACTCTACCAGTCAGACTCTCTAGAGAAGCAGCCTGGAATCTACATTTGTAATAAGTTCTCAGGCACACAAAGGTTATAATCACACTAGGTTATAAACTGCTCAAAGGAGCTCTCTGCTCTTTAGCTCTCCGTGATCACACTTTCTTTCTGCCCCCCTCTCCATCTTGATACTGCCACAGACCAAGATTAGGATGTTTCTTTTTCCATTTCCCTGACTTTTCAGTTACAAAACAGAAACAGACTCGAAGACATAGAAAACAGACAGGGAGCAGATAGGATTGGCCCTATTTTATTGGTGAGAATATTGATGCACAGGAGGGGAAACAGCTTAACTAGCCTTAGTTAACTTTGGACTACTTTAGTCAAAGAGCCCCTCTCACATATCTTGGTATTTCATACTCAAGCCCTCACAATTAGACCACTGTGACTCTTTTCAAGGAAGATTAGTGAATATTTGTGTACGAATATTTTAAAGAATCTAAGTAACCATATGAATTGATTGCAAAATATTAAATGTCATAAATAAAAAAGAAACTAAAAAATTTATTGAAACTTACTGGACATGTTGATCAAAGTATAAAAGAAGAAATTTCACTCTAAGTTTGGCTCAGTTTAAGCTACTTCTCCTGCCTGTAAACTTTGAAAATAGATGTGCCTGCAATTTAGAGAGTAAAACACATGGCCAATTTTTCAGTCCATTTTCCATCTTTTAAATTCTTCAGGAAAAATAGTCAACATTATTCTACTCCATCACATCAGTGGCATTGGAGTAGAAGGAAATTTATATTTAAAGGATGATTTCATGCTCAGTATATCTCAAACTACAATTTAAAGTCATGAATTAAATAGAAATTACACTCAATTTAGATAAAAGTAATCTTGTTTCTTCTAGAAAGAGCAATGAGTAAGAACATTTTATTCCCTGAAGGATTGTGCATTTTACAGTCACCACATTATCGGTTTTTAATTCGTTAAATTTAAGTTGACACTCTTAATACTCAGAAATGTGTGTTTATTCAAAGAGCTTCATGCGGACCTGGTAACTTTTTTCAATTCACGTGACATATTGAGTACATTTAATATTCGTTACTCTAATAAAGATTTATTTGTTTCTCCATATAGATTTATATTTCTCTACCTTTATATGTGTATGACATACCTTTAGTATTTGTTTCAGCAGAATGAAGCAATTACTGTTGCATAACTTATTTAACTCATTATTGTACAATAACGTCTGGGTAAATTATCAAGATGCCAACCTGGGTGTATGTACATGAAGAACTCAAAGCGAACCTTGAAATGACCTAGGGTAGCACAGAGAATCAGTGCAGCCTTCAGAGTTTCCTGAATAAAGTAAGGGCAGTGAAATCACAGAAGGATGCTCCCCAATTGGCAAAGCTTTGCCGTCATTAAAGATGAAGACTAGGTTTTGAGATGTTCATAGCTGTTATGTAAGTGCAGGTATTTTTGTATTGACTTACAACTAGCCCAAGTGTATTAATTATTCGATCAGCCAACCATGGTTCCTCTGACACAATGAATGACCCACATAGAACATTTTGCTGTTCACAGAATGATTTCACAACTCGAGAAGCCAATCCTGTGACTCAGAGATCACCGTCAGTCTCTTTTGTATGAGGAGTTTGATGTCCAGAGAGATTGACACATGCACTTAAGGACCCATCTAAGCTCCTAAACCATAGACTTACACTGGCACCTGGGAATTCTGACGCCTGTGCTCATTCCAAAGATCTTGCTGTTTATAAATGCTCTGTAACCATTTTGCCTTACCTGTGTACCCAAACAAATGCTTGGCTTCAAGAGGAATATTTTATAATGGGAAAGTCTCCTGATCAATTGCCTACAGATGGAGACAGAGATGAGCAGAGAATCTGGGATAGAGCTTGGAAATATAGCGAAGCTTGGAAATCTTTCAACAACAAGTAGCTAACAGTTTCTCCATGCACGATTTCAGAATTACTCACATGGTATTTTTTGGCTAAACAGATTAGCTGCAGACACAAAGCATCGAGGAAGGGAACGCATATCATCAGTGATATGAAAAATAACCTGCTCCTATCACCTTTCCATTTTTACAGACCAGAGCTTATTGAATCAGCTTTTGTGGTCATTGATAACAGACGTAATCACTTTCAGTTCTTTATCTTTCATGGGACTTCCTGTTTTCAGAACATTTATAGGATGTTCCCAAAGCATACATGGCAGGAAAGATTCTGGGTTTAATCCCTTAGAGAGGCTTCAAGCTACAGCTGGCTCAAGTAGCTTGCTCTGGATGGTAAATTTCTAAATCGTGAAACATCTTTGGGTGAACAAGAATTGAAAACTTTTCCATGAACATCTCCTGGCCAAGGGAATTTCTGTGGTACTGTCAGAAAGAGTTAGCTCCCCACAAGTCTGATACCAGAGCAGCTCTTTTCATTTATTTTCTATCATCTAGCCAGTGTCATTTTCATTTGGCTTTTAGCGAGTAAGTGTGAATTAGCGATAGATCCTCCACCTGCCTCATTATTTTGAAGTGTCAAATCTTATTTTATCATTTGGGCGGGTGTTAGACACCAGTTCAGTTGTGTTATACATTTGGCAATCTTATCATGTCCTTTCTCATTTTCTTGTGTAAAATTACCGAGGATAGAGCAATGCATACTAATATGATTTCACATGTACGGTTAATTTTAATAGCCCTTTGTTCTTGCGACTCATCCATGGAAACTGACCTGTAATTGTCAGTAGTGAGTTACAGAATACAGTGTGTTGTGCTTTATGTAATGTATGACAGAGACATAATTTTTTCTAACTGAAAAATACCATCTGACCATTAGGTCAGAGGATGGCAATTACTATAGAAGCTTGGGTTACAATGATAGAAAATCATTAACAATGACATTTTCGTCTAAAACTGTGTGCTTTCTGAAATGTGTCCCTCAGTTGACTAATTTCCTTCAAACAGAATTAAGGAAAAAGACCAACTAGGTTGAAGATCTTTTAAATTTTCTTATCTACATCTGAGGGTAAGGCTATCTATCTGAGCACATTGAGAAAATTCCCCACCCTTCTAAGGGTAAGGTTGAGTGAGTGTAATTCCCAGAAAATTTGGTGAGGTTTGGGGTGTTGACTTATTTTTTAATGTCCTCATCTAATATATAATCAATCATGAATCATCTTTGCAGGAAGCTGGTCACATACAGTTGCGAAGTATGTGACAGAATTTTTTTTTTTTTTTTTTGCTTTTGACTAATTCAGCTACACACCTCTGGCCAGACCATGGGATGGCTATCTCACACTGGAATTTTAAGAGCAGAGAAGATTCCACTTAAGAGACATTATTCTGAGCCCTAAAAATGCTATTAAAACTAAAACGTAGGATGATTTTAGTTCCATGAAACAGAAAATCCTGACTCAACATGCTTTTATGATAACAAATATAATAACACAACTTCTGGAGCCATTTGTCACCAGTGCTGGTTGGAGCAGAATATTAAGAATCTCAGTATTTCCACTCAGATATCATCAAGTTAATTTATTTCGCAGGTATTAGGTGTGCATGGCAACATTCTGAGGCAAAAAAATTGATGTATTGTCTCATAAGTCTCTTTATTGGTAGAAGAAGCCTTCCTCAGAAGCCCTTTAGCAGATTTATGCTCATATCTCACAGGCCATAATTGGTTCACACAGAAACCAATCCTTGCAAGGGGAAAGGTCCACCATGGTTGGCTTCAACCAATCACCATTCACCATCTGAGACCCTCCTCCCTAGAGGAGACCAGAGTCATTGGATGGATACCTGAACAAAAGTAGGAAGGAAGGAAGAAGGGGAGTGAGCATTGTGTGTAGGTAAATTCTGTCTGGTAAATATCAATACATCTACATAGTTTTAGAAATGTCAACACATTTATAGTTTCTATTTGCCCTTATTATTACGTCTTTAAATAATGCTTCAAATTTTTTAAATTCTGTGTCACATACATTATCTCACTTAATTATCACGGAATTAGCATGGGTTTCATAAATCACAAGCACAGGTATGTAAAGATCTAGCATTATGTTTTATAACTAAAATGAATTTTAAACCTAACACAGCATTTTAACTGGTGGTGGAAAAATTAATGTTAGTATATGTATGTTAGACTCATAATTTAGAGTTTTATTATTCACTGTAGAAATTTTTTCTTCCCCCTCCCCCAGCTTTTGGGGGGAAAGAGATGGGAAGGTTATATACTAGCAAGGCAGGTGAGTGCAGGATTTCCTACTGGTTATTGTGTGTCCACCCCAAATACTATCCACTCACATATCTGTCATCAGTTCTGGCTCTGGGTTGTTAGCCCTTGATGCTAACAAATGCATTTGTTTATCCATGCCATCTACCGTTATGCTCCCTTTCCTCAAGCGTGGGTTTTTTGTTTTGGTTCGGTTTGGTTTTTTTCAGGCCCACTGACTTTATCAGCTATTTTTCCCCAAAGGGCATATGACATACTCTCTCTCTCTCACCCTTCTGATGAAATTGGGGAGCACGCAGGACCCGCCACTTAAACAAACAGTGTCCTATGCCCTCTATTCCCTGCTCTTTATCGTGGCTCAAGGAACTCCAGGGCGTCCCACAGATCTACTGTCTGATGCTCCATCTTACCTTGGGGCTCTGGACGCCTCCCTTCCACTGGCTCGCCCACTGGGAACAGGACGCTCCCTGGTGCCTTTTGAGAAACCCACATAACTAGTGCCACGGCTTGCACATCACGCTAGGAATCCTTATGGCTCTGAATTTTGATCATCAAAACAGGCTTTTTTGACCCATAAGCCTCTTTTCTCAAACTATTTTCTCAGTTGTGGTTTCCAAGAGTCGAATTTGAAAGTCAAAAGCTTAGGGAAATTAGTATAGAAACTTTCACTTTAACCTGACTATGAAGAAGGGTGGGATATGAGAAAACACAGGAGAAGTAATTATAGGTGAATAGAGCAAATCGTCGTCTTGCTAGACTCTCCACAACGTCATGAAAGTGGTTTTTTAATAGATGATATAGCAGTGGCTGGAGGGCAATGAGGAAGTGGCCTCAAGTAATTAGCAACTAGCTAAGGAAAGAGCCACCAACTGCAATGCAGACTTCTCCATTCCAAATCCTTTGTTCTTGTCACTCTGACGTCATGCCATTAGCTATTTAGAATATTTTCAAAACCTAAGTGTTAATAATATTCACGTTTGGTTCCTGGCCTCCTGTGAAGGTCCAGCTGAGAACTGTGTTTGGGTCAGTCACTCCACACGGCAAAGTTCGAAGGCTACTCCACCTATACTCAGGTTCCTGGCCAAAGCTGTGGGATTGTGCTCAAGCCCACAACACCCAGTATCACTCAGGCTCTGGGCATTTTCCACTCTGGGGCCCGTTTCCTCAGGATTGCTCTTTCCTGCTCAACAGCAGTTTAATCTGAGGAATTAATTTCCGTGAATCTGTTACCTATCCCACCTAAGTTATGCGTAATTTTACCCAGGCACTTTGGGAACAAGAGTTGAATTCATTGGGTGGCATAATTCCACTGGTTGGTTTCATGAACCAGCCAAACCAGAGAAGGGATGAAAGAGGTCATTTGAAAGGTTATAAAATCATTTCCTTGTTCAACGTACACTAGAGAATGTGAAAAGATGCTCAAATGTCCTCAAATTCAGCCCAGTGAACCATCACCACCTCAACGTCTCCACCTCGTACTTGGAAAAACAAAGATCCCGAACTTTGTGTCTTAAATACTTCCCGACAAATATAGTGTAGAGCTCAATCTCGAATTCCAACAGAACATCTACACAGTCTGTTAGTATTTACAGCTTGGACATCTGGCAAGGAATTTTGACCGTGCCCAGGTGAGAAACAATAAAACTCTCTTGTGTGACAAATTGCTTTGGTATTGAGGGTCACCGCCTGGGTGTGAGCAGTCAGTCGGGGAGAAAACTAGCCAGTTCAGAGTGTAGACCTAATGGTTATACTTTAATGAAAAGTTAACTTATATTTAAAAATTAAGCTACCATTTCTGATCTGTTTTACCATTAAGATTGAAGGTGGACCTTCTGTGTTATTTGTCATCCACTAATACACCTTGACGTTATGCATCCCTTCACTTAGTATGTTCTTAATGGCAAGGGCACCAAAAAAGATCTTTCCACCAAATACATAAAAAATCACTTTTAACAAATTAATTCTTTCAAGATAACACATATCAAAAACTTACTAGGCTTAGTAGTGGGAGGATACAAAGATGTATGGTGGCGTTTTTACATCTGGGTGTTTCCAGTTTAAAGGAAGAGGCAGGTTTTCAAATAGATCGAGAAGATTTTAGGGTAAGTACCCAGCAGTTGGCAAAGGGATGGAGTCTTACGTGATTTAGGAAAAAAAGAGATGCTCTTTTTGTCTAGAGTGACGAAGAGGATTTCACTGAAAAAGGAGATTGGGGGGATGGAAGAATTGTGAAGTATGTAACTTAAAGGCTGGTAGGATTTTGAAAGCAAAATTGAAGAGTGCAGTCCCTGACCTTAACGAACTATGAGACCCAGGAGTTACTGTTTCAGGAACCATCTGAAGATGATATCTGTGGTTTCTTCCAACACCTTCAACTTTTTGAAGAGTTCTGTGTGTTGGATGACTAAGCCAACATGGCCCAGTTATCTCCTAGGGATCTCAAAGGTACATTTCAAATGTAGATAAAGATCTCTATGTCATACCTAAAAGACCTCAGAATTGGAAGAAGCCGCTCCAATTATGCACAAAATTGACCAATTCTAGGATATAAATGGCACATGGAAGCTGCTTAGCTGTCTCTTGCTGGCAGGCTGAGTGACCTTGAACCCAGAGCCCAAGTCATAGTATTTGGGGGAGTCACAGAGGATGATGGCTTGACTGTACTGCCGGGACAGAAGCAGAGACCCTTGTCATGACTCTTCAGTGCCCAGCAGAATGCACAGCCCACCCAAAGCCCTGAAAGATTAATTACAAATGAAAACATAAATCAGTCTTCAACAAAACTACTATCTATATCCTTCCCAGATAAATCTCAATTAGTAGACCAATAGGGTCAGCCAAAATTTACATTAAACAACCACGTGGGGATAAGAAGAGGATTCAGGAGAGAAGAAGATCCCCCTTAGGCTCAGAAATGGAGTCATTAAAAAAGTCACTTTAGTGCCCTAGTCCTTCTATCTCTCTTCATTCCTTTCAGTTTGGGTGATGCCTCTCTAAGAGTTAAATGCTTTCTGTCTGTCTTTCAGACTTAATGAGTCATTGTACAATTATTTAAATGGACTTTTCTGGGGCTTCCCTGGTGGCGCAGTGGTTGAGAGTCCTCCTGCCGATGCAGGGGACATGGGTTCATGCCCCGGTGCGGGAAGATCCCACATGCCACGGAGCAGCTGGGCCCGTGAGCCATGGCCGCTGAGCTTGCGCGTCCGGAGCCTGTGCTCCGCAACGGACTATTCTGATTTTCTCTCTAAATATAGGAGAGCACATCTCTCTCAATGACACAGTACTGCCCTGTCTTTACCATCTGCCAAAATCATTATTCAAATTACTCATTACTTTACTCACTGCTCATTCCTGGGGTGTCATTTGTAATAATAAATATCATTTTACCTAACCAGTCTTCAGTTAGGGCCAAGTCCATCCCTATAAATGAGACAATAGTCACAATACCCTTAGAAATTTATCTAGAAAATTCACAAAAAGCCATTTTCTATCTTTTAGCACAAACATTAAAAAAGTAACAGACTAAATTATGCAGATGAAACCCTCAAATATTTGCATTTTGTTTACTGAGGTGAGTGAGACAGGAGTAATTCCACCACCCCCATTTTCTAGATAAGAACAGGGAAAAATGTAACATGGCCAGTGCCACACAGATGTGATGCACCTGCCCCCGTCTTATCCTGCTAAATGCAGGCATCGCCCACTTTAACAAGGCTTCAGATTCTGAAATGACTGTTCTCCACCCTTTACTCCAAACCTCCACCCACTGCTCAGTGTCTCACACTTGTTCTAATTCTGTTTGGGGCAAGAATAAAATATAGAATACCTCCATTGAAATCACTGTACTTATTTTCCATAAATTGCTTTCCATGATGGCATCCACTTTTTCTGCCAGTTTCCACTTTGTCATTTAGACCATTTAACTGGCCTACACAGCGCATGGTGTGTCTCTCTCTTCAACGACACATGAGATTCCTGTGCCTATTCAGGGACAAATAGAGTGGTCCAATTTCCTCACTGCAAAGCCAAAGTTTACCCAGAGGATTCAATATCCTTCTCCTGATTGGTTGCCCTTGAGGTGTCTCTTTCTGCATACTCCGACTTCCATCAGATCTCTATTGCCCTCCTTGAGACACAAAGTATTGGGCGCAAGCCAATACGTCCCAAGGTAGAGTTCAAGTAGAATAAAACAACTGCTTAAGTCTTCAGGCTTGAATATCTGGGGGAGTAAGTTTCATCTGATTTCACAATCCCCAAATATATTTTATCTACTGGACTTTGACTTATTGATAGAGGAAAAAAAATTAACACACTCAAAGAATGTAATAAAGACCAATTTTGGCAACTCTGAGTAAAGAAAACACCATTAGTAATTGCTTTTCTGGAACAAAAGCTTGATTTATTATTAAAAAATATCCATCTACATTCCACACAGAGCTTAGAACATTTTTTCTGTGAAGCACAGGAAAAGGTTTCCTGATTACAAAGGTGCCCTTTCTCAATGCTCCCAGAGCATTATAAACGTAAAGTTGTCATGCAAATGAGAGCCATGTCAAGAATGTTTTGTATATATATATATATATATATATATATATATAAAACACAGTACATGGTGTGTGTGTGTGTGTGTGTGTGTATGTGTGTGTGTGCATGCGTGTGTGTGTGTGTGTATACACACAAAACTATTTGGAAACTATCAAACTTATCCTGGTTCCCAAGATCTGCTCTGGCTGTTAGATATCTGCCTCTCCAGACCCACCCCTTTCCAGTGGCCCGGCCCTCTAGGAAGTGTTTCAGCTGGGCTCCTTGACCCTCTGGCTTTAAGTGTGGTGAAGGTGAGGCACCAGCCGGAGATCGCAGCTTGGGAAGAGAGAAAGACTATTATTCCCAGAGTTCCATCCCTACTGGACCAAAGATTTGCAATGACTCAGATTGAGTGGTCCTCTCATAAATTTGCTTCCTCTTCTTTCACCTTCAGGCTATTTGGTGGTCATAGGTCCCTGCTTTTTAGTTTTTTTTTTAAACCTCCAGGTCCATCCCTATTTGCAGTTGACTTCCTTTATCTCTACCTGCACATTTGTAAACATTGTCTTTGTTAAACTCTCCTCATTTACCCCGCGGGGGTACGCCATCTCTTTCATGCCAGAATGAATCTGTTCCTCCACATAATTGGGACACTGTTTCTCTTACCAACATGTTCTGCTCCGCTTTATCTCATTCCCAGGACCAAGCCTAACCTACAACGGGTATTGGGCAACCCCAATTCCTCCATGCCTCAGCCACTGTATGGGATCTGCCTTGTAGGTAATTAGGGCCCAGGTACATGCTAATGAATCTCCCTGTTAGGCTTATCTGTTGGAATTTCCAGGACAAAGACGAAGCTGTTTCATCCTGGATGAAACGAACTGGACTTCTACCTTGAACCCCAGGCCAAGCCCCCATGTGTTCCTCACTGCTAGTAAGTCAATCCCCTCTTGATTCCTGTGTTGAGTCTTTTACGTTGTTACCTATCTAGCCCTTTCAGACCCTCCCAGACTGGAGAAATCTGCCTCAATTTTACAATTGTGTCCATCGCTTCTCGCCCTCTTTCCCTCTGATGGGATCTAGAGGTTGAAGTCCTAGATCTTCTCATGGTTTTTTCTTTGCCATCTGACTGCCTGTGTAGATCTGTAACCACTGGTTGCTGTGAGGACACCCTATTAACACGTTCCTTTTTCCTTTGGGGAACTCCTTTAACTCCCATCTCCACCTCCAGATATTGGATGGAAACTTCCTGGTGCTGAATCTTTGCTTGAGATGACCACCTTCGGGCAGTTGGCGACTCTCTGATACCATGTCCTGCCAGTCTGGTGTCAGCCCAGATGCTCATCCGGTCCCTCAGTGCCCACCTGAGTGTACCTGCCTGTTTCCACAAGTTACATTTTTCCTTTCCTGGTATTTCATGTAAACATTCTGTAGCAGAATGAAATTTAGACACCACCTCTCCCCTTAGTCAGGCATACTTGAAGATCAGTAAAAGACTCTTGTCCACTAACTACTGGTGCCCCCTCCCCAGGGTCATATAGAAGCTGATCCAGAAGAGTGGAGAAAATATTTTAGACACTTCAAAGGAGAAGGTCCTGAATGAACTTTTTTGAGTGAAATGTTATGTGTAAAGTTAACATCTTCCTCCCAACCCCTCCTCCATTGCCTTGAAATCTGTCCCAAGACGTTTATTTCTCATTGGTGCACTGAGGCAGCAGAGCTGTCTGAGATGTACTTCACCCTCCCTGCTTTGAGGTGGTGTAGGGTGGGTGAAAGCAAATGTCTTTGGAGGGGTCCCTGCTATATGCATTACTAATATTTTTTTCCGAATCAAGGGAGGGGGAAAAAAACAACACCTTTTCATCCAATGAGTCTTTAATTCTCTGTCCAGTTCCATGGGGAAGAGAATGTTTTTAGGTTGAGAATTACTAATTAAATGCTTTACTTCCAGAACTCTAAGCTTGTAGCAAAAATGATAAAAAGTGAAAGTACTGAGAAATAAGCCAGTAGTTTTGCTGGCTGCTTTTGTTTATTTGCTTAATGGAATAATTTTTTCAGTGTCAAGAAGACACACCTGAATTGCTGCACACATCTTGATCATACCGAAGGGAGTAGGTCAGCCACAGTCCTGCAAACCCAGCCAGCAGGCTGCATCTCCTCCTGGTTATGCTCCACTGCTGGAAGTACACATTCACATACTAACAGATTCTTTAGCAACATTGCTGGTAGGAGATTCAAGCAGTGATATCATTTGGAAAGAACACATTTGGCGTTTCATGTTGTCATTCATTTTTTGGAGTATACACAAGTGTTAACGAAATGGGAAATCCGATTGTATCAGAAATTTGGAAAATATGGGACCAAGCATCTTCTAGAATTGAATTTTTGATTCATTTCATAAGAATCAGAACTGCTGAAAAATCAAAGAAAATCTAAATTTTATTTTCTCAATTGATATTAGAATAAAATTCAAAGACCTTACCAGGGCCCTATGTGAGTTTGCTCGTGGTTCCTCTGTGACCTCATGTCTGTCCATGCTCCCCTTTGATCTCTATCTCCACCTACAATGCAGTCCTCAATGTACCATGGACATGCCAAGCCCACTCCTGCCTCAGGGCCTTTGCACTTGCTTTTCCCTTTACAGAGAAATATTCACATTTGATTATCTCCCTCACTTCAGTTAGGTCTTTTCTCGAATGGTAACTCATCAGAAAGCTTTCCTTCCACTCTAGCAAGACTTTCCACTCCAAAGCTTTCTACCCCTTTCTCTGGTTTATTTTTCTTTATAATAATTACCACTACTTCAGCTAGTATTAAGTACCTATTTATTTGTTTATTGTTTGTTTTCTCCACTAAAGGGCAAGAACTTTGTTGGGCAGTTATTCAGTATTTTTATTCCCAGCTCCAAAAAAGAAAAAAAAAAATTGCCTTGCACATGGAGGTTCTTAATAAATATTTGTGGATTGAAAGGATGAAAGGTTGACTGACTATAATTCTCTGTCAATAAATCTTTCATTTTTAAAATCAATTTGCTTTCCAGGCTCTGCAATGAAGGCATTGCTTTCAAGAGGATTTATATTTACCACCATAATTTGTATGACCTCATCAAAAAGTGAAAATTGCCTCCCTTTAGTTTTGGGAAACAAAATAGAATTCCAATAGCTCTGGATGGCAGGTAAACTTGTATACACGCCCATGAGAACCAGTTTACAACACAAATGGACCTGAAATTTACACATTTGCAACTCCAAAAAAGTAACAAGAAAACTCTTCTACAAATAGATTCACATTTTCTTTTAAGTAACAGAAAATACATGATAACCTATGGATCCACCTTTTTATTAACCTTAGTCATAAATATGCTTCTTTTTAAGTAACAGCTTTATTGAGACATTTCACACAACATAAAATTTATAAATATAAAGCTCAGTAACTTTTAGTATAATCAAAGTTATACAATCATGATCACAATTTAATTTTAGAACATTTTTCTTCCCCACAAAAGCAGATCCTGTACCCATTAGCTGTCACCCCTCATTCTTCTCTATTTTCTGTTTCTATGGATTTGCCTATTCTGGACATTATACACAAATATGACTGGCTTTTATGAGGGGCTTCTTTCACTAAGTATAAAGTTCTCATCTGTTTTTTAATTGATGAATAATATTCCATTGTATGGATACACCACACTTTGCTTATTCACTCATCAATTGATCGATATGTGGGTTGCTTCCACATTTGGGCTGTTATGAATAATTCTGCTATGACCATTAATATATACATTTTTGCATGGACATATGTTTTCAATTCTCTTAGGCTCATTCCTAGGAGTGAAATTTCTGATTCATACAGGTAATTCCACGTTTGACATTTTGAAAGACTAGTAAACTATTTTCCACAATAGCTGTATCCTATTAAATTCCCATAACGATATATGAAGGTTCCAATTTCTTCACATCTTGCCAGCACTAGGTATTGTCTGTCTTTTGGGTTCTAACACTCCTAGTGGGTGTGAGTTGATGTCTCACTGTGGTTTTGAGTTGCATCATTTCCCTACTGATTACCGATGTTGAACTGCTTTGCCTATGTTTAGGGGTCATTTGTGCATCTTCTTTGGAGAAATGGCTATTCAAACCTTTTGCCCATTTTTCAACTGGATGATCTGTATTTTTATTGTTGACGTGAAAGTGCTCTTTATATATTTGGAACACAAGTCCCTTATCAAATATTTTCACCCATTCTGTGGGTTGGTTGTCTTTTTTACTCTTGGTGGCCCCCTCTGAAGCACTTATTTTGTCACATGTTTCTGATGTCATATCTAATAAACCATTGTGTAACCCAAGATCACGAAGATTTACTCCTATATTTTCTCCTAAGAGTGTAAGCATTGTCCCTGATCTTAAGAGAAGGCACTAAAGCTTTCACCATTAAGTATGCTGTTAGCTGTGAGATTTTTGTAAATGCCCCTTATCAGGTGGTGATTTTATCATGACAGGGTGTTGGGTTATGTCAAATGTTTTTCCGTGTCTATTGAGATGATAATGTGAGTTTTGTTCTTTATTACATTAATGTGATGTGTTAAATTGATTTTCAGATGTTAAACCAGCTTGCATGCCTAGGCCAAATCTCACTTGGTTATGATTGTATTGATATAAATCATTTTTATGTGTTGCTGGATTTTGTTTGCTAATATTTTGTTGAGGATTTGTGCATCTATATTTCTAAAGGATATTGTCTATAGTTGTCTTTTCTTGTAATTCTTTGTCTAGTTTTGGTATCAGTATAATACTGATCGCAGATAATCAGATAGGAAGTGTTTCTTCCTTGTATTTTTGGAACAGTTTGTGAAAGATTAGTGTTATTTTTCTTTAAATATTTGGTAGAATTCACCAGTGAAGACAATTCAACCTGGGCTCTTCTTTCCAGAAAATGTTTTGATTATTAATTAAATCTCTTTACTTGTTACAGGTCTATTCAGATTTCCTATTTCTTTTTGTGTCAGTTTCAGTAGTTTGTGTCTTTTTAGGGATTTGTTCATTTCATTTAGATATCCCTCACATTTCTATTATATTTTATTTATTTCTATTATATTCTTTATTATTTTCTTTCTTTTTACATTTCTTCAAATGGAAGCTTAGCTTACTAACTTGTGCTCTCTTCTTACTTAGTATCAATGTTTACAGCTAACAATTTCCCACTGCTTTCACTACATTCCACAGTTTTTATTATGTGTGTTTTCCTTTACATTTATCTCATAATAATAAATGTAATAATTTACATTTATTTTCTAATTTCCATAGTTATTTCTTCTTTAACAAATAGGTTTTTTTAGGAGTGTGTTTTTAAATTTTCACATATTGTGAACTTCCTAAATTTCCTTCTGTTAATGATCTTCATTTCATTTCACTGTGGTCAGCGAAGACATCTTACAGAATTTCAATTCTTATACATTTATTGAGCTTTGTTTTGTGGCTTACTCTATGGTCTCTCTTGGACAATATTCCATGTGCCCTTGAGAAGTATGTGTCTTCTGCTATTGTAGGGTGGAGTGCTGTAAAGGTGTCTGTTAGGTCTACTTGGTTTATACTATTATTCAAGTCTCCTTGTTCCTTGTTGATCTTCTGTTCAGTTGTTCTATCCATTATTGAATATTGGTTATTGACGTCTCCAAATATTACTACTGATTTGTGTCTCTCTTCTTTCAATTCTGTCAGTTTTTGTTTCATGTATTTTTGACCTCTATTATTACATATATATATGTTTATAACATTTAGGTCTCCCTGATGAATTACACATTAATCAATTTAAAATGTCCTTCTTTGTCTGTAATAACAATTTTTGTCTTAATCCATATTTTTTTCTGATTAGTATAATCAGAAATTAATTTGATTAATGTTTAAATGGCATATCTTTCTCCATTCTTTTACTTTTGACCTATTTGTCTTTGAATCTAAAGTGTTTCTCTGGTAGACAGACTATAATTGGATCACGGTTTTTGATAATCTATGTCTTTTGATTATATTATTTATTCCATTTACATTTAATGTAATTACCAATAATGTAGACTTCTGTCTGTAATTTTGCATTTGTTTTCTATATGCTTTATGTCTTTTTTATTTCTCTATTCCTCCATTACTGCCTTCTTTTATGTTAAACAGATATTTTCTAGTGTACCTTTTTAATTCCCTTGATTTTCTTTTGGCTGTGTGTTTTTGAGTCATTTCCTTAGTGGTTTCTCTAAGAACTACAATTAATATATTAACTTAGAACAATTTAGTTTGTATTAACACCAATTAATTTCAATACTACACAAAAACTTTATTCCAGTATATCTCCATTCCCTCTCCCTGCTTTGTGCTATTCTTGTTCTACAAGTTATAGCTCTATATAGTATAAGGTTACCAACACAGTTTTTAAATTATTGTTGTATGCAGTAGTCTTTTAAATCAGAGAAGAGAAGAAAACAGTTATAAACAAAAGTACATTTTTACTGTTTTTTATATTTATCTATTTAGTTATCTATATGTTTACTAAGGCTGCAGTAACAAAACACCACAGATTGGGTGACTTAGACCACAGAAATTTATTTCCTCACAGTTCTGGAAGCTAGAAGTTCAAGATCAAGGTGTTGGCAAATTTGGTATGTCCTGAGGCCTCTCTTATTGCTTGTAGATGATCATCTTGCTGTGTCCTCACGTGGTCTTTCTTCTGTGCATACATATCCCTGGTGTCTCTTTCTTTTCTTATAAGGACACAAATCATATTGGATTTGGGCCCAACCCTAGTGGCTCATTTTAACTTACTCACCTCTTTAAAGACCATACTTCCAAATACAGTTACATTTTGAGGCGCTGGAGGTTGAGACTTCAACATATGAATTTTGGGTACACAATTTAGCTCATAAGAGTTACCTTTACTGATGCTCTTCAGTTCTTTACATGAATTCATGTTACTGTCCAATGTCCTTCATTTCAGGGAGACTCAAGTACTTCCTTTAGAATTTCTTGTTGGACAGGTCTGCTTTGTGACAAATTCCCTCAGTTTTTCTCCATCTGAGAATTTCTTAATTCCCCCTTTATTTCGAAGGGTAGCCTTGCTGGACCTCAAGTTCTTGGTTGAAACTCTTTCTTTTAGCACAAAATGTCATTTAGACATTTTGAATATGTCATCCACTGCTCCCTGACTTGCATGGCTCCTAATAAGAAGGTAGCTGTTAATTTTTGATTGTAAGGTTAATCAACATTTGGGCAATCAATTGATTGTTCCTAGATGTGCATACTGATACTTTTCATCAAATTTGGGAAGTGTACAGCCATTATTTCTTCAAATAGTCTTTCTGTCTCTTTCACTCTTTCTTCTTTCTCTGGGTTCCCATGTACATACTTTGGCATGCTTGATGGTGTCCTACAGCTCTGTGAGGCTGTGTTAATGTTTTCCATTCTTTTTCTTTTCGTTCCTCAGACTGTATAGTCTCAATTGTCCTATCTTCAAGTTCACTAATATTTTTCTTCTGCCAGTTAAAATCTGCTGTTTTGCTCCTCTATATTTTTAAATTTTAGTTATTTTACTTTTCAACTCTAAGATTTTATTATTCTTGTATGTAATTCCCATCTCTTTATTGATAGACTCTATTTGGTGACAAATTCTTGCTTTCCTTTAATTTTCTAGATATGGTTTTCTTGACTTCCTTGAACATATTTATGATAGCTGAATTAAAGTCTTGTTTAGTAAATCAAATATCTGAGCTTCTGGGTTTTTTTCCAGTGTAAAAGCCATACCTTCCTGTTTCTTTTCATGTCTCATAATTTTTTTGCTAAAAATTGAACATTTTAAGTAAAATAATATGTCAAATCTGTAAATTGGTTTTCCCCTCCTTCCTATCCTTCAGTGTTGCTGCTGTTTGCTGTTGTTGCTGTATATTTGCTTAGTAGTTTTCAT
The DNA here is from genome assembly GCF_059928025.1 of Delphinapterus leucas. Lineage (NCBI taxonomy): Eukaryota > Metazoa > Chordata > Mammalia > Artiodactyla > Monodontidae > Delphinapterus > Delphinapterus leucas. The sequence goes on along the minus strand of NC_143145.1, from coordinate 80,715,433 downwards.
GGATTAATTCTATAAAGTCTGTATTCTTTGTTGTGTACAGCCACTGGAGTCTCTACTGGTTTATGGTCATTTAATGATTGAAAAGAGATTTGCTTAAATGCCTGGAGCCAATAAGTCTTCCAGCCTTTGTCAAACACACCTTCAAGGATCCAGCAGTTTATAACTCTGTTTTAACCTTCCCTTCCTGCTTGCACAGAGCCACACAGTTAACCAGAGTGGAGAGCATAGTCTTTCTCAGGCCTTTCCTGGGCATGCACTAACCTTGCTCATGAGCGTGGCCTTCTAGATAGAGTTCCAGGAATATGTCAACCTAAAAAAAGAAACACCTTACAAACATTTCACTTCCCAGTTTTTCCTTTTACGATTTTCATCCAGCCTCTTGTTTGCTACAACTGGGATTGCTGCCTCCAGCAGCTGCTCTATTCAACAATTGTTGTTGATTGTTTTAGAGTAACACTCTGCAGACAGGACTGCTCACCCTGCATGAACCCTGAATTCAATCAAATAAAAGCAAACTCTTAGAATGGGCCTTTTCCAGTGATTTGCCAGACAGTTCAAATAGTGGCAGTTCTCTGGGGATGGAGATTTGGGGGAGCACTAAACCCATTCTTACCCTCTCTAGTGGCGGCCAGCCTGCTGGTTTTCATAGCTACCATGCTTGTGAGGCTGTTGGTTTCAAGACTGTTGCAGAGCTAGGAGAGGAAGATTGGAATAGTGCAAAGGTTAAAACACTACAGACTCCTTGTTCTTACCATGGCTCAGCCATTTTTTAGAAAAAGTGCTCCTTAGATTTTTGCAAACGTTTAATTGATTTCCAGAGTTTTGAATAAGTTTATTTTGACACATTTTAAGTCAGTGTTCTTGTTGTTTTTATGGAGGAGCAGATTTTCGAAGACCTTTACTCCACCATTTTGGAAGTGCTTCTATTCCACCCATATTTTAATGCACATCTATTTGTGTAACTGTCTAGATCTGGAATTCAAACTTCTGTAATGTGGCGTGGTACTCACTTGCAGCTACATCCGTTGCTTATTTTCCCGAAAAGCTTGTTGTAATGAGATGAGAAGCCTTGAGGCCAGAAGTCACTGCCAGCCAGGGAAGGTAGCCAAGTGCCGCTCTTCTGGGGAGGATGCTCTTGTGCATACATCGCTCACCCTCAGAAACACCAGGAAGTGGACGTCCCACTGAGAGGAAGTGAGAAAGGGAAAGCGAGATGAAGGAAGAGTTTGAAATCTCAGGCTAAACCCATAGACATTAAGTAGTAAACAGAGAGGTGAAGCTAATGTTTCCTCAAGTTGTTGGGAGTTCTTGGCCATAGACACTAGGGAAGGAAGAATAAGACGGAAAGAAGGAATTCTCCAGGAACCAGCAGGACACTATGGTCCCCACAGCTTTGTGGGAGAAAGCGGAAATGGAGGAGGCATGAAGGGAAGAGCACTTCCTTCAAGGATGCCAGTTAGTAGTTGATGTTTGCCCAGAACTAGCTGCTTCCACCTAAGGGGACATGGTTGAGTTATTTTCATATAAAACTCTCCCACTAATTACCATTAAATTATTTCTTTTTATATGCAACTTTATCAGCATTATTTTCAAATGTCCGGGTGTCCATGTGAATTGAGAAAAAAAAAGTATGTCTGGAAACTTGAATAACACAAAAGACACCTCCTTAAGTTATGTTGTTGTAACTCAAGGAACAGGTGAACAAGGCAGAGAATATTTCTCCAGTAATGGAGCTGATTTAACTAAGTCAGTGTGCAAATGGGGTCTAATCAATTTTCATCCTTTAACACATACTTCAAAGGGACTCCTGGTATTGATGTTGGGATAGTTGTGGACTTTGCCCTGTGCGACTGATTTTCACGTGGGTTTAAGCTGGCTCGCAAGTGACGTGACGGTATATAGCTCTATATTTACTGATTAATGAGAGTAATTAATGTTTGGATCTGAGTTGTTTTGAAAAATTGGACCAGTAAGGGGTAACCAAAGACTTCTAAGTGTCAAATGTTTACCTTTACAGTACGCTGGAAATGAGCATGTTTCATTTCGAGACTCTTGGTAAACATATCAACTGTAACCATAAGACGGAATAAGGTTAATTTTACTAAAGTCAACATGGAAGGCAGGAAAGAGGCAGATTGATTTAAATTTTGAGATATATTTGCATGAATCTAGATATAATGGATAAAATATTTGTGACTGAAAAAAACCTTTAGGATTAAATTCCTTTGGAAGATTCATCCTCTAAAGACAGTCCATCGAAGTTTGAGATTTATGCCAAAATCCATCTACCCTGGAGCAAAGCAGTGAAAGAAATTTCACAGGAAGCAGAGATACAAAAGTGTTCCTTGAAATGGGAAATAAGGAATTCTCTCAAAGGGATAGATTTTGAACGTTCTTTAAGGAAATTTCTTTAGGGAGGAGGAGTACAAATTTTTACCTAAAGAAAAGGCATGCTGCCAAAATGTGGAAAGAAAACTCTCATGTACAGAAACTTAAGAATCCCAGGGCTGGGCTTCCCTGGTGGCGCAGTGGTTGAGAGTCCGCCTGCCGATGCAGGGGACGCGGGTTCGTGCTCCGGTCTGGGAATATCCCACATGCCGCGGAGCGGCTGGGCCCGTGAGCCATGGCTGCTGAGCCTGCGCGTCCGGAGCCTGTGCTCCGCAACGGGAGAGGCCGCAGCAGTGAGAGGCCCGCGTACCGCAAAAAAAGAATCCCACGGGATCTCTTGGAAAAGAAGAAGGGCTAGCTACAGAATGGTATCTAAACACAGAACATGAAGGTAACAGATCTTTGTGGCCAGACTCAAGGCCAGATCTGTGTACCTGGAGGGGCAATAGGAGGCAATTAGGAAGTCAAGCAGTGTAACGGAGGTGTAATAGTTAGGGTTCTCCAGAGAGACAGAACCAATAGGAGACAGATAGATAGATATTATATGTATGTACGTATGTATATATATGAAATTTTATTATGAAGAATTGGCTCATGTGCTTATGGAGGCCGAGAAGTCCCACCACCCACCATCTGCAAGCTGCAGACCAAGGCAGTTGTATGGTCAGGCCGCTCAGGATGGCTGCTGTCTGGCTCTCTGTACATCCCCTCCCTCCCTGACCAGCGCCTGCTTCACCTGCACCCTATGTACGTGACTGACCTTCCTAGTACTTACCCCAGGCCCCAGCTAGTGATGGCTTATCCAAGGGGTGGTGGTGGTGGGGCCCTCTGCTGGTTTCCCTGGTAACTATTAAGCCAACCTGACATCAGTTCCCCTACAACTTACCATCTTCCCTCCCCCTCAGGAACGAAGACTGCCACCATATCCTGTCTGCCATCCACCACACACAGAGGGGTGTCGCTCCAGGACCTTGCTTCAGATACGTAAGCTCCCCCATCCACTAAACCATGGATGTCTCTGTTGCTGACTCCTGGCTCTTCGTTCAGCCCTGAAGCTGGGCAAGTGTGGGACTCGTAGGCCTGCGGGACACAGCCCAACCACAGTGGTGTGGCTCCAGCCAGAGTCCTAAGGCCTGAGAACAAGAGGGGCCATGGTGTACGTCCCAGCCTGAAGGCAGATCAGTGTCCCAGCTTACAGTCATGGAAGAGAGCCAATTCTCCCTTCCTGCCCCTTTTTGTTCTACTCAGATGCTCAGTGGATTGGATGATACCCAGCCACGTGAAAGGGAGGATGTTTGCACATGAGAGGAAGGATGCATGCTCCAACTCCAATTGTGTGAGAGGCCCTTAGAATCATCATAATAATTAATAATAATAATTGCTCGTTGATTGTTATTGTTTAATCCATTCTTCGTTTGTTATGCAGGGGTACATGACAAGACAATGAATTATGGCAAGCTTGACATACAGAGATGGAATGGAGTCTAGAGTCAAATGACACTGAGTGGTACTTACCTGCCTTAAGTTTTGTTTTTATCCACACAGGTCTTGCTAGAGACACAATAACAATAACCTAACATGACTTTTTAAAACTAATATGTCCAAATTGTCATTATTTAGTACTGAAATCTTTTACTTTTTGATTCTTTGCCTGTTCTGCCGATTATGCCTAAGTTAACCCCCTCAGCAAGGATTGATTTCGTTCTGTGGCTTCTCAGTTAGAACTGCTCTGGTTGCTATGCTCCCATTTATGGCTGTTGCCAGAGGCTGAGACTGACAATGTCTGGGAGAATCACTGCAGCATCAATAACTGCTTACTTCTTATAAAAGAGTTCACGTTGATGAGGGACTGTAAGTACTGCTGTGAAAAGCTCAGAACGTTTTTACCTGCCTAGCATTCCTTATATTTGTCTTTTTAAAAAATCATTTGTCCAATGCAGAGCTAAGTAAAATAATGTGCAAAAAGATTTTAAGGGGGACTTCCCTGGTGGCACAGTGGTTAAGAATCCACCTGCCAATGCAGGGGACACAGGTTTGAGCCCCGGTCCGGGAAGATCCTACATGCTGTGGAGCAACTAAGCCCGTGCGCCACAACTAGTGAGCCTGCGTGCCACAACTACCGAAGCCCGCGCACCTAGAGCCCGTGCTCCGCAACAAGAGAAGCCACCGCAACGGGAAGCCCGCGCACCACAATGAAGAGTAGCCCCCACTCGCCGCAACTAGAGAAAAGCCCACGCGCAGCAACGAAGACCCAGTGCAGCCAAAAATAAATTTAAAAATAAATAAATTTATTTTAAAAAAAGAGATTTTAAGGTTAGGCACTGAATTCTGACTCTGGCTTCTGGGTTTTGACTTTCCCTTACACTCCCCCTGATGACTTCATTCTTTACTTCTCTAGTATTCATCTTCACCTCAAGCCTTCACCACAGCCTTTGAAAACATCTCCTACTTCCTTTATATCCTCACATGTAATTTTCTTTGAACTTAATAGATCCCTATTGAGGTAATGAGATAGTTTTGAGCTGGATTTTTAAAAATAATAACACTTAAGTGTGCAGTGACACAGACAGAGTAGACTGTGTCCTCCCTGTGTTGTTCTATATATTCCTGGAAGGTTCCGGGGTTTCCAGTCTACACTGTATGCTTTAACTGAGCACTGAATTCCCATGATGTTAATGGGTGTCGCACTAGTTAAGCTTATCGCCCCATGAATCAAAACTCAGCTTGAGTTTTCATGGATGCACAAAAAGATACTTGGAACCCAAGCATCTGAAAGTGGCTTCAGGAAGGTTCTGGACCCAGGCTCTGGGATCTGCTCTCTGTCTCATCTCTGCTCCTCTCTGAGCATCTGCTTTCCCTCCTTCTCTGTGGACCACCTTTCTTTATTTCCAAGTCGTGTCAGAGAAAATGTGACAACTCCCAGATCCAGAGTTTCTCTAACCCCTTCTTAAGAGTGTCCTTCTAATGTATGAGCCTGGTTCATTTCCGCAGTAGTGGCCATGGTTGCAGTCTTCGCCAACCGTCCCTTGACTACTGAAAAGGCTTGAAAGGACCTCAAAGTCTTGGAAAACCAGCTGAGACAGGTGTGGAGGGATCTCTACTTTGGGAAAGCTCATGTTCACATTATTCCTATATAGCAACAGCTGTGAGAGGCAGGAGACAGCCAGGAAAACTGAGAACCTAGAGTTCTGAGGAGCCCAGATTCAAAAATCTGACATGTCTCTACGTCCAGCTTCGTCCTGTAGACAGAAGTCCTGCAGGAATAGGTCTGAGCACAAAAAATGGTCATAGCTTATCTTTCCACGGTTGATAGCTATCCAGAAGTGATTTTAACTACCTGTCGCCCTCTCTGTCTTACCTGTAGGGGATGTTGGATGTGCCCAAGGAACAGAGGATGGAGAAAAGCTTGGAGGTGTGGGCTTCAAGCACATAAGGTACTTCTCAATGTAAGCATTGCCTTCCTTCCTGACCTGCCGATCTCAGCAAATTCCTTAGTTTATTGTATAAACATGGCTGTTGGGAGCCCATTCTTGGGATTAAGGCAATAGTTGTGTGCAGTAAGGGGTGATTTTGAGAAAAGTAGACCTCAGAGGATAACTCAAGAGGAATCAATTGCTGATGCTATTAAAAATGCTTCTGTAATAAAGATGGATGGGAATTACTAGTGAAGCAGTTTTCTTTACTGCAATACCTTTCCGAGCTTTGATACACTCATGGTCATTGTGAAAGTCAGTGAACGTCAAAGAGATGTAACTGTGCCTTGTTTCCCAAATTCATTTACTTAGTAAGCTCTTAATTTCAGCAGTAGCTTATAGGTTCCCTAGGACATCATTTGGTAAGTGTTTTTAGTGTTCTGTGTTCATAATCTCGATAAGAGTTTACGTAGAGAATATTTAACAAATGTAACCGCCTTAGGACCTCTATTCACAGTGGCTCTGACCCAAACATTCTTACAGCAGAAGAACCTGCTCGTGTAGGTGCCGCCCTTCGCGCTACCCATCCACAGAGAAGTACAGCTCTTAGAAGCTGGTGATCACGCAGAAGCAAGGAAGCCGTTTCCTAATCGAGGCCTCTTTCTGAAAACCACCTCCTATCCGTGTCAAGACGCAGCGCAGACACCTATTTTACTCTGTCCTCCTTAACACCTAATCTGTTACCTACAAATCTGAGGGCAGTTGTCCATCCTGTGCTTCACACCGACCTCGAGCGACTCCACATTATGAATTGAGCAAGTCCAAAGCCTTGTCCCACAAGCCCTGCTTGGGCTTGAGCACCCAGAGAAGGAAGAGGGGAGGCCTCACCTTCTTGCAGACTCGTGATTCACTCTGGGATGCCGAGTAGCCGCCAAGTGTCCCCTCGTGAGATGCAGACTTCACTGTGCTCTGAATACTAGCAAATACTGTGTTCCATGACGCTGACTCATTTCTCAAACTCTGAGCGCCTCTTACTCTCACAGGGATGATTCCATCCAGACTCTTCATTACGGACATTATTTATATGTGCTCTGACAATACTGCTGATTCCTTTTTTAATGAGTTAAAGCAGACATCTCAGGATGAAATATTTGGTTTAGCAATACATATGCCTGTGAGCCTCCTACACACCTTATAATTCATGTATTTTTCCATGTGCGGATATCTGTAATTAAAGCATTCTGCCTGTTCTTTTCTTGAAATCTTCTTCATTAGCTTAAAATCTCTATGGCCTCTTCACTCAATAAATATTCATCAAAATACTATGATTATAGCACATAATTCTTTTTTCTGTAATGTAGTTTTTTAACATCTTTATTGGAGTATAATTGCTTTACAGTGGTGTGTTAGTTTCTGCTTTATAACAAAGTGAATCAGCTATGTGTATGCATATATCCCCATATCTCCTCCCTCTTGCATCTCCCTCCCACCCTCCCTATCCCACCCCTCTAGGTGGTCACAAAGCACAGAGCTGATCTCCTGTGCTATGCACCTGCTTCCCACTAGCTATCGATTTTACATTTGGTAGTGCGTATATGTCCATGCCACTCTCTCACTTTGTCCCAATTTACCCTTCCCCCTCCTCATGTCCTCAAGTCCATTCTCTATGTCTGCATCTTTATTCCTGTCCTGCCCCTATGTTCTTCAGAACCTTTGTTTTTTAGATTCCATATATATGTGTTAGCATACAGTATTTGTTTTTCTCTTTCTGACTTACTTCACTCTGTGTGACAGTCTCTAGGTTCATCCAGCTCACTACAAATAACTCAGTTTCATTTATTTTTATGGCTGAGTAATATTCCATTGTATATATGTGCCACATCTTCTTTATCCATTCATCTGTTGATGGACACTTAGGTTTCTTCCATGTCCTGCCTATTGTAAATAGTGCTGCAATGAACATTGTGGTACATGACTCTTTTTTGAGTTATGGTTTTCTCAGGGTATATGCCCTGAGAGTAGCAGGATTGCTAGGTCATATGGTATTTCTATTTTTAGTTTTTTGAGGAGCCTCCATACTATTCTCCATAGTGGCTGTATCAATTTACATTCCCACCAACAGTGCAAGAGGGTTCCCTTTTCTCCACACCCTCTCCAGCATTTATTGATTGTAGATTTTTTTGATGATGGCCATTCTGACTGGTGTGAGGTGATACCTCGTTGTAGTTTTGATTTGCATTTCTCTAATGATTAATGATGTTGAGCATCCTTTCATGTGTTTGTTGGCAATCTGTATATCTTCTTTGGAGAAATGCATATTTAGGTCTTCCGCCCATTTTTGGATTGGGTTGTTTGTTTTTTTGATATTGAGCTGCATGTGCTGCTTGGATATTTTGGAGATTAATCCTTTGTCAGTTGCTTCATTTGCAAATACTTTCTTGTATTCTGAGGGTTGTCTTTGGTCTTGTTTATGGTTTCCTTTGCTGTGCAAAAGTGTTAAGTTTCATTAGGTCCCATTTGTTTATTTTTGGTTTTATTTCCATTTCTGTAGGAGGTGGGTCAGAAAGGATCTTGCTGTGATTTATGTCATGGAGTGTTCTGCCTATGTTTTCCTCTAAGAGTTTGATAGTGTCTGGCCTTACATTTCGGTCTTTAATCCATTCTGAGTTTATTTGTGTGTGTGGTGTTAGGGGGTGTTCTAATTTTATTCTTTTACATGTAGCTGTCTAGTTTTCCCAGCACCACTTATTGAAGAGGCTGTCTTTGCTCCATTGTATATTCTTGCCTCCTTTATCAAAGATAAGGTGACCATATGTGCGTGGATTCATCTCTGGGCTTTCTATCCTGTTCCATTGATCTACATTTCTGTTTTTGGGCCAGTATCATACTGTCTTGATTACTGTAGCTTTGTAGTATAGTCTGAAGTCTGGGAGCCTGGTTCCTCCAGCTTTGTTTTTTTCCTTCAAGATTGCTTTGGCTATTTGGGGTATTTTGTGTGTCCATACAAATTGTACAATTTTTTGTACTAGTTCTGTGAAAAATGCCATTGGTAGTTTGATAGGGATTGCACTGAATCTGTAGATTGCTTTGTCATTGTGAAAATGTACAGTAATTTTCACAATGTTGATTCTTCCAATCCAAGAACATGGTATATCTCTCCATCTGTTTGTATCACCCTTAATTTCTTTCATCAGTGTCTTATAGTTTTCTGCGTATGGGTCTTTTGTCTCCTTAGGTAGGTTTATTCCTAGGTATTTTATTCTTTTTGTTGCAATGGTAAATGGGAGTGTTTCCTGAATTTCTCTTTCAGATTTTTCATCATTAGTGTATAGGAATGCAAGAGATTTCTGTGCCTTAATTTTGTATACTGCTACTTTACCAAATTCACTGATTAGCTCTAGTAATTTTCTGGTAGCATCTTTAGGATTTTCTATGTATAGTATCATGTCATCTGCAAACAGTATAGCACATAATTCTATTGACACCTATGTTTGCCTGATGAGATGTTCCTAGGGCTACTTTCCAACTGCTTCTCTACCACCAGTTGGACCCACACAATTCTCCCTCCACCCTCCTGCCCTGCGTGTCTGATCACATGCAAAGCCCATTCCTGACACCATCACATACACTCTCCCTTTGCTTGGAATGTTCTTTACTGACACCTCTCTGAACAATGTTGCTCAAAGTCATTTTGATTATTATCTAACACCCTTTTGAAAATAAACATGCATTCCAGACACTGAGCCTGTCAAATCCAGTGTAGTGGATATATGCCTACTTTAAACACATCCTATAAGACCAAAGACAGGCCTTGGAGTTGGTGAAGGCTTTGTGATCAGGAACCCATCTTTAGGATGGACAGGTCTCATGCAAAACTTTCAGTTCCGTCAGAGGTATGGTTAGTGCGATATGAACACAAGCACTGAGTGGTGAAAGTTCATCTAAACTCTGACCAAATTAAAGTCACTGGGTGATGGAAACTTAAAAATTTTGTAAATAAGCTTTATTTCTACTAATATGGTTGCATAGAAGTCAAACAATATCAGACCAAGTACTTCTCCGACTTAAATGGTTAAAGACATGCTCGTTCAAATTAGTGCAAATTAAAAAACAATTAAAACTGCTCTGCTAAATGATCTAATCCATAACTTAAATAAAGTTGCTGCAGCTGTTTTGATTTTTTAAATTACTCGAATAAATAACAATAGTGTATACTTGTCACACACTGACACACAAAACCCATGGTTGATGCATTTCTCAAGCACGGATAGTTTTCTCTTAAGAGTGGTAACCGACCATTTCTGTGGTAACTAAACCTTCTGCTTGGCAGCAGGCATCATTGGAGAAAGCAGACCACTAAACATATTCTTAGTATGGCGAGAACTGGTACAAGAGCGGACAGGGACCAAATCAGTAAAGAGGACTGCACATTGACTGAACAAAAATGTATGTCCTACAGTCAGGAGTTTCCATTTCAGAGAAATGTGGGGCTAAGATGAATTCAAGCAAAAGAGAGATTGGGCAGGAGTGAGTTGCTAGAAAACTGGGGAAATATGATAGAGATTTATGAGACAGAATATATGAATAGATGAATAGCTTCTGCAAGGAACTTGAAGGGAGATTTCTCAGAGACACCTGGTGAGGTGACATAAATCCATAAGCACTCCTTGACATGATACATCAGGCAGGGAATTCACCCCTGCTGGCATGGCTGTTGTTGCATCTCAGAGACCAATCTCGGGGGATTCAGCTCTGGTTCATTTCACAGCCATTCTCTTCAGAACTCAATTGCTTCACATTCTAATTATGAAATGATTTGGTCTATCAGTAGTGTCATTTTTATTAAATATGGAAAAATAATAATTCCTGCCTTCAGCCTGTTATATCCCTTCTGGGATTGCCTCTTGAGAACTGATTAAGATTGGCGACCAAAATCTCATAAATACACCCTGGAGAAGGCAGACTTCATTATTCCTAATTTAAACTGGTAGGATTTTACACATTTGTAATTCTTATTCTACTAATCTCCACAAAAATTGGAAAGAGACTCAACTGCGGCATCCAAGAAATCTGAATGCGTGCGAATTCAGTAGTTGTTGTGAATAAAAAAGCATAGTGGAGCCTTGCTGACACAGTAACGAGATGCATACTTAGGTCACATAAGCCAGTAACAGCAAGAAAGGTATTGAAGAAGCACTTGACTCTCATAACCTCAGAACTGTAATGTCTGATTAACAACTTTTCAGTAATCAGGTTGATGAATTAAAACTGATTCAGAAAAAAAGTTAAAAAAAAAAAAGAAAACTGATTCAGCATTCTTCATTTATCAGCTATGTTTCAAGTCTATGAATGGGAGCTTCAAAATCCTTAGAAAAAAAAAAGAAAGAATGGATGAAGGAAAGAAAAAGAAATCTGTTGTCTTCTAATAATTATCATCATTGGGGGAAAATTGTTAGCATTTGAGATTTAGATACAAGTACATTTAGATACAGAGGGGAAAAAAATGAGAGACATATAGAACGCAGTCTCTGGAAGGTCTGTGACCCTAAACCTAGGAGGAGTGTGAGAATCCCTGGTGAGGCTAGGAAACCTTTGGGACAGAAGTGGAAGAAGGATCCAGGTCCCTAACCCAGCATCCAGGGCTCCATCTACTCTTCTGTTACTGACGATTGCAAAGAAGACAACTCTTCCTCTGCTATCAGAGAAGGAGAAGTCCCTTGAGGCTTTCTTGCTCTGTGTTCTGATGCTGCCCCCTACAAAAGAATGACTTCTTTTGAATCAAAGAGAAGGAAATGCAAATTCTACCGCTAAGAAATGTGATGATATACTTAAAATTTTGATCCTTCATTACCTCATTGGGAAAAGTAATGCCTTCCTTACAGAACTGCTGTGGGGACTGAATCAGGTAAGGATTAAGAGCATCTACCAAATTCCCTGGCTCATGGTCAACACTCAGTGCATGTGTTTCTTCCCGAAAAGTAATTTACTTGGACAGCAAACACATCTTATTAGCTATAACATTTTTTAGAGATATACAATATCTCAAATAAATAATATTTATAAATATATAAATCCAGGTCTTAAATTATGAGGGTGAGTTTTCAAAAATTATTTGGATAAAAATATTAGATCATCTTGGAAAACAACCTTAACTGTGTTATACTTCCTGCTTAATTAAGATATCGCTGTTGTTGGATTTTAAGTTTGCTTTACTTCCAGGAATAAGACAATTTGGCCTAAACTTTGTTTTTATAATGTGAAAGATCCTGCCTGGCACACACACACAGACTCTGAATTTTTAAAAGTCATTCCAACAAACGTTTCATCCATCGAACCAAATATGAAATTCCCCAGCCTATTATTATCTTAACTCTAGAACATATGAATTAACAGATTTGGGTTGGATGCAAATTGGATTTCTCATACTCCGTTACATGCATCTGACTGTCATTTCTCCTGTTGACTTTAGTAGTCAACAGAAATGCCACTGGAACCAATGCTCCCATTGCTTTTTTTTTTTTTTTTTTTGTGGTATGCGGGCCTCTCACTGTTGTGGCCTCTTCCGTTGCGGAGCACAGGCTCCGGACGCGCAGGCTCAGCGGCCATGGCTCACAGGCCCAGCCGCTCCGCAGCATGTGGGATCTTCCCGGACCGGGGCACGAACCCACATCCCCTGCATCGGCAGGCGGACTCTCAACCACCGCGCCACCAGGGAAGCCCCCATTGCTTTTAATACAGGTTCTAGGACCTGATCTGACACAGAAATGCAAGTGAACTTCATGCATCTCACCAAATAGAGTCTATGACTATAGATTGTGCCTTGATATTTTTATTATGTCACAATGGCTGCAAATTTTTAATAGCACCAACACTTAATGTTGGGTACATCTGAAGCTGTGCCTCCGTGTCCACACGAGGTCACTGGAATAAACACAGTGACCAAAATATTTGCCTGAGGGCACAGCATTTGTGATGCCTACCATCTCCACCCCAGTGATTCCTTGGTATATTGCCCAATTGGTGATCTTGCCTCAGTTTCTCTACTCACTGCTAATGTGAAATAAATTTAGAGAATTAGATGGGAGGAACCATGATGTCCTCAGAGATCCATTCTCTTATGGACAGAGATTGAATACCTGTTTTGGCTGAGGTCACTCAGTGTTTCTCAGCACTCACTCTCCCAGGATTTCTGTGCCCATGAGTGAGTTGCCTGCTGTGCACTGGGGTCTTCCCAGTCTCCTGGGTGGATTCCTCTTCCTCTGTGGGCCTTCTGCAGAGTTCAACTATGAGCACATTTCTCTCTCTCCACACTCTCAGATATCTTCTCGATGCAAACATGCCCCAAGTACTCATTTCTAGCCCTGAACTTGACTAATCATCTTTCAAGCTGGAAAACCACTCAGCCCTACCCACTCCAGCTGTCTCACATCCCTCCCTGCGTCCTTGATGACTCCTGCACTGTTTCAGCCTCCTCGGCGTTGTCTGCACCTTCACTCTGATAGATTTTTCTCCATCTCCTACCTGTTGAAGTCTTACCTAGACCCCTGTCTGGATTAAGTGTTACTTTTTCCAGAAAGACTTCTCAGATGTCCCTCTTCCACCATTCCTTACCCCTCCTCCTGGGTTCTCTGTTCTATTATAGCAGCTTCTTTCTATATTAAATCTGTGGTGCAAGGCACTTGAATGGAGATGAGTCAAGCTTCTGCACAAATCTGGCATCAGGTACAAACATAAGCAACTGGTTGACTGAGGTATTTTCTCTGGATTATATGGAATTATAGAGAAATTGATTTCTCAAAGTTATATAGGAGTCCTCAAGGAAGAAAATGAGATTATTAACCAAAAGTCCATTCATGCCTAAGATATTCGTTGAGGAATACTGCTTCCAACAATTGATAACTTACTTGAAAACAAACCAAAGATAGTTCTTTGTTTATAGAATGCAGTCTAACTTGGTCATTGATATTGACCCAGATCTCTTCTCTTTTCTATTTAAATTTCTTTGAATTCACTGGCAATATGAACTTAGTAAATCCATCAGTACAGAGTCTCTGTTTCTATTGATTTGTCAGAGAACTGTTCTGGCAAATTATCAATCATTGTAATTGAAATAACTTTTAAAGAACAATTATTTTGTAGTGTATTTTTAAAGTTATTTTATGCTATGATAAGTAACATAAGCAGGATACTTATACTTCAACCAGTCCCAAATCAATAAATCCAAGGCTGGAGTTTGACATTAAATAAGTCCTTCTTATTTCTTCGTATTTAAAAAAGTATGCAATTAAATGTCCTAACAAAGGCAACTGTAACTTAGGTAACTTTGAGTCATGACAAAGTCCAGTCAATAACTGTGGAAGATCTGAAATTTTATCCTACTTGCCAGCCAACAAGTTTCATGGTTGCTGGTAGATGACACAAGATTCCTACTCACAGGCAAAAACAATGTATTACTCGTAGTAATAGCAGTTGACAATGTATCAGCATTTTCATCAGTTTCCCAGTTATGAAGAAGGCCAAATGATCCCGCACATGCAGTGGGGCATATTATGGGAGAACAACTGCAAGCTTGGGAAAACTAAATCTTTTATAATATGGGCAATAAGCCTGTCTGAACTTTATCTTGGGAGGCAGACATTATTTTTCCTATGGTAAAGAAGCCAGCCATTTGCCTAGAAGAAGACACAATCTTGGTATTTTAAGGCTGTTCACTATAGAAACAATTTAGAAGATAGTCTGGAACCACTACAGTCAGTGTCTCTGCCTGTAAGTCATGGAGAAACACAAAAGACTCATGGAGAATTATCTCCCAATATGAAGACTGGAAGATATATATGAAGATATTTGAAAACAATTTTCTGAGTTCGACTCACTTTGAGTTAAGAAATATGATTGTGTTGGTGAGGATGAACACTTCAGTGAGGGAACATTTTTACCTTTTTTGAGAAAATACTTCCTATAAAGACAGATTTGCCATTTTTATCCTTTAACTGATAAAGAGGAAAGCCCAGCAGGTGCTATTTCATGACACATCTCAAAATGAGACCACTCAGGGCTTCCCTGGTGGCGCAGTGGTTGAGAGTCCGCCTGCCGATGCGGGGGACACAGGTTCGTGCCCCAGTCCGGGAAGATCCCACATGCCGCGGAGCGGCTGGGCCCGTGAGCCACGGCCTGAGCCTGTGCGTCCGGAGCCTGTGCTCTGCAACGGGAGAGGCCACAACAGTGAGAGGCCCGTGTACCGCAAAAAAAATAATAATAATGAGACCACCCACGCCCTAAATTCTGGACCCAAAGACACAGAATCAGTTACTGGGAGATGGAATTGTTTGGGGGTCTTCTGGAATGGAATATTTCACCTCTTTCTTTCCCCACAAACCCTTCTCCATTCTCTACTCCCAGGTCCAATCTCTATAAAAACACACCCGCACATACAAGCTGCCATAAGTTCAACTGTTCTGCATCGAGCTCTATTTTTATTTTTGCGACATACCCAGCCATGTCCACTCAACAATACCGCCAGATAGCTTGTCAGTAAGTATTGGTCCACCACACCCCTCTTTACAGCTATATGGTATTCTGTTGTAGAGATGCATTTAGCATTTAATCAATCTCCTGTTGATGGAAATTGAGGACGTTTCTACTCTTTTGTTATTATAAACAATGGTGCAATGAATATCCTACAACATATTTTTGCACACATTCCTATAATTTCCATAAAACTTAATACTGACATTTAAAACTGTGAACATAAATTATAGTTGTTAGTTATACTTATATAAACATAAACAATGAGTCAAAGCAACTACTTTTTTTTTTTTTTCGGTACACGGGCCTCTCACTGTTGTGGCCTCTCCCGTGGCGGAGCACAGGCTCCAGACGCGCAGGCTCAGCGGCCACGGCTCACGGGCCCAGCCGCTCCGCGGCATGTGGGATCCTCCCGGACCGGGGCACGAACCCGTGTCCCCTGCATCGGCAGGTGGACTCTCAACAACTGCGCCACCAGGGAAGCCCCAAAGCAACTACTTTTTGAAAGAATTCAATATTATCATTTTCTGGTGATGAACATGCAAAGCTTTGTTTTGCGTATGTAAGGTTTTGACTGACTTTATCCTGAGGTAATTTGTTTTAAAATAGGTTTTTTTTCCTCAAGAGGAAATATGATAGGAAGAAAATGAACAGTTCAGTGATTAATTCAAATCACTTCTCTCCTTTCATCTGGAACTTTAAAAGTTAGACAGTAACTACTTGAATGACTATTGTTGCACTGGATTAAAAATAAATTAAAACGAATTAAGGGTCAACGCAGATACATACATGATAACACCTTTTCCTCTATACAAGTCCTTAGCTTAGAGCTTTCTTTGCCCATACTTATTGAGTTAATAATTCTTATACACTTCAGATAGACTTTGATTCAAAATGATGTCTCATTAACTAACAGGACTTTCCAGAAAAAGGACTGTTGATCAATAATCAATATCTCTTGGTGCCGGTTATTTAGGGAAGAACTTTAGAATTCATTAACACCCATGAACAATCTTGCATCTTTTGCAGATACATTAAAACAACAAGAACAACAACAAAAAGAAGCCTTGATGATTGGTTCACTGAGAAATCAGGCGTTCGAATTACAGCTGCCGAGAGGGAACAGAATCTGATCCTTACCTATACCTACTCTGAGCAAGAGAATTCTATTATGTTACTACTCATCAAAGAACAACTGGCTTCCAAATTAGGAGCTTGGCTCAAATTAGTCCAGGGTAAATCACAGTTTTTAAAGGACTACCAGAAATATATACACTTTAAACCAGAGGAAAAATAAGTAAGCCTTTTAGGGATATAGGCAGATGGCAAATACCCGGAAGATCCAAGCTCCAGAAAGACTCCTCCTGGCTATTCAAACAAAGATGAGAATTGTAGAGCTGCTCTTCTCACCCTCCATGAGATCTCTGCACAAAATTAACTTCCTAATCCACAGCTCGATTAGAGAGTCAGAGGTTAGAGGTGACTGGGGCTGCTGCTGCCGGCGTGTCCTTCTGGGCAAGTGCAGGGAGTGTGGCTTCTCCTGCAGAACTTACACAGCTGTTTTTGTACAGTGGAAACGACTTCCACATATTGATAAAATTGTGTTATATGACGTGTTCGGGGTTTTTGTCGGTGCTGTTCAATTCCATCCACCTAAACATGATTGTAGGTTGTTAAACCTTGTTCATATATAAATTAATTTGTCCATGAGAAGTTGGGGGTCCTTGACACAAATGAAGGTAGAAAATGTCTAGACAAAAAGTCAAGAATTATTGGGAAAAACTTTCCCAGTCTCTTCATTGTGCCAATCAGTCCCCTGTTCCGTGTTGCGTTAACTTGATCATGCGCCCTGCAGCCTTGCCGGCCGGTCCCCTGAGCTCCGCCTCCCTCAGCTTCCCTGTTACGTGACGAAAGCCTCAGCTCTGTCCGCCAGTGAGGGTGCTTCCATCGCTACGAGGCTCATCTAAGTGACAAAATCTTTCCAAAATGAAGCATTATGTATTTTATTACTTGCAACCCAATTATACAAAATTTTAAGTATATAGTGTGTACAAAAGAATGACTAAAAGACGAAGATTTAAAAAAATAAACTAAGCCTGGCACCTCCTTCCCACTTCCAAAAGTTATCTTGGGGCTTTCCTAGGACTGAGATTCTTTCTCTTACCCTTTCCTTTTCTTTCACGTTCTCCCTTTTCCATTCCATTTTTAAACGTTTAGTAGAATTTATTCTCAAAAGGTTATTTAAACACTGTTATAAAATATATCTGTGATATAAAAATCACACTGTGACACCTGAAACTAGTACGACATTGTAAATCAACTGTACTTCAGTATCAAATAGAAAGTAAAAAAATAATAGTAAAAATCACGCTATAGATTTAGCTTGCTTAACGCTACTGCCACTCCAGGCAACAGACACCTTTGCTCACTACTGTTAGATCTTTGAGATGACCTTTATAACTTCTAGCAATATTCTTATGCTTCTGTTTATTGTTTTAGCCTCTATAAATGGCATCTTTTAACAGCACACCGTGCAAACGGGAATTACCTTTGTTATACTTATTTTCACCTCTTCTCTCCCTCTTCTGCCTCTTTCCTCCGTCCTTTTGCTTCTTTTTAACTTTATTGAGGTATAATTGACAAATTTTAATATATGGAAAGTATACAACGTGATGATTTGATGTACATATGCACTGTGAAATTATTTCCATCATTAAGTGATTTACACTTCTATAACCTCACTTATTTACCTTTTAGTTTTTGGTGAGAACACCTACATTCATCTCTCAGCAAGTTTCAAATAAATGACATTACAGTGGTATTAACCATAGCTGCCATGTTATACATTAGATCCTCAGACATTATTCACCTTATAACAGCTAGTTTGTACCCTTTCACCAGCTTCTACCTATTTTTCCCACCACAACTACCCACATCACACCAGGAAACCACCACTCCACTTTGTTTCTATGAGGTCAAAAATAAATTATATTTTAGATTCCACACATAAGTGACACCATGTATTATTTGTCTTTCTCTGTCTGGCTTATTTTACTTAGCATAACCCTACCCACCCCCATGCCAGTTTCATCCACGTTGTAAAAAGTGGCCAGATTTCCCTCATTTATAGGCTGCATAATAATCCATTAGAGAGAGACAGACAGAGAGAGAGAGAAAAAGAGATCACATTTCTTAATCCATTTATCCACTGACAGACACTGAGGTTATTTCCACATCATCGCTATTATGAATAACACTGCAGTGGATGTGGGATTACAGATAACTCTTTCAAAAATAATTTCATTTCCTTTGGATATATACCCAGAAGCGAGATTGCTGAATCATACGGTAGCTCTATTTCTAATTTCTTGAAGAACATTCATACTGTTTTCCATGTGGCTAGACCAGTTTGCATTCCCACCAACAGTGTCGAAGGGTTCCATGTTCTCCACAGCCTTGCCAGCGTTTGTTCTCTTGTCTTTTTGATAATAGACATCCCAACAGGTGTGAGGTGGTATCCCACCGTGGTTTTGATTTGCATTTCCCAGAGGATTAGTGTCACTGAGCGCTTTTAATGTACCTGGTGTCACTTTGTATGTCTTCTTTGGAAAAATGTCTATTTAGGTCTTTTGCCCATTTTTAAGTTGGATTATTTTATTTTATATTTTTTTGCTATTGAGTTGTATGAGTTTCTTGTACATTTTGGATATTAACTGTTTATCAGATACGTGGTTTGCAAATGTTTTCTCCCATTCTGTGGGTTGCCTTTTCATCGTGCTGATCACGCCTCTCTCTTCTAGCCTTCAAAGTTTTTGCTGAAAACTCTATTGATAGTCTTGTGGGGATTCCCTTGTACTTAGCAAGTTGCTTTTCTCTTGCTACTTTTAAGATTCTCTCCTTGTCCTTAGCTTTTAACGATTTAATTATAATATGTCTCTATGTGGGTTTCTTTAAAGTCATCTTATTTGGTATTCTTTGTGCTTCCTGGATCTGTTTTTTTTTTTTTTACACTTTAGGAAAATTTGCCGCTCTTTTTTCTTTGAATGAGCTTTCTTCCCCTTTCTCTCTCTATCCTCCTGCTGGGACCCCTATAGTGCATATTTGGCTCCATTTAACGGCGTCCCATAAGTTTCTTAAGCTGTCTTTACTGTTTTTCATTCTTTTTCCTTTTTGCGCCCCTGCTTGGATGAATGTCACTGCTCAGTCTTTGAGTTTCCTGGTGCTTTGTTCCACTTGATCTAATCTGCTTTTAAATCTTCAACTGAATTTTTTAGTTCAATATTGTATCCTTCAACTCTATTATTTCTCTTTCATACTTTTTAATATTTTATCTTTGTTGAAATCCTCACTTTGTTAGGCCCTGTTCTCTTGGCTTCTATGAGCGTGTTTATGAGTGTTGCTTTGAACTTTCTTTGGGTAAATCACTTTCTCTCCATTTTGTTAAGATTCGTTTCTAGAAACATACCTTGTTCTTTTGATTGGAAAGTATTCTTTGGTTTCTTCATTTTCCTTTACTCTCTGAGTTGCTTTCTACACATTAGATAAAACAGCCCCCTCTCCCAGTGTTTACAGACTGGCCCTAGGAGATGAACCTCATCAATCAGTTTGGCCTGAGCTCCCGGTTGTCTCTCAAACATTTGTGATTGTCTGTGCCACCACCTTTGTTCTGGCTGGCTCCCAAGATCCACCTATGTCTCTGAGGGAAGATGGAAGTTAGCACCTAGATGCAGGCTGATTAGAAGCCAGAGCCTTCGGCAGCAGCTGGGAAAATATGTAGTTAAGTCCTTTCCAGGGAGAAACTGGGAGATGGGCTTTTTGCATCATTGTTTGATGGTGTCTCGTGGGACTTGTGAATGCAAGCTTCATTGGATATCAGACCTAGGTGACTGGGGGACTCGTCTCTTGGATGGCAGCTGTTAAAGTTGGGGTACTGAATGTGTTGATAAGCTCCTTCAAGGGGCATGCTGGTGACAAGTTTTTATTGTTGGAGCAAGTTAGAGGGAGAAGATGGGGAAAGTGCCCACTGGCTATTTTGAGTCTGGGGAGAATCACAGTCAGCACCTATGCATGCTATTTAGAAGCTGGACCTTCAGACAGCAACCTATAAAGTATGCAGTCATAAACAACAAGGTCCTACAGTACAGCACAGGGAACTCTATTCAATATCCTGTAACGAACCACAATGGAGAAGAATATGAAAAGGAATGTACATATGCATAACTGAATCACTTTGCTGTACAGCAGAAATTAACACAACATTGTAAATCAACTATACTTCAATAAAATATTTTTAAAAAAGAAAATTCACAAGCAAGGAAATGTAAAAAAAAAAACCTAAAGTATACAGTCAAACCCTTTCCAGTGAAAGAATGGAAGATAGGTGGTTTTGCCTCTGCATTGAGCCCTGGGGGGATGTGACTATGGTGAGCGCTCCTGCATGTGCCCATTTAGAACTGTTTCTTTGTTTGCTACAGCCCTGTGGGTCTCATGAAGGCAAGCCCACTGGCTCTCAGAGCCAGGACACCCGGGGACCCACCCTTCAGGTGGCAGTCACAAATGCTGGGGTAATAGAAGAGTGTACATGCTCCTTCTGCAACGATGCTGGCAACCTGGTTTTATCATTCAAGAGAGCCAGAAGAAGAAGGTGGGAGAAATGCCCACCAGCTCCCCTGGGCTCCAGGAAGGATCACGGCTGGCCCCTCGATACATGCTAATTAGAAGTTGGACCTTCTGACAACAGCTTGTAAAGTATGCAGTCAAACCCCTTCCAGGGGAAGAGACTGGGAGACCAGCATTTTTGCTCCCTCTGCACTGCACCCTGGGGCAATAGCCATGCTGAGTGCTTGCACTTGTGCCCATTAGAACTGCTTCTTTGTTGGCAAGGGTCCACAGGTCTCAAGGGCACAAGCTCCATTTGCTGTCAGAGCTGGGTGTTTTGGGGGCCTGTCCCTTGCGTGGGACCTTTCTCTCCTCAGGGAGAAGCTGGGAGTGGGAGAATCCCTGGCAATTCTCTGTCTGTGTAATGTGGGAGGAGTTTATGCAGGAATGTGTCTCAGCATTTCCTACCCATTTCCATGTGGGCCTTTTCTCATTTGCCCCAAATGTAGAAGTCACTCAGCTGGTTTCTGGATTTCTCTCAGAGGGAGTTGCTCCATATTTAGCTGTATATTCAGTGCATCCTTGTGAGGAGGGAAGTTCAGGAGCCTCTGTCACCATCTTGGTCCCTCTTCTCTTTTTCTCCTTTTATTTCTAACCCTAAACTAGTTTCTAAAGTCTGCCCTCTCCAAAAAAAATCTCTTTGAAACTTCTCCCTCCTCATTCTCTAGCAGGCTGTTCCCAAACCCTTGTCACCTCCATTACATAGACATATTTGCCTCACTACTAGTGTATATGGAGAAAGCTTGACTTACGGCCTGTTTCAGAGTCTGAATCATTTTTAGCTTATTGCCTTGTCAAAGTCCCATTGAGGCAGTGAGCATTAAATCCACCTCTTACCATCTCTGGAGACTTTAGCAAGGGAAGCCACCTGGGTAATATTTTCTCTCCAATTAAATTCATTTTCTTTATCCAGCATGAAATCTTTTTATTATAAGTAGTCAGAGAATTAAACCCTATCAAGACACCCCAGAGGCTTATAAAAGTTGTCAAGAAAAAAATGTCTACTTTGAAAACAATTGGTCTGGGAAGCTTTATGACCCTCTTACACTTTGCCAGCCAGAAGTTTTGGCAGATTTCCCAATAGCTTATGGAGTCCAAGGCAAGGGGAGTCTGGAGTTGCCTTGATCTAATTGCTGCAGGATTTCAATTTGTGCCCAATTAAAATGAACAGTGTTAAAGGGTGGCCCTCAGCTGCACCAAAGTTGCAGTGGAACAGCATTTACCAGAAGTGTACCAACCCCCCAGAGGGAAGCATTGTTAGCCATGTGTGAATGTAACTCTGTTTCTGGGTACGATTATACGTAGTTCCCGTGTTTTCATTGTGAAAATGGAATTGGATAATGACAGCGGTCCTTGTAGAAAGGGTAGTTTCTAAAATTGGGCTTTAATTTCAATTTTCCAGGTAACTGAAGCAAAAGTAGATGTGATTTATCTAGTTACGATGGAGTAGACGGAGTGAAATTATCTAAGGAAAGTGAATCAGTATCCTGTTTTGAAAAGATTTCCAGGGAAGGAAATCCGACCATCTTTCTCCCTGGGAGTTGGCACTGCCTCATATAAACAGTCAAACTTTCTTCTGCCTATTCATTAAATTTCTAGCAACAAACACACAGTAGTGACACGTTTATGACATTAACATAGGTACATTCCAGCATTACACGGTAGGCGTTCTATAAACGTCCCCCCAAATAAGTGAAATGTTAAATGCATTACCATTGGGTAGAAGTAATCTGCGCTCAGAGGCAAATGCAGCCCAGCCTGTATCACTTATACTTTTTGGACCTAACCATCCTTTACATGACTGTGTCCAATACTACTATACTAAAAGGTTGTTATTTTCTTATGAATCTCTGGTGAAGAGTTCTTCTTCCCTGCCTAGCTCAGTCTTGCACAAGTCTGGAAAAGCATGTTCATTAATTTAATCAATAAATATCCACCCTATGCAGACGGTGTGCTGGATTCTGCGGACAGATCATGAGCAGTATTGAAATGACTGCTGCACTCAGGCAGTAGAGAGTCTTATGGAATAACAGCTGTCGATGACTAAGCACCTGTTAGGTGCCACATTGGGCATCATGTTTGCATCCCAGGCATTGATGAAAGCTATCTGTCATCATCCCCATTTCATAGATGAACAAACTGAGGCTCTGAGCTTACGTGACATTTCTAAAATTTCCCAGGTATTTTTTTGCTCCTCTTTCTCTAATTGCTTTAGGTTTAAGATTAGGTTGTTTATTTGAGATGTTTCTTGTTTCTTGAGGTAGGATTGTATTGCTATATACTTCCCTCTTATAACTGCTTTTGCTGCATCCCATAGGTTTTGGGTCACCATGTTTTCATTGTCATTTGTTTCTAGGTATTTTTTTTAACGTCTTTATTGGAGTATAATTGCTTTACAATGGTGTGTTAGTTTCTGCTTTATAACAAAGTAAATCAGCTATACGTATACATATATCCCCATATCTCCTCCCTCTTGCATCTCCCTCCCACCCTCCCTATCCCACCCCTCTAGGTGGTCACAAAGCACTGAGCTGATCTCACTGTGCTGTGTGGCTGCTTCCCACTAGCTATCTATTTTACATTTGTTAATGTATGTATGTCCATGCCACTCTCTCACTTCATCCCAGCTTACCCTTCCCCCTCCCTGTGTTCTAGGTATTTTTTGATTTCCTCTTTGATTTCTTCAGTGATCTTTGTTTATTTAGTAGTGTATTGTTTAGCCTCCATGTGTTTGTATTTTTTACAGTTTTTTTCCTGTACTTGATATCTAGTCTCATAGTGTTGTGGTCGGAAAAGATACTTGATATGATTTCAATTTTCTTAAAGTTACCAAGGCTTGATTTGTGACCCAAGATATGATCTATCCTGGAGAATGTTCCATGAGCACTTGAGAAGAAAGTGTATTCTGTTGTTTTTGGATGGAATGTCCTATAAATATCAATTAAGTCCATCTTGTTTAATGTGTCATTTAAAGCTTGTTTTTCCTTATTTTTTTCTTCCTTTTTGGCTGCACTGGGTCTTTGTTGCTATGCACGGGCTTTCTCTAGTTGCAGCGAGTGGGGGCTACTCTTCATTGCAGTGCGCGGGCTTCTCACTGCGGTGGCTTCTCTTGTTGCAGAGCATGGGCTCTAGGTGCATGGGCTTCAGTAGTTGTGGCACATGGGCTCAGTAGTTGTGGCTCGCAGGCTCTGGAGCGCAGACTCACTAGTTGTGGCGCACAGGCTTAGTTGCTCCACGGCATGTGGAATCTTCCTGGATCAGGGCTCGAACCAGTGTTCCCTGCGTTGGCAGGTGGACTCTTAACCACTGTGCCACCAGGGAAGTCCTCCTTATTTATTTTCATTTTGGATGATCTGTCCATTGGTGAAAGTGGGGTGTTAAAGTCCCCTACTATTATTGTGTTACTGTCGATTTCCCCTTTTATGGCTGTTAGCATTTGCCTTTTGTATTGAGGTGCTCCTATGTTGGGTGCATAAATATTTACAATTGTTTTATCCTCTTCTTGGTTTGATACCTTGATCATTATGTAGTGTCCTTCTTTGTCTCTTGTAATAAACTTTGTTTTAAAGTCTATTTTGTCTGATATGAGAACTGCTACTCCAGCTTTCTTTTGATTTCCATTTGCATGGGATATCTTTTTCCATCCCCTCACTTTCAGTCTGTATGTGTCCCTAGGCCTGAAGTGGGTCTCTTGTAGACAGCATATATATGGGTTTTGTTTTTGTATCCATTCAGTCAGTCTATGTCTTTTGGTTGGAGCATTTAATCCATTTACATTTAAGGTAATTATTGATTACCTTAATGTAATCCTATTACCTTACCTTATGTTCCTATTACCATTTTCTTAATTGTTTTGGGTTTGTTATTGTAGGTCTTTTCCTTCTCTTGTGTTTCCTGCCTAGAGAAGTTCCTTTAGCATTTGTTGTAAAGCTGGCTTGGTGGTGCTCAATTCTCTTAGCTTTTGCTTGTCTGTAAAGGTTTTAATTTCTCCATCAAATCTGAATGAGATCCTTGGTGGGTAGAGTAATCTTGGTTGTAGGTTGTTCCCTTTCATCACTTTAAATATGTCCTGCCACTCCCTTCTGACTTGCAGAGTTTCTGCTGAAAGATCAGCTGTTAACCTTGGGGATTTCCTTGTATGTTATTTTTTGCTTTTCCCTTGCTGCTTTTAATATTTTTTCTTTGTATTTAATTTTTCATAGTTTGGTTAATATGTGTCTTGGCATGTTTCTCCTTGGATTTATCCTGTATGGGACTCTCTGTGCTTCCTGGACTTGGGTGGCTATTTCCTTTCCCATATTAGGGAAGTTTTCAAATACAATCTCTTCAAACATTTTCTCAGTCCCTTTCTTTTTCTCTTCTTCTTCTGGGACCCCTGTAATTAGAATGTTGGTGCGTTTAATGTCCCAGAGGTCTCTGAGACTGTCCTCAATTCTTTTCATTCTTTTTTCTTTATTCTGCTCTGTGGTAGTTATTTCCACTATTTATCTTCCAGATCACTTATCCGTTCTTCTGCCTCAATTCTTCTGCTATTGATCCCTTCTAGAGAATTTTAAATTTCATTTATTGTGTTGTTCATCACTGTTTGTTTGCTCTTTAGCTCTTCCAGGTCCTTGTTAAACATTTCTTGTATTTTCTCTATTCTATATCCAAGAGTTTGGATCATCTTTACTATCATTACTCTGAATTCTTTTTCAGGTAGACTGCCTATTTCCTCTTCATTTGTTAGGTCTGGTGGGTTTTTATCTTGCTCCTTCATCTGCTGCGTATTTCTCTGTGTTTTCATTTTGCTTAACTTACTGTGTTTGGGGTCTCCTTTTTGCAGGCTGCAGGTTCGTAGTTCCCGTTGTTTTTGGTGTCTGCCCCCAGTGGGTAAGGTTGGTTCAGTGGGTTGTGTAGGCTTCCTGGTGGAGGGGACTGGTGCCTGTGTTTTGGTGGATGAGGCTGGATCTTGTCTTTCTGGTGGGCAGAACTGTCTCTGGTGGTGTGTTTTGGGGTGTCTGTGACCTTATTATGATTCTAGGCAGCCTCTCTGCTAATGGGTCGGGTTGTGTTCCTGTCTTGCTAGTTGTTTAGCAGGGGGTGTCCAGCACTGGGTCTAGCTGGTCATTCAATGGAAATGGATCTTAGCTTTGAGACAGAGATCTCTGGGAGAGCTCTTGCCGTTTGATATTACATAGAGCTGGGAGGTCTCTGGTGGACTAATGTCCTGAACTCAGCTCTGCCATCTCAGAGGCTCAGGCCTGACACCCGGCCAGAACACCAAGACCCTGTCAGCCGCACGGCAGGGAATGTGGCAGTCTCCATTACGAAGTCAGGTTATGAGGGTCTACCATAGCTGTTCAGCTAGAACAGGATGACTTGGGAGCACCTTGTCTACGAGGCTGTCTCCAGCAGCTGGTGGCTGAAAGAGTAGGCCTCCGCATGCACTGCCAGAACCTTAAACGTTTATATTGAGGTCTTCCCTGGGTTCAGTCATGGATTCGGTGCAGGTGATCTCAAGAACACCTTACTCCCTCAAGGTTGTGTGCTTGAAACAGCTCCTACGCCTGAGGGTCTACAAGCCACAGGAAGACGAGACCGCCCAGGGTGGCCTGCAAACCGTGATTCTTGCCGCAAACCCTGCTGCTGCCGTCATGGGATCTGGGTTCCCCCCGCCACTCTGCAGTGCCTTTTCAGGGAAGCTTTTTCTCTGTGCTGAGGAGATTCATGCTACCTGAGTTGCCCAAAGCCATAGAGCACGTAAATGTTGGGGCGGGGGTACAAACCCAGCCAATGTGGCTCCGAAGTCGATGTTAACCTCACCCTAAACGCCTCACCCCCGCGAGCGTAACCTCCTCAAGCCCGCTCCGCCGCAGGAAGAGTCCTAAAACACTATTATTTTTATCGTGTTGCATTTGTGGCATTGGAATTTGCAGGAAGCTTTACACCACATGCTTCTAGATAAAAAAGTAACCATAACTAATACAGAGTAAGAATTTTTCTGCGATAAAGATTTTTGAAAGCAATTAATATTCATCAGACTCGGATTTAATTTTTAATATATTTCTTTCAATCAAGCATCATTTTCTTCAATATTTAGCCAAGTTTATTTTCTCATTTAGTTCATGAACATATTCTCTCACCTGTCACAGAATTCTTCTTTTCTTCAAATCTATTTTTTCCCAAACAATAATATTATTTTGTGGGTGATGCCACTTTAGGTTATTATTTACTGAAGAGCCCATGACTTCATTGGTAGTGATGAATCCAACAATGTATTCCACAGACATTTAATAAGTGATATCTTCTCCTAATGATTAAGTAATGATGATGGTTGATGATTGATTTAAATGTCAACTTTGCTAGTCCATGGAGTGCCCAGATATTTGATTAAATAGTGTTCTGAGTGTTTCTGTGAGGGTATTTTGCCATAAAGGTAATATTTCAATCAGTAGACTGAGTAAAGTAGGTTGCTCTCCCTAACAAGGATGGGCCTCGTCCAATCAGTTGAAGGCCTGAATAGAATAGAAAGGTTGACTCTCCTCCAAGTGAGAGAGAATTTCTCCTCTCTGACTGCCTTTTGACTTAACTGAAATATGAATGAGCTCTTCCTGGGTCTCACGCCTCTTGGCTTTCAGAACTGGATTAAATCGTCAGTTCTCCTGGTTCTCGGGCCTTTGGACTCAGACTGGAGCTACACCATCTTATATAGAGCTGGAGACCCAGGAACCCTAATGATGTAGTTCCATTCTGAGTGCAAAGGCCTGAGAAATAGGACAACTGAGACCTAGGAAGAGCTAGTGTTTCAGTTCGAGTCCAAAAGCAGGACTGTTAATGTGTATATGAATATATCCTATTGGTTCTGTTTTTTTTGACTAATACAATGATGATGCTGATGGGGATAAGACAAGCAAGGTAAGAATGTCTTGGTGCTGGTGTGGTGGCAGCGATAGTTGATTTAAGCTCATTAGACAAGTCGATTTTTAACTCAAAATTCCAGTTTTTGAATCTTATGCCTCCTGGGAAAAAAGGGATTAAGATGTGTACTTTTGAGTTTTTGTAACTATCTTTCATTCATTCAACCATATTTGTTACTAATCTACCCTGTAAAAGATATTTGCAAGATCTATATATATGAGGATCTGCCTATAGGCAATATGCCCTCAACAGAAAAAAGTAACACATTGTACAAGGAAGCAATATAAAATAAGTAGTAACTGAATTAAAAGGTGAGGAAAGAAGAAGAAGCAAGTGGTTATACGTAAAGAACCAGGAAAGTTGTAGTAGTGTGGACATCACTTGAGAAGTGATGTAGGGATGAGTGGCTGAGTGGCTGTCATGGGCTAAGTGAAGGGCTATGAACATATCTGGAGAATGTACACAAGATATGATAGACTTCTCAGTGACTCTAGCTCTTCTAAGATGAGGCTATAAAACTCATAGTGAAGTCTTTACAAGTGTATGCCTTCTGAAATGGCGTGTTATAAATCTGAAGACAAGGCAGCTTGCGTTTACCCTAGAAACTAAGAAGAGTGTTGACCCAATTGTAACACATTTCATGGTCACAGAGGTTGTGCTCTTTTTAAACTGTCAAAATTTTTATCATCTAATTCAGAGAATCCAAGGAGATGTATGAGGTGTATGCATCCTCATTTCGAGCTTGCGTAGCCATTTGTCTGGTCGATACAACTAAAAATGCACAATATTTCATTTAATAAACATCTTGCCAGAATTTCCAGGAACTTGCCCAGTGACAAAATTAATTTTTTACCGTTGCCCCCTTGGCACTTCTTTTTTTTTTTTTTTTGCGGTACGCGGGCCTCTCACTGTTGTGGCCTCTCCCGTTGCGGAGCACAGGGTCCAGACGCGCAGGCTCAGCGGCCATGGCTCACGGGCCCAGCCGCTCTGCGGCATGAGGGATCTTCCCGGACCGGGGCACGAACCCGTGTCCCCTGCTTCGGCAGGCGGACTCTCAACCACTGCGCCACCAGGGAAGCCCTGGCACTTCTTGAAATATACCACCAAGTTAATTGTGTGCAAGAGGCAATTTGAGGTAGAGCCTCTGGATCATTCAAAGTCCTTGTAAGAAGCTTCCTTCCAGTTTTTAAAACCCTCACAAGCAAATGATTTTTGAGGGACTCCTCCTTCCTTTGAAAATTCTCTGCAATTTGTAGAATTGACCATAACCTTTGGAATGCACGTGCTCCCACAATAGTTAATTAAACCAGCATGGCGTAGAATGCACCCTAATGGCAATTCTTAAGTCTCCCTTAATTTAATCCTAGTGTTTGCTCAATAAAGATGTTTTTAAGCCACTAGATTTAAGGAACTTTTTTTTAATGGTCTGGAGTGTTCAGAAAAGAACAGAACAAAGTCTTTACCCTCAAAAGATGAAGTGGCAGAGAAAATTGTTAATAATATGCAGTGTGATAAATACTAAAATAAATATATGCACGGAGAGATTTGTGCTCTGGGAGACCAAAGAAAGAGCAAAGAGAATGATCACTTAATAGCCACTTGGGGACACACAGGGAAGGCTTCTAGGAAGGGTTAGTGCTTAAGAAAAGATTCAGGAGATAGCCAAGAAGTGAAGAAAGTAACAGCATTCCAGGCAGGGGCAAGAGAAGTTAAATATATGAGCAAACTTTGTCCATCCAGCATAACCTGTCTCCCCTCATAACATCCTGGTGTGTCACTGTGGTCTTTTTTGTTTTCCATCTCTTCACAAGCTCTCACGCAGCTATCATTTACATACCTCACAAGAAGCACGCAGTAGAGGTCACCCAATGACATCCAAGCAATTGGAACATTGTGTACACATCAAGTAAGTCAAACTTTCTCCATCATTTAGGCACATTGGAAGTTATCTACTGAGGAGCCCAGAAAACTGGAAACACTGGTGATAAAAGCACAGCTTTTGAGGGAGAAGGGGTGAAAGTGTGAAGATGTAGATTGTCTGACGGATGAAGAGTAAGCAGCCATGGGGGTGGATATGACTCAAAGAACGGGAGCTGGGAATACTTCATTCTTGCACATAGAAGTCTCTCAATAATATTTGTTCAATGAATGAAGAAAATCGATACATAAAATATAAATGATTTGTGATTTTGGATGGAGCTCTTTCTAATGACCAGAAACTACTCATTTCATTCTTCCCTTTGACAAAGGCCAACCCTCAGTAATAGGAAAGCCAGAGGAAAATATTTCAAAGAAAACTTTCAAATTCCATCTAAATTTTTGTCTTATTTTGTGACAGTGTTTTTAAAAAGCCAAAGAGAAAAGGCGGGAGACGCAAGAGGGAAGAGATATGGGAACATATGTATATGTATAACTGATTCAGTTTGTTATAAAGCAGAAACTAACACACCATTGTAAAGCAATTATACCCCAATAAAGATGTTAAAAAAATTAGAAAAAAAAAAGAGAGAAAAGGCATCTAAAAATAAAAAGAAAATAGGCTATACAGTAAAAGTTTAATGAGAACAAGAAGAATTCTGGACAAAAAATTTTCAGAGAAGGATTTGACTCATAAGAAAAACTTATATACATAAGACAACGGTAATATTAAATAATTTAAGGGGCCTCTGATTCAAGGGGCAGATCAACTTTGTAGGTGTTAAAGAAGCCCCACATCCCCACTCCTTGGGAAGAAAGTTGAGGGTGCACCTGCAGCAGGGGACATCCGGGCCACACTAGCATCTTCCTGAAATCCCTTCGACTGGGACAGAGCAATAGGTGGCACCAAGGAGAGCAGAATTCTGGACTTTAGTTTGTTTTCACAACAATTTAAGGGAGTTAATTTCATATCTTGGACTTGAATTTTTATTTGGAAATGTAACAATAGGAGGTACCTATGTGTACTTTGCGTAATAAAAACAAAAACTGGGGAGTGTTTTTGTGACGCCCTTTATTCCCTCATCCCCACAATTTTATAAGAAGTGGCTAAACTTCCCCACTGCTGGGTAGGAGGGGAGAGTGAGTGAAGGTTTAAGGTTAATGGGTTTTTTTCTTCTCTTTCCACTCACCATTCACCCCTTCATAAGGGAAAAGAAGTAACTAAGGAGATTGATGACGTACTGACATACATTGTTCCACGTCTGTGTATTTATTTGTTTGCTTGTGGTACCAAGGCCACACATGGTCCCCATCCATCATATTCTAATGGAGGAGCTGTTCTTAATTCTCTACCTTCTACATCCGAAACTGGTGGGTAACTTTGGGTAACCTTGATGCATTCAATAAGAGATGACAGGCCCTACAGAGCTCTTTAATCTGGTTGCCATGAGAGAATCTTGCTTGGGGATTATTAAGAAAAGAATTTCAATTTCAATTAACTGTGATAATAAGAGCACTGAACCGGAGGTCACGCAGCCTGGGGTCCCTTCTGGCTTCTTGTGAAGTTTCTGTTGCAACTCATCTCATCTTCTTAGATGTGCCACACACTCAATGTCTCATTTGTAGACTTGAGCTTATGTGAGACTGTTGAGGTTTCCTCTAATGTTTTCAGTCAAGAGTTATGTATCGAGAGCCTATTATATGCCAAGCCCTAGGTTAGGCATGAAGGAAAACGCCGTCGCAATTGCTGATTGAATACAACAATCCAATCTGCTCCTGGGTAGAACAGTCTAGTGGTGGGGTCAGACATTAACAAATAATGACCAGAAAAACTATAATTATACTTTCGAGAATGCCTTTTCATTGTAAACCTTTCTATGATGTTTTGATTTATTCTTAACACCTGCTTTATCTGCACAAGTGAATGCAGTTTGGAGAAAAGGCATCTGCAAGGTGAGCCACACAAGCCTTAGCTGTTCCCAACTTATTCCTCAGGGTACAGGTTTAAGTTCTTGGCAAGAGAAAGAAAAGCGGGTTTAGCGACCAAGCTAAGGTCTGGAAACTTTAAAATTTGTATTACAAACTCTGTGTTTGCAGGAGTTAATGGATGAAGCCAGCCCAACATTTCCTGGAAGAGAAACTTCAGGAAACCCACTTAAATATTAGTACCACTGAGTGTCATTGGTGAGAAGTAATGTGCACGTGTCTGTAGCTTTCCTCCCGGTGCCTGACAGCGTTTCCACAGGAAACAGAATTGCTCTGTCAGCGCTGTTACGATATGACCGTCAATATTGTCTTTAAAAATCAATCTTTGGCATCTGTATCGTTCCAACATTCATGTTCTATTTAGCAAATGTACAGAAAGTGGATGTCACAGATTCTCCCCAAGCTCACAATTCAAAGTTGTTAGTTTTTTTTCTCCTATAATCTATGAATTTGGGGGGTGGGGGGAATCTACTCTCTCCTCTTCAGTAACCATGAAGCTTTATTTTCCTCACTCTCCTTAAGTTCCAAATTATGAGAAAAAAATTTTCTTAAGAGTTTCCTTTCATCTTTTTCTTCTTAATAGCTGGATTTGGAAGAGAATTGCTTATAGGTTTAATGTAAAATATCTTCTTATTAGGAGTTACGTTAAGTAAGCAAAGCTTCTTCTCACTTAAGGTTTACAAGAGGAGAAAAGCAGTAACAAAAGTGTGAGATAATTGTGAGTGTTACCAGCAGTCCAGCCAAATTCCTCCAGGGGCTTTTTGGTGCCCCTGTGGCTCCTGCCTGAACTGTTCTGCTTAGGAAGGATTCCTGAGGTGCCCAGACAACCCCCAGCATGTTGCTGTATTGATACATTGTGTTCAATGTGATAAACTAAGGACTCAAGCCTTTGCTTCCCAGTAGCCCAATTAACTGGAAAAAAGTATTGTTAGGTTGGGGGATATGTACCTAGTTTGCTTAAACTTCATGCCCCCAGAGTGGATGCAACAATTTATCCACATCACTGCGCTAGTGTATCAAAAGCAGTGTAACCTTAATCAACGTAGAACGCCCCAATAACCAGCCTTTGTAGAAGGAGTTTTTAAAGACATACAATTTAATAGTCATAAGTGATTTTAGAACAACCCCATCTTAGATTTTTGTCTTACAGAAAAACATTAAAGTAGATCCAGTTCATAACCCTCGGTCACATCTGTCAGAAGTCCTTAAGCCATGCTTCCGTATCCGTATGCCTTTCAGGTGCTCTGTGTTCCTTAGAGAGCTAAAACTTTCTCTCCTGGTCCAATTTCTTGTCTTTCTTTCCTCTCACTACTTTTAGTGTGTGGATCATCTTAACTTCTTCCAAAGAGAAAAATATTCTGAAACTCTTTTCAGATTTAATAGACAGTAAAGTATAATTTCCTCCAGAATTGTAGTTCTCATCTCCTTGACAATTTGGTCTGTATTTAAAACAAAATAAAGGAAAAGGTTATCATTTAAACTTTTAAAGATTTATGGGAAGCATACTGTCTACTTGGAAAAATTGAAACCCCAGAAGTTGGAAAATCAGATGAACTGAGGAAGGTGTTTTCATACCTCTTATTTGTACTTTCCAAACCCCCTGGGGTTGCCAGCTTGGGTGGAACACCTCCTAACAAGCTTTGTGGTGAGAATTTTGACACTTCCACTTCTGGTTCCTATTGGAAATATCACAAAATAAGCCTTCTGTGCAATATTTCAGCAATTGTCATGCCAATTCAGGAATTACAGATAAGAAGAAGTTAGCCAAAAACTTCAGAACTTTAAAAGGCTTTAGTCTGAAAGTAATAGTCAAGTTGTAAATGTACTCCAAAATCCCTGAGTTGAAGATAAATATATCTGGAAAGAATGCTCTTAGCTGAAATTAACAGAAAACTGAACTAACCCAGGCTTTAACAGGAGACATTGGCTGTTTACTTAAAATCCAAATTAGGAGATAAACCATCCAGAGCTGGGCCAGCCACTCCTCAACACTGATGCTGTCATTCTTTCCTCTCTATCGGCTTGAGCATCTGAAGCTTCTTCCAAGACTAACCATAAATTTGTTGTCTAATTCAGGACACTTCTGAGTGTGAAAGGGGGTGTTATCAATAATTACGGTGTGACGGCAGGATTCACCTGGGACTCTCTTAGGCAAACTAGTACCTATGGTTACATAAGTTTTTTTCTCACGTCATTTGCCGCATTGCCCCAGAATGGCTGCAGCAGTTCCAAAGATTGGTCCTATCACCATATGCAAAGGCAAGAAGCAAGGGGAAGAGGACATAATAACAAGCTTGCTTCCCAGGCCTGCTCCTTTATCAGAAAGAAGCTTTCTCAGAAGCCCTCAGTAGATATCTACTTACTTCTCATTGTCACCATTAGATACAGAGGTCGGGGCCCAGAGGGAGCCTCACCCAGAGGGTCCAGGAGAGGCCAGGGCGGGGATGCGCTTTCAGATGCACTGCTGTTTCTATGCGGTTTTAGCAAAAGGATTCACACTCCCAAACCCCATCCTGGTTGTATGTTGGATTCCTTCCGGTCAAGCGCCACTCATGAAGGTGCTATTTCACTACACTAAGTTGCACCTAGAAGGCCGGCCTGTCTCTAACACAGTTCCGTGATGCCAAGCCCTTGCAAAGGGTGCAGATGCAGCAAGTGACCACACACCTCTCTCCTTAAAAGAACTAAAAACAGAAGAAGAAGAACGGCAATATCAAAAGGAGAAGTTCTAAGCACCAGGCCCCAGGCCACATGTTGTGTGCTGGTATGTCCAGGGCCATAAAAACTGAGGGAGTGCCAGGGGCTGTGCGCGCTTCTTTCTCGGCATCTCTGTGCTCCTGGTGGCAGGGCTGGTGGTTCAGGTGTTACAGAACCACACAGGCAGTGCCTGCAAGCCTCTCTTCCCTGGTCCCCCGCACACTGGCGATTCCCTCAGTTCCGGAGATGGACCAGGCCCCCAGCAGTGCTGACCACAGCAGAGCAACGGCAGGAAGGGCATCTCCCACGGCGTGACGAGGATCTTGTGAAAAGTCGTGCCGGGGCCCCAGTGGACAGACCTCTGCAGCCCGCGTGAGAAAAAAGAGAGCTTCCAAGATGGGTTGCTCCAGCAAAATGGGTGTCCTGGAGCCAGCGTGCGCCAATGTCCACAGCTCCAAATCCATCGCCGAGGATTTCTCAGAAGTGGAGAGCGTTGGTTGACTTCACGTTCTGTGAATCACTGCACGTAGCGCCCCATCCAATAGGGCAGCCAGCTGCTTTCCTAAATCTGCAGCAGAGGGACTTGGATTGCCCTGCTGCAAAATCCAGAAAGAAAGTACTGGACGCTGGGGTTGACAAAATTAGCCCAATAAGAAAATTAATAATTAATTTAAATGATCAGTTAATTAATTAAATGGAAGCCAAATTAAGAGGCTGTTAGATTTTCCAGTCTGGTTATAGCATTCTATGTTAAAATTATCAAATTCAAGTGTGACAATCTTATATTTTTAACTTATGATACTTAGCTCATTAACTAATAAAAAAATCTCAATAATAAAAATACTCAATAATAAGCTGTTATAAGATGAGGTGCTACTTGCAGCAACATGGATGGACCTAGAGATTGTCATTCCGAGTGAAGTAAGTCAGACAGAGAAAGACAAACATCATATGATATCACTTATATGCGGAATCTAAAAAGAAATGATACAAATAAACTTATTTACAAAGCAGAAACAGACTCACAGACTTAGAGAGTGAACTTCTGGTTACCAGGGGAGAAGGGGGAGGGGGGAGGGATAGTTAGGGAGTTTGGGATTGACATGTACACAGGGCTATATTTAAAATGGATACCCAACAAGGACCTACTGTAGAACACAGGGAACTCTGCTCAATATTATGTAACAACCTAAATGGGAAAAGAATTTGAAAAAGAATAAATACATGTGTATGTCTAACTGAATCACTTTGCTGTACACCTGAAACTAACACACCATTGTTAATCATCTATACTCCAGTATAAAATAACAAGTTAAAAAAAAATATGAGGTGCTGTGCCTATTCTGCAGGGAACAAAATATTTACTAGACATTTATTTAGGAATTGGGAACCCCACTCTGTACTTTACATGTTGTCTCATCTCATTATATAACACTCACTATTCTTTAGGGTTTACTAGGTTCCAAACCCTGTACGAAAGTCTCTGTATGTATTATTAATTCATTTAATTATTATAATAACCCAATAAGACTGTTAGTATCCTAATTTTTCAAAGTGGGCTCATGGGGCACAGAGAAGGTAAGTAACTTGCCCGAGGTCACACAGTAAGCTCGGAGCTAGGACATTCACAGGAATCTGGCTCCAGGGTGTGTTTGCTCCAACCACAGCTGCCTTCCAAAAAACCCCCGATGAATTGTCCTCTGAGAAAGTGACAACCGTCAGACCTTCCCACCAAAAGGATGTGCTGCTTCCTTTGCCCACTTATTCTATTCCACACGTCTGAAGACCAGAGACAGCTTTTAGTAAATGTTGGCTGAGCAAATAAAGGTATAAGTATTATTATTTTAGTTTTACAGGAAAAGTGGGAGCTCTGAAGAGCTACGTCAGGCAGAACCACTCAAGATGCAGTCTACTGTGTCTGCTTCTAAAGCCCTGATGTTTGCCCGTCTCTCACTGTTGGCAACATGGGATCCATACCCGCGCTATGGATTCTCCCGGCATGCATTGTCATGCATGTGTTTGCAAGACATTCTCCTCAATTCACCTAAGAACTTCTTCAGGGGAAGGGGGTGGGTGTGGGGGGGAGAATGAACGCGAGTGGGGAGTCATTTTATTCTCCTTGGCATCCCCAGCTGCCCACTCACTCTTTATAACAAACGAAGAACATGCAGCACAGTTCGCTGGAGGTATTATAATAGAAATTCCATGTTATTTTTTTTACAGAAAGTAACCAAGAGGAGATCATTTTTATTCTATCACTGTAACTTTTGCTTGAGAAAAACATTAACAAGTGTCCCCTTCCAGAAATCTCACAAATCAATTTGTGTAGTCACTGAGGTCCTGCAGCCATCTGTTACTCAGCTGTGAAAGTTGTTTATTCATACTTTTGCCCATTCATCTGTTTTGTGTTTCCTTTCGTCCATTTCTCACTTAAGATAAACAAAAAACTGTCAGCGTGTGACGGATGCCAAGACCCGAATCTGCCTCTGCCCAGAAGAAGGGTGTTTGTCAAGGGAGGGAGACCAGAGGGTGGAGGGAGGAAAACCCCCTTCTTACTCTTCCAAGACAGAAGGTCATTTAAAATTTCTGATTATGTAGTCCTGCATGTCTGACCTTTGAAATGCCCCTTGGATTTCAAAAAACATGAGCAGTGTCAGATGGAACCATTCTAGTCATACAAACATTTCCAACACTATTACTACTTTTTGAATTGTTTAAAGAATTGCCGATTCTTTTACCTAGGCAAAACGGTTTGTTTCTCTAATTCAGAGAACAAGTTCATAGAAATGTACAGGTTTTCTAACAAAGGAAATACTATTCTCTTATCAACCCAGAAACACTGGGAAAGATATTATTAGTAATTCCTCACCACCTTTTCCTAATGATATTTTTGAATCAGTTTCCTCCAATTAAATGTTGTTAGTGACAGAATACCCAAACCAAATTGAGTTAATCAAAATGAAATTAATTATTCCACATACCTAAAAAGTCTAGAGGTAGGACTGAATTCAGGAAAGTCTTGATCAGAACTTAAGTAAAATTGCTATGTGCTGGTTTCTTCTGTCTTTCATGCTTGCTGCCCACTGTGCAGATCTCATTCTCATGTGCCTCATACATTAGCCAGATGGAGGAGAGAACTTCAGTGACAGTTTCCAGGTACTCTGCAGAGGGGAAGGATTATCTCTCTTAGTTCCAGAAGCCTCAGCAAATATCTGGCTATCATTCATTAACTTTGATGGTGATACATCCATTCTCCAACCAACCACTGAGGCCAGAGGAAGCCAAGGCTCTGATTGACCAAGCCTGAATCACTCACAACTTCTGGAGTTCGAACTGGGGATGGAGAGGTGAGTCTACCTGCTGGAACACTAATAGACCCTCAGAAGAAAGTCTGGAGCTATTAATCCGAAAAGGGCAAACAGATAACCAACAGGAAAGATACAAATTGCTAACTGTGTAACAGTACTTGCATACTATGGAAAATTAATCATAGATTTTTGTGTGTGTGTGTGTGGTATGCGGGCCTCTCGCTGTTGTGGCCTCTCCCGTTGTGGAGCACAGGCTCCGGACACGCAGGCTCAGCGGCCATGGCTCACGGGCCCAGCTGCTCCGCGCCATGTGGGATCTTCCCGGACCGGGGCACGAACCCGTGTCCCCTGCATCGGCAGGCAGACTCTCAACCACTGCGCCACCAGGGAAGCCCATTCATAGATATTTTTAAGTGATAACGTTAAAATCAGAACAAAATGTATCCACAGGAAAAGAAGCTATCAACAAAGTGAAAAAACAACCTATGGAATGGGAAAAATATTTGCAAACCATTTTTATCATAAAGAGTTAATATCCAGAACATATGAAGAACTCTTGAAACAATAGCAAGAAAAAAAAAAAAAAGAAAAAAGAAAAAACCAACCCAAGTAAAAAGGAAAAGAAACTGAATAGACATCTGTCAAAAGAAGATATACAAAAGACCAACAAGTACATGAAAAGATGCTCAATATCACTAGTTATTAGGGAAATGCAAATTAAAAACACAATGAGGTATCAGCTCACACCTGTTAGAATGGCCATCATCAAAAAAGCGAAAGATAACAAACGCTAGCATGGATGTAGAGGAGAGGGAACACTTGTGAACTGTTGGTGGGATTGTAAATTGGTGCAGCCACTATAGAAAACAGCATGAAGCATCCTCAAAAAATTAAAAATAGAACTACTATATGATCCAACAATTCTACTTCTGGGAATATAGACAAAGAAAATGAAAACACTAACTTGAAAAGATATCTGCACCCCCATGTTCATAGCAGCATTATTTGCAATAGCCAAGCCATGGAAACAACCTAAGTGTCCACCAATAGGTGAATGGATAAAGAAATTGTGGTATATATACACAATGGAATATTATTTAGTCATAAAAAATGGGGAAATCCTACCCTTTGTGAAAACATGGATGGACCTTGAAGGCATTATACTCAGTGAAATAAGTCAGACAGAGAAAAACATACGGCATGATCTCACTATTTATTTATAAATTATTTATTTATTTATAAATTCGTACGTCAAAGTCCTAACCCCTGATACCTCAGAACATGACTGTTTTGGAAATAGGACCTTTAAAGAGGTTAAATAATTAAACAAAGTCATGAGGGTGGGCCCTCCTGCCACGTGACCAATGTCCTTATGAGAAGAGGGGATTAGGACCCAGACACACAGGAAAGAAAGACCATGTGAAGGCACAGGGAGAAGGCAACCATCTATGAGCTAAGCTGATGGGCTTGAAACAACCTTCTGACACCTTGACCTTGGACTTCCAGCCTCCAGAACTGTGAGAAAATAAATTTCTGTTATTTAAGCCTCCCAGTCTGTGGTTCTCTGTTACAGCAGCCCGACCAAACTAATACAGGGTCCAATCTCCCCATGTGAACATCTAAGACAAGAAAGAGAACATGCTGCAGGGGGCCCCCAGGCTGGCTGCCTGCTGATGTCTCAGAGCTGAGTCCCTCCCTAGGAACTGTCCTAGGCTAATGGGACATGCCTCCTTCTTTAGGGGCAGCTCACACTGCGAGATATAGAGGTCTAGCCCCCAGCCTCATCTCACAGTTCCTCCTGGCATCAGCTTGGCCTCTGTCACAACTGCATCACAGCTCAACAGCAGCTTCTACCTAATTCTGCTTTTCTCACTCCCTTCTCCCCTAGAAACACCGTCCCAGTAAGCATACCCCAATACATGTAAAATAAAACACACAAGTCTCCATCTCAGGGTCTGTTTCCAGAGGAGCCCAG
Organism: Delphinapterus leucas; assembly: GCF_059928025.1. Classification (NCBI taxonomy): domain Eukaryota; kingdom Metazoa; phylum Chordata; class Mammalia; order Artiodactyla; family Monodontidae; genus Delphinapterus; species Delphinapterus leucas. The sequence goes on along the minus strand of NC_143145.1, from coordinate 80,675,666 downwards.
CCTATGAAAAAGACTCTGCACATATGGACCAAAGCCATCCTTTTTTCCCAAAGTGCGGGTCCATCTACACCTGTTCAGAATTAAGGCCCCCATCTCATGCTGTGCCCTCTGTGGAACCCACCCAGTTGGAAGTAATCCAGCTTCCCCTGAACGGCCAGTGGTATCACTACCTCTTTTTCAAGATGTTTACCACTTCTACTTTGTTTAGTGTCTATTTATGCATATGTCTTATTTCTTTTATCACAATGAATATTCTTTGAGGTCAGTGTCTGCCTGCTTCATTCGTATGTTTCCAAAGCCCTGGCACAATGCTTATTGTTATGAAAAGTGGGAAAAAATCTAAATCCGAAGCTGACCATCTCTCTTTTATATAACAAGTGGTTGCCTTTAATCATTTATCTAGCCACCGTCATGTTCATCCATTTACATTTTTTAAGAAGGCCACAGTTATATGAGAGAAGAAAGCCAGAATTGGATTCTATTGATATTTATATTAGAATTATAGTTAGGTTACAATAGCCAAGTAGGCCAAGCAGAATTCCATAATGTCAAGCCACCTGGTTGATTTGCCAGATGAAAATAATAATGGTGATACAACTGCTGTGTATGGTAACAACTATCACCCAGGAAGTGTTCACTACTTCCTATGTAATATACTGTAATATGCTCTGTGCCATAAGTACTATCAACCTCATCTTAAAAAAGAAGAAATTCATGGAAAGTAAACAACTTACCCATAATGAGTCTATATATATATACATACATATATAGAGAGAGACAGAGAGAGAGAGAGAGAGAAATGATCACCACAGTAAGTCTAGTAAACACCTGTCACCATACATAGTTATAGATTTTTTTTCTTGTGATGGGAACTTTCAAATATACAATACAGTATTATTAACAAGCATTGCCATGCTGTACATTAGATCCCCAGGACTTAATAATACTTATTTTATAACTGCAAGTTTATGCCTTTTGACTCCCTTCTCTCATTTTACCCACCTCTGGCAACCACCAGTCTCTTCTCTGTATCTATGAGCCTGGGGTTTGTTGCTTGTTTGTTTGTTTGTTGTTTTACATTCCACGTATAAGTGAGATCATATGGTATTTCAGTACAGGGCAAATGCTAGTCTGCTTGAAGCCCCATAAATCCCTTATGCTAGCCTCACTGTTTTCTTTCTTTTCTTTTCTTTTCTTTTTTTCCTGCTCTGATTGGGTGAGTTTCTCTGCCTTGTCTTCAAGTTCACCGATCCTTTCTACTGCTCCATCCAGTCTGCTGAACCTCCTGCCCCTAACCCGGTGTACTGGCTTGTTCTAGGGTACTTTTAGTACTCTTCAGCTCTGTTACTTGTGTTTGGTACTTTCTTACATTTTCTATCTCTTTGTTGAAGTTCTTGCTGTGTTCTTCAATTCTTCTCTCAAGTTTGTTGAGCATTTTTATGACCATTATTTTTGACTCTTTATCAGAAAAATTACTTATCTCCATTTTATTAAGGTTTTTCTGAGGTTTTTTCTTGTTCTTTCATTTGGAACATATTCTTCTATGTCTTTGTTTTGCTTGACTCTCTGTGCTGGTTTCTACGCATTAAATGAAATATCCACCTTGGCAGTCTTGAAGAGTTGGCCTCATGGAGGCCTCATGAGTCTTGTCATTCAACCGTGCCTTATCCTTTGGCTGTCTCTCAAACCTCTGTATTGTCCAATCAGCCTATCTTGTTTTTAATAGCACCCCGTAGTTGGGTGTGTCATAATCTGTCAGTGACACAATGGAGAGGATCTCAGTCAGCACCTAGATTCTGGCTGACTGGAAGCCAGACTGTCTAACAGCAGCTTTTTTTTTTTTGTTTTTTTTTTTTTTTTTTTGCGGTACGCGGGCCTCTCACTGCCGTGGCCTCTCCCGTTGCGGAGCACAGGCTCCGGACGCGCAGGCTCAGCGGCCATGGCTCACGGGCCCAGCCGCTCTGCAGCATGTGGGATCTTCCCGGACCGGGGCACGAACCCGTGTCCCCTGCATTGGCAGGCGGACTCTCAACCACTGCGCCACCAGGGAAGCCCCTAGCAGCAGCTTTTGAAGAATGCAAATATATACAGTCCTGCAGGACAGCAAGCATAAGTCTTGCTGGCCACCAGGGTCAGGCAATCTGGAGGTGTCCCCTGGCCAGCATCTGCAAAAGCTGGGGATCTAGACCAGTGTTTAAGCTCCTTGCTGGGAGTTACCAGCTGTAGTCAGGTAGACAGAGAGTGAAGAGATGGCACCCCCCCAAGAAAGCAGCCCCACTATTCTCAGATGTGCCAAATCTGAATGCTGCCCCTGAAGGTGAAGCTCCGGGACCAGGAAGTAGGCCTTCTGGAGAGGCTGCGGGAGTGTTTGAGTCTGCTGTCCATGCAGTGCCCTGGGGATGGCAGCCTGCCATTCATGGGACCTAGGGCTGCAAGCCCCTCCCTTTGGGTACCGGAGTCAGGCGATCAAGGGGTATTCATTCCCTGGGTGGCAGCCTCAAAACCCGGTGCACCGGAGGTATAAACCAGGGTAGCGGATGTGCATAGAGGCTCCCGTCCGGGAGGTTCTGGTGCCCTGGAAAGCAATAGAGGGAGGGTATGCGGGTGGTGCCCACGGGCTGGAGTGAGGCAGAGGGAGAGTGGGCAGATAGGGCCCTCCAGCCTCTCCCCCAGAAAGCAGCCCAGCCCCTGCCCCTCAGACCAATGCTTTAAAATCAGCGGATGGGTCTCTCACATAAAGTCTGGGTGCTTTTCCAAGAGCCGTTCCTCTGTTCCCACAGCCCGCAGGTCTCGTGGGCACAAAGCCCTGGAACTTCAGATATTTGTGGGGTTGGTCTCTCAGGTGTGGAGCTGAAAAGTCTGAATGCCTGATGCGGGCCACAAAGCCTTCAGTTCTCAGGGAGAAGCTCCAGGTTCTGAGTTTCCTCCCAAATGTGGGTAGCTGTGCTGGCGATGGGGTTTACAGTGAGGTCGTGTCCCAGCCTCTCCTCCCCTCTTTGACGCGGTTTGCCTCTTGTTTGCTCAATGTGAAGCGGTCGCTCTGCCAGTTTTTAGTTTTTTTCCAGAGGAACTTGTTCCCTGTAAAACAGCTACAGATTCCATGTGTCTGTGGGAGGAGGTGGGTTCAGGATCTAAGTCGCCATCTTGAACTGGAACCTGGAGAAAAAGATTCTAAAAGGCGAAACAAATTTGGGGAACCCTGGGGAAAAGTCACACAGCTTTAGTCTTTAACATCAAAGTGTGTTTTTTGAATCTCCAGGAAAGGGATACATTATTCAGCGTTTCCCACATTTGACTAAAGCATCCTGACATGTGTACCTGTGTGCATGCACACACATCCGTCGAGAGCATCTCTCGGGACTGGTGATCCAACTGTGGTAGGCAGAATGCCCCCCAACAATGCCCATGCCTGTATCCCCATGGCAAAAGGACTTTGCAGGTGTGATTAAGCGAAGGACCTTGAGGATGGGGGGGTGGGTGGATTGTTTGGGGTTATCTGGGTGGGTTCAGTCAACTCACATGAGCACATGAAGCAGAACGCTGCCCCAGCCTGGAAGCAGAAGAGGAAGTCGGAGGGGGAGGTTAGAGAGATTCAAAGTAGGGAAAGGGTTTGATGCTCCATGGTTGGTTGTGAGATGTAGAGGGTCACCTGGAAGGAGAGGAACTAAGGTGGCCGCAGCTGACACCCAGCAAGGAAATGGGGTTCCGGTCCTACACAGAAGAAACTGGGCTCTGCCAACAACCTGGAGAAGCTTGCAAGTAGCTTATTCCCCAGAGCCTTCGGAAAGGGACTCAGCCCTGCCAGCTATCAGCCTTGTGACGCTCTAAGCAGACAATGCCGCTGGGATGCTCCGTGTCAGACTTCTGACTTAACTGGGAGATAAGAGCTAGATGTTTGAAAACGTTATGTTGGGGGTAATTTGTTATGGCAGCAAGAAAAGTTACTTTCCCTTCGTCTCTCACCACTGCCTGCTTTTCCTCTGCGCACCATTCACACTGCCCTGCCTGTGACTCCCTAGAAACAGATGTTCTCTCAAGTGTCTTGGGTTTGATCACTATGCCTGGAATGCTCTTTCCTTTATTTCTGTTCTTTCCAAGATGCAGCCTCTAATCCTCACCTCTTACCCCACACGCTCAGCAAGTCCTGACTGCTAAATCCATCAGGGCTCCATCTAAGCAACATCGGCTCCAGCACTGCCTGGTCTTCACATGGGAGCTTATGGTCCCCCATTTTCTGGTCCAGCTCTCCCAGGGGCCTTGAGAACAAGGGGGTGAACTTAATTAAACAAAGAGGCCATCAGGCTGAAGTGGCTCGAATGCTGTGGCAGCCTATGTAAGTAACTCAAAACCTAAGCCTGCACTGGCCTCAAGGTTACAAACTCAAAACCCAAGGACATCCAATCACAAGCAGCCCAGTAGGATTTTAGCTGTAACCAACCAGCCATTTCCTTACTCTGCTTCTGCCTTTTCTCTGTACGGTGTCTCCCCAGCTCCTGTGGGTGGAGGGCCCCTAAGCACTTCCTGTTTGTCGCTGCCTGATTCAAACGGATTCTTACTCAAACTGTTAAAAATTTGAATATGCCTCAGTTTATCTTTTAACAAAGGACACTATCTTATTCATGTTTTCGTCTCCACTATCGGGCTGGTATACAGAAGGCGATCAGTAAATGTGTACAACTGTTGAATCTAGACAAACACAGCCAGTCAACTGCTTACATTGCAGGACTGAACTTCAAAAGAGGTGAAGCCTGGAAACAGAGCTCTGGGGCCCCCTGAAGTGTGCAGACAGCAGAGCCCACCCAGCACAGAGGATGGGATAATACTTCGAAAAATATTTTCCGAAATATTTTCAATCCTTGCACCTTCTGTTGCCCTGAGGTTCCCTCCCCAATAACTAAAAGTCATTCATTTCTTCAGAGAGGGAAAGTACAGCCGAGAACAAAGGTGCCCTGACTTGGCTCTGAGTTTCTTATTAGGCTTCTTTTTTTTTTCCTCCAATGAGGCAATAAACTTGAAATCTGGGCTCCAGAGAGAGAAAAAGGGATTTTCTAAATTCCAAAGGCTTTTCATATCAAGAGCAATGCTTTAAGTCTGAGCATATAGTTTTAACATAAACCACACTGTATCCAATAGAGACATGTTAGTAACTTGTTTAATGTCTAAATCCAGGGATATAAAAGAAGGGAAGTTCAACCCACGGGTGGGGGGCCCCCAAACCCATGCTTTCTCCCACTAGAACACGTTGCATCAAAAGAATTTACTGCTTTTGAAAATACTGATTTCCCTGTAATTGGCCATATACCAACGAGGCTTAATGACCTCTGGGCTTCTGTGACGTAGAGCAGATTCTCACATAAATAGGTGGCTTTTCAGGTGACCTTTCAAGTGAGGGCCAATCCTTAGACTCCAGAAGGCTATGAAAATTTTGGTTTCCTTATTTAAAAATTGGTTTCAAATGTTATAACTGTCTCGGGACTTCCCTGGTGGGGCAGTGAAGAAGTCTCTGTGCTCCCAACGCAGGGGGCCTGGGTTCCATCCTTAGTCAGGGAACTAGATCCCACATGCATGCCGCAACTGAGAGTTCACACGCCACAACTAAGGAGCCGGCGAGCCACAGCTAGGGAGCCCACCTGCCTCAACTAAAGGAGCCCAGGTGCTGCAACTAAGGAGCTGACGCAACCAAATAAATAAATATTTTTAAAAATGTTATAACTGTCTCATAGTTAAATTAAACCCTAATACTGAACCACTCTGAATAATTCAATCATCCGTCCAACTAACTGGGAAAATTAGATTAGGCACATGAATTGTTTGACTGAAGAGGAGCAACTTAGTCCAAAGCAAGAAATGTCTTATGTTATTACTCCTTCCTCAATAGAGAAAATGGAATTTGGGCATGGGAATACCCATATGCATTGGTACCCTATATAGGTATTTAAATAATAAATATAGTATAAATATTTACATGGTGAAATATCCATGATCATTATGACAAAAGCAAGTTGAAAAGTAGTGTGTGAGGCATGATTCTGCTTCTATGTAAAGTTATTTCTCATTACATAGAATATCAGCAGAAAGCTTGGAAGTATATGCATACATGCCTGAAACAAGTGCTTAGCTAGTTATTTTAGGAAAGGGGGAAATGGAGAAAACAATTATATATATGTATGTGTATTAAATATATCACCGAACTGTTGAGTTTTTAACCATGAGCTATTGATACCCTACTTTTTGAATATAAATGCATGTCCTCCAGCCACATGTAAATCAAGGAAGTTAGAACACACCAAGACATGGAAACAACTTAAATGTCCATCAACAGATGAATGGATAAAGAAGATGTGGTATATATCTACAATGGAATACTACTCAGACATAAAAAAGAGTGAAATAATGCCATTTGCAGCAACATGGATGGACCTAGAGATTATCATACTAAGTGAAGTCAGAAAGAGAAAGACAAACGCCATATGATATCACTCATAAGTGGAGTCTAAAATATGGTACAAATGAACCTATCTACAAAACAGAAACAGACTCACAGACATAGAGAACAGACTTGTGGTTGCCAAGGGGGAGGGGGAGGGTGGGGGAGGGGTGGATTGGGAGTTTGGGATTAGCAGATGCAAACTATTATATACAGGATGGATAAACAACAAGGTCCTACTGTAGAGCACAGGGAACTATATTCAATATCTTGTGATAAGGATAAACAACGAGGTCCTACTATATAGGACAGGGAGCTATATTCAGTATCCTATGATAAACAATAGTAGAAAAGAATATGAAAAAGAATTTATATATATATATGTATAACTGAATCACTTTGCTGTACAGCAGAAATTAACACAACATCGTAAATCAACTATACTTGAATAAAATAAAATTTTTAAAAAATGCATAACCTCAGCCTATGTACTAGCTGACTTCTAGGAGAAGCAAAGTCATGGTAAATATCTCCCGTAGCCTAGAGATGCAGTCTCTGATTATTGCTTCTGTGGTCTCTCCCCAGGCCATCTCCAAGGCCACTCAGATCTCTAATCTTTCTTGTCAACGATCCTCCAAGTTTCACAGGGAGAGGATCCTTGTGATTCCTGGGCTATGTCTTTGGTCTCAGCTCAGTGGGGCCCTGCTTACACCAGATCTCAGCAGACACCTTCCATGAAAATGAAAACCCAAAGTATGGCAGGAAGGCCTGGTGACAGCTGTCCACAGGACCCCAGGACAGCCAGGGGGATGCAGACATGGACATGAGGGTTTGTTTCTGTCCGTCTTGGGTGTGCTCATGACCTCAGGGCAGGCTACTTGAACACAGGTGATGCAGACTGCAGCCAGCAGGCTTGGAGACAAGGGGAGACAGCACACAGGCTGATGGAGGAGAGGGTAAGCGGTCCAGCAGGTGGTGGTGTTTTTCCCCCTTTCAGGCAAGAACACCTGGAGGGTGTTCAAACTCAGTAAGGAAACTTCAGGAGGAAAGCAGAGAACCAGAAGCTGCGCAGAAAGAGACTGCAGTAAAGAGAAACAGTCCCGGAAGAGCAGGGAGTACTTCCGGGCAGTGATACTCACAATCCACTAGGCGGCGCGAGCGGAGGTGGGCAGAGGGATGTCAGAGAGGAAAAGACGGGAGAACGCTAAGCTTCAGTCTTCTCGAAAGATGTGAATAGGGAGCTTGACAGCTCTAGAAACACACTTATCAATACTAACACGGAAAGCTATTTCAAATGATCTCCAGGAAGTCACAAATAAAATGATCAAAGGCAATCCAATATATGACCATAACATTCGGTTAACCTATTATGTCCTTAAAGACGTCGGTGCTGTCCCCTAATGGACATTATTCTCATGTTCTATATTTTCTATCCCAGAAAAATACTTCTCAGTGTATTGAAGGCAAGGGGGAGACCCGTAATAGTGCTTCCCTTTGTCCTGGCTGAAACTGCTTTCAATCTGCTCCCTGCTCTTCCGTGATTGATCTCAGAGATAAAGGGGCCATTTCGCCGTGACATCGGGAAGCATTCAGTGTGGTTATCTGTTTGAGGTCACCTGAGAGTAGACAGAACCTGATGAAATGCGGTTTGACAGAGCACCTGAGCTTACCTGGGGGCCCCTGGCTGCAGACAGCAGAGGGGACCCACGTGGTCATAACACGGTTTGTCCGGAGAACTCTAGAGAGATGTCGCACTTGTGAGTCATTTTCAAAGATGACGCATAAAACTACCCATCTATTCCAGGACTGTCAGAAAAGAGCTCCCTTACTTCTTCACCGAAACCATCTTCCTCTCTTCTCTGACAAGTCTCTAAAAAATGTGAAATCAAAAAAATTACTTCAAACAGGTATATGTGTTGTTTTTAAATTTAGATTTATTTTTTATAAAGAAAACTACTTACAGCTCCTTGACCAGTCTCTGCAATCGATTCACCCACAATATTTCTGAAATTGGGCGTCTGCAAAGCTGCTGTGGGAAGAGCTCCCGGAATAGGGAAGGAATAGGGTAAATGGGAAAGAAACACGGGCAGGAAGGTGAAGAGGGGAAGGGTTTTGTGCCCATGAAGGCAGGCAGGACTAATGATAATAAAAAACCGGACATGGCAAACCTTGCCTTTGGTAACCCCACCTCCCTTTCTATCTCCCCCTCTCCTTTTCCTGGCACCTGCCTCTCAGGGTTCCATTCCCGTGATCTAGGCCAGTGGTCCTCAAACTGGGTCTGCTTGCCCAGCTTACGTGGGAATCAGACATTGTACACAAAATTTAAATTCCCTTTTTTCTTCCATTCCTGTTCTTTTTCTTCCCTCCCTAAAGGTCAGCTTCTACTCTGAATTTTTATGGTATGATCGTATATGGATTTCTTTTTTTTTTTTTTTGAAATTTACTTTTTCGTTCAACATTTTGTCTTTGAGGGAAATATAGATCTATTTCATTCATTTTAACTGTAGTCTGAAAACGCGTTGCATGAATATAAAACAGTATCTAACGATGGGTTACTATTCATCTCCTTCATGAGAGATGCTTAGATTATTTCCCATTTCTCACTCTCATGAACAGTGCTACTATGAATATTCATTTTCCTGTTTCCTATGCACACATTTGAGGGTTTCTCCGGGATATGTACCTAGGAGTAGAACAGCATAAGGATGTACATTTTCAGTTTTACTGGGTATTGCCAAATCGCTCCACAAGCATTTGGACCAATTTTCACTCCCTCCAGCATCATATGAGAATTCTATTCCCAGGCATCTTCTCATTCACTTGATATTGTCTTCCTTTTCATTTTTGTCCACCTGATGTGCGTGAAATGATAGCCTCTTGTTTTAAATTGCATTTCCCTGAGTCAGGAGGCATCCTTCCCTGCTGCTTAACCTTAAAAATGCATTCATTTCTTTCAAAAATCTTTTTCCCCCATTGCTGCCCCGTCTTCACTCACTTCCCACAGTAATTTCCAGTGTCACTGCTCCAGCAGTTGTCACTTTACACTCAAGTGCTTCTTGATCTGTCTGCCTCTCCCACTGCCCTGAGAACCTCCAGGATAACAGCTATATAACACTCATTCTCTCTAGATCCTGGCTGAAGCTCAGCGAATGTGTATGGAATTTAAATGCATACTAAATATTTTCCTTTGCTTTTACAACTGTATGCAATTTTGATTATTTTCATTACTTATTTACAAGTTGCATCTGCTATTTTCCCATATAATTTTTCTATTTTTTAAATAAAATAAGTTAACACCTCTTTTGTTATAATACCAAATTTTGTATGTCTGCTTATTGGAATTATCTTCTGCAATGGACATGGGCACTTAATATAAGGAAAGTAATGGGACTTGAGAAGTCATCATTTAAGAGGAAATCAATAACATATAAATGCATACTATGGTTAAAAAGAAAATGCAACTTTTCGGAATTGTAACACTACCTATTCAGCAGCCTATTTTCACAACTTGAATTATCTTAAGGTGAAATCGGAAATGGTATCTTTGAAATGCATGTATAGCAATAGTAGTTAATGCTCATGAAGAGTATACTGACCACAGCGCCCTTCTCACGTGTTTTACGTGCATTTCATCCTTACAACAACCTGGGATGTTAGTACTGTTGTCAGCACCATCCCAACGTCATACGTTGGGGATCGAGGCACAGGGTGGTGAAGTAACTTGCCCAAGGCTATAGAGCTGGGATTTTTCACCCAGTTGCCCCTTCTCCAGGAAGAGCTGAGTGGTGAGTGATGAACCAAGGCCACCATGGACATGGACCGTAAAGGAGAGAGAACCCCTGTGCTGCTCTGACTTACCACACACCTGTCTTGTCTTTTGCTTGATTTTGATTATAATGGATTATACATAGTGATGCTCTATCTGCAGAGAAAAAAGTAGATAGAAAGTGGTAAGGAATATTCATAAATTCAGGGGTTTGGAGAAAGACTGAGATATTTTAACAAAATCTTCCAGTAGTTTCTTCTGAATTGCATCCTGAGAACACCATGTGCCTTTATGGAATACATTTCAAGCTTAAAATCTACTTTTGAGCTAGAACTGTTCTCTAATTTTTTTTTTGCGGTACGCGGGCCTCTCACTGTTGTGGCCTCTCCCGTTGCGGAGCCCAGGCTCCAGACGTGCAGGCTCAGTGGCCATGGCTCACGGGCCCAGCCGCTCTGCGGCCTGTGGGATCCTCCCGGACCTGGGCACGAACCCGTGTCCCCTGCATCGGCAGGCGGACTCTCAACCACTGCGTCACCAGGGAAGCCCTGTTACAGGTTTTTAAAGTGACATAATCAGACCAAGATTTAAGGTCTGGAGTGAAAAGGGATGCACCAGAAAAGGAGAGATCAGACACTTTGAGATCACCTTGCCTACGGCAAAGGTACAAGATAAATACAATGAAATCATGATATAAGCAAGTGGTATAGGAAGCATAGGAGGAAATGAACTTGAATATATAATAGTTAGAATTATCATGACTAAAAGACCTATGAGACACTAAGGAAAGGGGAGATTCTGAGGTCTGAGGCTCAAGTGACTCCATAACTATTGAAGCCATTAATTATAATACAGAATTTATAATTAGGACTACTTTGAAAGGAAAGGTTAAAGTTTGAAAACAATGTGCAGATGTATGGTAAACAATAAAGCTGGAGGTATGGATAAAGATTCACCAGCTTTGGGGTGGTAAGTACCACAGCCTGGGTGGCTTAAACAACAGAAATTTGTGTTGTCACAGGTCTGGAGCCTGGAAGTCCAAGGTCAAGGCGTAGGGAGTGCCGGTTCTTTGTGAGGCCTCTGTCCTCAGCTTGTAGATGCCCGCCTTCTCTGTGTCCCCACGTGGCCTTTCCTCTGTGCCTCTATAAGGACACCGGTCATATTGGATTAGAGCCCCTCCCTTATAACCTCGTTTAACCTTAATTACCTTCTTTAAGGCCCTTTCTCCAAATAGAGGGACCTTGAGGGGTTAATGCTTCAACATATGAATTTGGGGGAACACAACTCAGTCCATAAAAGGGTGCTAGTTGGTGCTTAAAAAATCGTGAAGCTGCCCAGACTATGATGGAGAACGAGCCCCGGGAACCTCCAACCTTTGAAAGCGGTGGGGGATAATGCAGAGCCGGCCCTATAGAGTACCAGAACTAGAAGATTTGAGCAAGACCCTTACTGCTCTGTACCTCTGTTGCTTCCCCTATTAAAAAAAAAAAAAGAGGGCTTCCCTGGTGGCGCAGTGGTTGAGAGTCCACCTGCCGATGCAGGGGACACGGGTTCGTGCCCCGGTCTGGGAAGATCCCACATGCCGCGGAGCGGCTGGACCCGTGAGCCATGGTCGCTGAGTCTGCGCGTCCACAGTCTGTGCTGCGCGATGGGAGAGGCCACAGCAGTGAGAGGCCCGCGTACCGCAAAAAAAAAAAAAGAAAGAAAAAAGTGCAATGATTGCCTTTGTTTATGAAGATTTTATAAAAATATCATGTTTTATTAGTCAGGGTCCAGCCAGGAGACAGAAACCACACAATGTTTGCAAACACAATGTTGAACCTAAAGAATGATTCGCAGAAGATTGGGGACAAGGATAGCTGGCTGCTGAGCATAAGGAGAATGTTGAGAACTTGGGTGCAGCAGATGTGAGGTTAACCCCAACTTGTGGGCTCAAGAAAGATCTTCCCCAGACCTCCCTGCCGGAACCCAGACCTGGTGTGGGCGGCATGGCTGTGACTCGCTGATGGCAGACAAGGCACTCGGGTGTCTCACTATTGGGACTTGCTGGAAATCTCCTCTCTGGGAGGTGGGGGAGACATTCCACAGGGAGGTGCAGGGCCGAGGGACTCACCAGATGCTGGGGATACTGCTGTCCACTGAGCACTGCTGTATTAGTCCAACACGGTTCTCTGGGCAACTCGGTCCTGCCAGGCCCCAGGCAGGCGTCTGGGATAAAGATCAGGTGCTGATGTGTAGAAAGTACCCTGTAAATGTTAGTTATTTACTACTATCACCACTATGACAACTACTGGCACTCCTGCTACTGCTACTGTTGTGCAGTGTTTAAGAGCTAGCCCTCCAGAGACAGGCAGTCCTGGGTTCACATGCATCTGCCACTCATCAGCTGTGGGATATTGGTCACGTGACTTAACCACCTCAAGCCTCAGTTTTATCTTCTGTGAAATGGACATGATAATAGTATTCACCTTTAGGATTTGTGGTGAGCACAAATAGGAACATAAAGGTACACTGCCTTACACAGTACATAGTAATGGATCTTACAAGTGGATTTGCAAATTTTTATTTTTTGTAAATAGTAGACCACTTTCCTTCTACTGAATGGTCTTTGGCAATTCGTATAAAATTGAAGGATAGAATATAGTGAGACAGTAATAAATAAGTTGAGTGCATAAAAGCCCAGTGGCTTTTAATGTGGTCAATCCCCCTTATTTCTTGGGGGTTTCTTGGGTCTGAATTTACAAGATAAATTTTAATCTGATGCCTCACTTATTCAGTGTATACAGTGGATAAGAGTTCTAATTCAATTCAGAACTTCTGAGATGGTGAATTTGTCAGGTGCCTTACAAGCCAATAGCAAATGTATTGATCATCGTGCCCTCCAGACTCCCACATCAAATTCCATTATAGAAGCTTCCGCTGCTCCATGTGGGAGAACTGAAAAGACTGAATCACCAAGTCACGCTAAAGAAACTGTCTGGTTTGTGTGCAAACTTGTATATTGGCATCTTCTACATAATCCAATGAAGATCTGAACTGGAAACATAATCTCTACTCTCTAGCCTTAGTGATTATATTTTCAATTACCACTTATTTTCAGGCACATCATGAAATGTGAGGATTGAAGGACCTGGTAAATGCATCCAGTTCACTACTTCTTGGTTGATCCGTTATAGATCTCTACTACACCTGCTAATCTCAGCTCTGCTCAACAGAGAGCAGACAAGTCCAAAAGCAGAAACTTGTCATTATCAAAACCATGTGATGACCTAGAAGGGTGGGATGCGGAGGGTGGGAGGGGGGCCCAAGAGGGAGGGGATATAGGGATACATAGAGCTGATTCACTTTGTTGTACAGCAGAAACTAACACAACATTGTCACGCAATTATAATCTAATAAAGATGAAAAAAACAAAAGAACAATGAGTTTGGGCGAATCCTATGACTAGTCACAGAGGCTGTCTTCTTCCAGGGGACAGTCCAGCACTTTTGATGATGGTGTTAAATTGGTTGAACTCAGTTGCTGTTCTCTAGCTTAGTGATGAAACTAACATATTTCAGGATCACAACATATTATTACCTAGAGACAGCAGTTCATAGAATTCCTTATTCCCTTGTTTTAATTTTTTTCTCTGTTTTTAGTACTCATAAATTATTGATTTCAATATAAATGAGAGTTCATCTGACCTATCCAAATATCTGGAAAGCTTTTTTACAAAGGGAAATAAGTCCCTATGTTTCTCTTTTTTCTTGTAATTGCTATAGTCACCACTTTCATATTTGCAGGTGGTTATTTGAAAACAAATAACAATCTCCAGTTTGTTAAATATTCATCCAAACAAGGTTTAAAATCGTTGGCAGAACAATGATTACTCAGAACATTAGAGTCCATGGCAGAACAATTATTAAAATAAAAGTCCATAGAGAAATAAGATAAAGAATCATAATGATTTGTCATAACTGTAGAATTAAAATGGGCACCCCTCGCTTCTGAATGTGGTATAGTGGTAGCTATACCACATTGTCCATTGGTATTGTCCAATGGTATTGTCCATTATTGGACAATTGTCCAATTGTCCATTGTCCAATGGTATTGTCCATTATTGGACAATAATGGAAGAAGAAAAATGCTTTTTATTTTCCTGTAGGAACAATGTTGATATTAGGTATTGTGTTATTTAATCAAGAATCTAATATGAAATAAATCACATATGACAAATTGTCCTTTCTAAAAGTGTATATATGACTCAACATCTATAATCAATTCATATATTACTATAACTCCAGGTCTACAAAATATGTATAACTATTTCTTCACTTCCATTATACACTGTATTTCAGTATCCTAAAAAGTATGTAAAGAGTTTTTAAAATATGCAACTTTACTGTTTCATACTTTGAGGTAAACTAATAAATGTTCTCCTGGCATATTAAAGATAGCTGTAAATTCGTTGATCAGCCTTCCTTTGAGAGGTGGGGCAGTTTTCCTTCCCCTTGAATCTGGGCTGGCCTGTGACTGCTTTGTTATAGCCAGTACAGAGGAAACGATGCTATGCTAGTTTAGGACTCACCCTTTAAAAGGACTGACAGCTTCTACCTCTATCTCTTGGAAATTGAGCTGCCTTGTAAGAAGACTGACTACCCACAGCAGAAACCACATGGTAAATCCTGAGAATATTCAGAGAAGGAGAGAAGTTCAGTGAGCCCAGCCTTCCAGCCAACTCCAGCAGGGCGGGTACGCATGAGAGTAGAGATATCGTGGAGTCTCTAGCAACCTGCGCAATCCAATATGGCAGCCACACATGGCTACTGGGCCCTCAAAGCCCAAACTGAGATGTGCCATAAGAGTGAAATGCACATTGGATTTCAAAAATCACACCAAAAATATCTCATTAAAATTCGTATATTGATTATATGTTTAAATGATAATATTTTAGATGTATTGGGTGAAAATAAAATATGCTATTAAAGTTAATTCTACTTATTTAAACTTTTTAAATGTGGCTATTAGAAAATTTAAAACTCTATGCATATATGTGATTGGACAGCACCGCTTGAAGTTGCCCCAAACATCAGCTTACAACTGCTGGGTGACCCCAGGCGATGTCACATGAAGCAGAAGACGCAGCCAGCTGAGCTATTTCTGAATTCTTAACCCACAAAATTTGTGACATATAATACAGTAGTTGTTGTATTAAACTACTAAATTTTAGAGTAGTTTGTTCCATAGCAATAGGTAACTGGAGTTATACATAAAAAATATTAAGTAACTGATAGCTATTATACTCAATCTTTTAGAATTTAGAAGGGAGAAATGTGGTTGATTCAAGTGTCATTTTCACCATTATTTTCCATGCATTTTAACCTAATGCCTTACTTTTGCTTTGAATTATTTGTAACAAGTATGGAGCCTCATATTTATTGAATGTTTTATGATTTTTCTCCTTGAAAAAACAGCTCACATCTCCCTTTTGTTAACTACTAAAGAGATCATGTAGGTAGAGAAATAAAGTGCAGAAAATGAAAAACAATATTTTAATTATACATCTTCAAATGAACAAAGTAGGGGATCTCACTGCTTTATTTATTAGTTTCATTATCCATGTTAGTACTTACAGTTATGAACTGAAATATCAGAAAAATCATTGTTCAGGATTCTTAAGCCAGGAAGCCTTAGATTTAGAGATCAGTTATACTATTTTATAGCAAGTCACGTAGCTCCTATATGAACCTCAGTTTTCTCAACTATACAATAAGAATGATAACACTAATTACCTATTGGGATTATTGTGACGATTAAATGCGCTAATGTGTGTAAAGCACTTATCTCAGGGTCTGGCACAAAGTAACACTCTAAATGTGGGGCTTCTAGTAATGATAATGTAAAAATTATATACAAATAAAATATTACATATTGGGGTATGGTGTAACTATGATAACTCCAGGTATTATGAAAATGTCATCAACTCGATTACCTCTTATTTATCTCTTAAGTAAACAGGTGAGCATCAGGCCTGATTCCCACAGTGATCAATAGATGTCCAGCAATGAAGAGTCATCAGACCTCTTGGAAACAGGAAGCAGAGCATTCCAGGGGGCTGTGAAGATTAAGTTACTTACCCGTGGAGATCTCGTGCGCGCATGCTTCTCTCTCTCTCTCTCTCTCTCTCTCTCTCTGTCTCAAAACCCAGATGTTTGGAATCTCACCAACATCATCGAAGACCTTCTGGACTGGAAACAAAACGAGTGTAGAGAAAGAGGAAGCAGTTTTAGTGAAAGCACCACGGGGAACAAACCAATAAAAAAGCAGGAAGCTCAGCACAAGCCTGATTTATGTCGCTGCATTTTTCTAGCTCTCAGCTATTCCCCCAACACACACGCACACACGCACCCCAGCACCTCCTCCCATGAGCTTTCTTTCCTGCTTTCACTCTCAATTTTCTCTTTGGAGCATTTGGTAAAACCCTCTTTTTATGTCATCCTCCCCCCATCTCTCGGGAAGAGCCTCAGAAGGTGTGTTAGAAGGAGTGCGCTGAGGGCTCGTGGACGTGAATCATGAAGTACTGTCCCCTCATCATTTCCTTGATATTTTCAGTCAAGAAAACGTGGATTTAGCCACTATTGTAGTTTTTGTTTCTGGACAGGAAAAAAAGAAAAAAAAGGAGAGAAAGAAAGAGAGATAGAGAGAGGGAGGGAAGGAAGAAAATCAGCCTATAAACATAAACATTATGGTGACCTTCCCTTTTTCACAGCTGGGGGCCTTCAGAGCGTTTTTGTTTTGCTTTGCTTCGTTTCTGTCAAGAGGCAAATCCATGTAGAAGTGATGGTGGGAAAACAAGAGAAGCAAGTTGAGAATGGATGCTTTGGGACATGAAAGCACAGGCAAGTTGGTAGACAAAAGCAGGTTTTGATTAGAAACAGAAGAATTTTTCTAAGAAATTACTTCCTCATTGTAGTTTCCTGTCAATCCCAAAGTAAACCAAAGGGTGTGCTGAAAACTGCCTTTTGAAAAGAAAGAACAGATTGTTCACATAGCATCTTTTCCCAAAGCAGATTATTGAAGGCTGCACATGGGCCATCGGGGGCGGCCACCCCTCCACCCTCCCGGGGCCTGGGTACAAGGAGCACATACATCAGTCAGCAACTTCCATGGGTGCCTGCGTGTCCTGGTGCTGTGTGATGACAGCTGATGTCAGCAGCGTCAGCGTCCGTCCCCAAAGAGCATGTGATTCCATCAGCAGTGAACACGGGACAGTGGAACCATCAACACAAGTTAACTCACGTTAACAAGGACACCGCGATGCCACAAAGCCATACACGCAAAGTGAGTACAAAGGACTCACTCCAATAAGCTCTCACTGTAGAATGTGGCCAAGAAGGATCTCGTGGAAGAGGGGACATTTTTTAAGTTTTAAAAAAAATACTGAAAAGTAAATCTCTGTGGGCAGCTGTTCAGCTCCACAGACCTAAAATCTGTGCTTTTTAAAGGAAACTATGGAGGAGGAAACCAAATCTGAGGGTCACAGCTAACTAGCTTTGCATCATGTGTTTTGTTGCCCCTTGAGATTTTAGTTACGTCACCACAAAACTACAACGGTAAATTCTAATAATTACTATCGTTAAAGTATTTGTTTTCTTTTTTAAATAAGGTCTGGTCAGAGATGCACAGGACCTGAGAGTTCTTCCAACCCTGTGTCAGGAGAAGCACTTTCCAATTTATGGAAAATAAAATGAATAACTCAATTAATCGTCTGCCTAACTGGACTCTGAGTAAATAATGGGTTCTTAACAGAGTTATTGAATAAATGGCTAATGCTAATGCATTTACGTTATAGGAGCTACTGCACTCTACTGAAGACAGGATGCGTTTTTCTCTGGAAGGTATGACCATTTCTCCCTCGATGAGAAATGCTCTGCTTCCAGGTTCTGGGAAGAAAGCAGCATCAGTTGGGATCTCCTAAGTGCTAAGAGCTCAGCTTCTGAGATTCACTCTACAAACCCAATGCAAAGTAATAGAGATAAAATGCACAGCCACTTGAAGAGGAAGACTGGCCACGTACAATGTGAATTTCCCGTATGTTTCTTATTGTGTTTCTGGTCAAAAAAGGCTGAAATCCACTTGCCTAACTGGTAGTGTGAACATATTTAAGCCAAATGTCATCATTTGGGTCTTGGGAATGGTTGCCCAGAAATAGAATTCTGGAAAGGAAGAGTGTCATGGACGAACCGTGGTGGGGCCCAGGGTCAAGGGGGCCCTAACCTAAGGATTTAGTCTGTCTGGTCTGAGTAGGAGGCTTACCCATAGCATAACAGTCATTTTGTAAAAACCTGATGCCAGCTACTATTCAAATCACATGAGCCCCCCTGCACTGATCCAGGCCCACTGGTCATATTTCTGGTTAAACTTTGGGGTCCCCTCGAGTCCACATACCGCTGGAGAAGGTGCCAAGCAGAGAAACCAACCATCCAATCTCCCTGGTAATTAGCTTCACCATCTCATGAGCTGGTGATGTGAATTGTTTGATTGATGTGAATCTGTTTGGCGAAATGGATCCCCCATCTGTGCCGACAAAAATCACTCAGCAAAACTGAACATCACACCCCAGGGAACCCACACCTGGGTTCCCCAGGGCACACAGCACCTGGTGTGGCTTATTGGTGGGCAGGGAACATCCTCTTGGATTCAAACAGGTCCACACTTACAAGCCAAATTAAAACACAAATTAAGACAATAGTTAATCATTCAAAAATTTTTATTGACATGGAGCTACTGGGACCAGCCTACTGTAGGTTAAAAGCAAGAACTTTAGCTGTTAGACTGCCTGAAAAATGTGCCTCAGTTTCTTTATCTCTAAAATGGGGTTCCACAAAGTGTTGAGCTAATTGGACTGAGAGGATAAATGATAATTTTTAGTAAATTTTTATTGATTATCTTCATCCAGTTCCCCCTCCTCCACCTCCCACCTATGGTAACCACAAATCTGATCTCTTTTTCTGTGACATTGTTTTTTTGTTTGTTTTCAAGCTATAATTGACCTACAACACTATGTGAGTTCCTGGTGCACTACAGAGTGATTCACTATTTCCACGCATTACAAAATGACCACCATGATAAGTCTAGTTACCATCCGTCACCATACAAAATTATTACATAATTGTTGACTCTATTCCCCACACTGTACATTTTTACCCATGACTCATTTTTCTTGTAGCTAGAAGTTTGTACCTCTTTATCTCCCTCTCCTTTTTTTCTCATACACCCACCCCATGCCCCTCTGGCAACCACCTGTTTTCTCTTTGTATCTATGACTCTGTTTCTGTTTAGTTATATTTGTTCATTTGTTTTGTTTTTAGATTCCACATATAAGTGAATTCATATTTTCTTTCTCTGTCTGACTTGCTTAACTTAGCAAAATACCTTCTAGGTCCATCCATGTTGTTGCAAATTAAAAGAACTCATTTTTTATGGTTGAGTAATATTGCAGTGTGTACGTGTCTGTGTGTATATATATATCATATCTTCTTTATCCATTCATCTATTGATGGGCACTTAGATTGTGCCCATATCTTGGTTATGTAAGTAATCCTGCAACGAACATAGGGTGCATGTATGTTTTCAAATTAGTGTTTTGTTTTCTTTAGATAAATAAATAATAAATGATTTACTCTCTATAAAGTACCTAGAATAATAAGCATTATGTAAATGTTTTCCATTATCATTGTTTTCCTTTAGTCAATTTTAGAAGAGAAAGTAACTTATAAATAAAAGGATTTAAAGAAAACTTTGTGTGATATATGATTCAGAGACAGTGTTGATTTAAATTCCTGAAAAAACAGAATAAGGAGGAAAAAAAACAACAAAGAGCTAAGTTGCTGAAGTATTCTACTGTCTTTGGAATTCTAAAATCCATTTCAAGAATAAGTCACCAAAATCTGTGACAGGTAAAGGAGCACATATTTAATAATAAGTTTGCCAAAATACAGGTTTCTCGGGTTAGTTGTTTAATTATATATTAAATTCAAACCTATTAATTTCAAATATATTTAAGATTTAAGATATTAGTACCTTTTCATAACAATCAGACTTATTTTTCGAGTAGGAAAATATCTTTTATCTTGAACTTATCTGATATCGATTCCAAAACAATTTTTTTTAACTCATAATTAATTGCAAGTTGTGCTACTTTGTTGTTCTTCCATTTGAAGAGTATAGAAAGGGGACTTCCGGGCTTCCCTGGTGGCACAGTGGTTGAGAGTCCGCCTGCCGATGCAGGGGACACGGGTTCCTGCCCCGGTCCGGGAAGATCCCACATGCCGCGGAGCGGCTGGGCCCGTGAGCCATGGCCGCTGAGGCTGCACGTCCGGAAGGGGCCACAACAGTGAGAGGCCCGCGTAAAAAAAAAAAGAAAGGGGACTTCCCTGGAGGTCCAGTGGTTAAGACTCCACAATTCCACTGCAGGGGGTGTGGGTTCGATCCCTGGTCATGGAACTAAGATCCCACAAGCCCTGTAGTGCAGCCAAAAAAAAAGTGAAGAGTCTAGAAAGTTCTGATGCAGACAATGAAGTCAAAATAACCTAAAAGGAAAGTTCCTAATTAGATTATTTTCCTCACATTGAGATTCCGGAGAAAAATCACTTTTACAGTGGAGTGGTTTATTGATAGAAATAATGTATAAGAGAAAAAGCCTGCATTATCACATGGTAATGAAGTGAAATGAAGGAAACTGAAGTTTCATGGAAGTTCTCACTGATGAGAATCTAATAGGTATGTTTTTAGGGTGAAAGGAAACGGGAAAGACAGAGCCACACAAGATCTGTAGAAGCTGTACAGCAGTAACAGCCAGAAAAATAAAATAAAAGGGCTCATAAAACAGGGGTCAACCAAATTTTATCAGGAAAACTCCCAGCGTACCACACAGTGGAGGGAGAACTCAAACGCTTTGCATCCACCTCCCATAACACCTACCGGCATGTGTTTAGGAATATTGGATAATTAGGGGTGTAGGTACAGTCAACTTTAAAAACAACAAGTGAAAGAAGTAGACTTTCTTTGAAACTGTTACCCATTCTTCACTGCCGGCAACCATTTTTTATTGCACAGAAGTCTGGGTCCTGCCCCAGAGGGTAAATAAATAATGATAAAGTGGGGGCTTCCCTGGTGGCGCAGTGGTTAAGAATCCGCCTGCCAATGCAGGGACACGGGTTCAAGCCCTGGTCCGGGAAGATCCCACACACCATGGAGCAACTAAGTCTGTGCGCCACAACTACTGAGGCTGCGTGCCACAACTACTGAAGCCCACGTGCCTAGAGCCCGTGCTCCGCGACAAGAGAAGCCACTGCAGTGAGAAGCCAGCGCACCACAACGAAGAGTAGCCCCCGCTCGCCGCAACTAGAGAAAGCCGGCCCGCAGCAACGAAGACCCAGTGCAGCCACAAATTAAAAAAGAAAGAAAGAAAGAATAAATTAATTATTTTTTTTAAAAAAAGAAAGGATCCTATCTCATGACTGGGCTATAAGAAATATGACTAGAATCTTTCTTTTTATACAATCCTAGAATTCTTAAACAGTGAACCTGGGACTTCCCTGGTGACGCAGTAGTTAGGAATCCACCTGCCAGTGCAGGGGACATGGGTTTGATCCCTGGTCTGGGAGGATCCCACACGCTGCGGAGCAACTAAGCCCATGCGCCACAACTACTGAGCCCACGAGCCACAGCTACTGAAGCCCGCGTGCCTAGAGCCCGTGCTCCTCAACAAGAGAAGCCACTGCAACGAGAAGGCCGCGCACAGCAACAAAGACCCAACTCAGCCAAAAATAGAATTAATTAATTAAAAAAAATAAAGTTCACAGGTCTAAATATAGTAACTTCATTTCATAATAAAAGAAGAGAGAAATTTTTCATCTTAAATTATTTTTCTTTGTGAACTTTATATTAATTTAGGGTTTAGGCCAACAATATATCCAACTGTAGTTTTTCGTGTTTCTGTAAACGACAACATTCACCTCCGTAATATATTGTAAATATCTGAGCATCATTCAGGGGATGGGGAAAAACGCTTTTTACCATAACTACAGAAGACAGTTAGGTGTCCCTGAAACCACAAAAGTTCTCTATTAAAAGCTGTCACCATGTGGCAATGAGTCTTAACAATCAATGCATCCCTACTGCACCCTCTTATCGGGTTGACCCGCTCTCTGCTTTTGTCTGGGGAGGTCTCCTTGTGACCTGGGAGATTTTCCCTCTACATGTTAATCTCTCTCTAGCCCACATTTCCTGCTTTCACTAGTGCAGTCAGAATTGCCTGGGAAAAACTGGCAAACCACTCATCTGCTGCTTAGAGAACATCTCCCCACTACATAGGTGCTGGAAGGGGGGCACTCAGGTGAGGTCGCGAGTGCTCCTGGGAACATCCTCACCTTGCTATTTCAACCTGGGAAGCCTTGAGCATAAACCTCAGCACAGCACCAGATACGCAGGAAAAGGCTGAGAAGCCACAGCACCAAACAAGCGTGAGGTCATCCTCACAACATTTTTTCTACGAGAGGAAGTACCTCTTTTCCTTTCTTTAAACTCGCTGTGCAAAAAGTGCTATTATCTACTGCACTTTACTATGTGTTTTTAACCACACGCACAAAAGTATGTCCCATATCTAAATATACATCCTGCCCAAACACACAAGAAATTGAGCTAAAATTTCTTCTTAGAAAATTACAGACTCTGGCTTTGTATGACGAAGTCTGGGGAGATCACACTGCCATCTCACAGGGCGGCTTTCTGCCCTTTGCGTGCCAGCATATGGGGTGGTATGTGTTACGCGTCCAGGAGGACATCCTTTGATGCTGTGAATACTAATCTCCATGCGCTGGCGTCAGCGCTGCTCTTCTGGCCTTGGTAGAACCCGTGCCGTATGGAGTGTTTCTCCCCTGGGTTCTGAGCACAGGGGTATGTTTGTGACAAGGGAAAATGGTAGCAGGCATTGCAGGGTGATGACAAAGTCACAGAGGCATAGGGTTTTGAAAGTGGTGATGACAGATGGTTCTCTAAAGGACCCTGAAGGAAACAAAAGATATCCATATCTCCCGGCTCCCTGAAGCCTTCCCCTGAGGGTCTTTGTAAACACCTATCTTTCTCCCTCCTTCATTACCCACTTTTAATCTGACATCATTCTTTTGCCAATTTCCTTTTTTAGGAAAAGGAAACAATTGCACTGTTCAATACAGTAACCACCGGCTCCATGTGGCTATTTCAATTTCAACGAAAATCAAATAAAATTTAAGTTCACCTCCATCATGCTAACCATATTTCAAGTGTTTAATAGCCACATGTGGCCAGTAGCTACTGTATGGGACAGGAGAAATTAATGCTATTGTGGAATATGACTCTGCATTCCCACAATTTCATTCATAATCCACACCGGAAACATTGGAATCATTGGACCCGGCGTCTTATAATGGCATTCTTGCTCTTCAGCTTATAGCCTCTGTCTTTATTTCCACTCACATCCCCCATTGACTAATCCAGTCCAGACACATTTTCTTTAAGTTTTGAATTGTCAGTATTCAAAGCATTTCCTTTTTCAACATACTGCAGTGTCCCTCAAGACCAAGTTCTTAGGCAATGGTTCAAACAGCTTTACCTATTGCTCCAAAGACCATGTATTGAGCCAGATAACTCAAGAATTCAAGAGATGCTTTTATGCCAAAAAGAGTGATCATAGTGATTCATTATTTAATGAAGGACCTACTACCTTTATATTCTGCATCACCAAATTATTTAAGGCTAATGTCCCTTTAATTTCCCTTGAGAAGTGATGAAGCTTTTGGAGCACAGCCATTCCAGAAAGGAGCAAATATCACATGAATAACAGCCAGGGTTTGTTGAATACATAAGAGAGGTCAGGCGCTGGGTAAGCACTAAGTGTGCCATCAGATTATCTCATTTAAATCCACAGCAATCTTTTGATGTAGGCATTACCTCCACTTGACAGTTTAAGAAACGAATACACAGATGCTTTAGGTAACATGCTCAAAAATAACAGCATGAAATGACAAGATTTGAACCCTCTTTCTCACTCCAGAGCCCAAGTCCTTAAGTTCTATGCACTTTTCCTGCTTCAATTGAGGATTCTTTGGCCAATCTAGCTATTTCACATACTGTCTCCTTTGATTGTCCCAGCCATCTGGAGAACTAGTCTGGGCCTCATATTAGTGCCTGACACACAGTGTCTGCTGAATAAAAGTGTATTCATGTTATTTTTTCCAACTTGCAAATGAGGAAACTGAAACGCAAAGAAGTGCAAGGCCCAGAGAAGCATAGGGATTAACTGATGGTGTTGACATTGAACGTCAGTAAATCTCTGCACCTCACTATGCTAACACTGCAGTCATTATTCTCAAAAATAAATCAATGAATATATAAAACAAGAGGTGCTATCTCAGGAACGTTCTCCTAAAGTCACCAGGGTTTCTAGTTCTAGAGAAGATGGTAAGCTTGCAGGAGCTGCTGACTTCTTCTGAACCCAGTCAGGAGAGAACACAGAAGTGAGGGGCTTAATTCATCTCTGAACATAACATAAAGCCATGAGGAATGCTTTGAGAGAGAATTTTATTCCTGTTTGGAAGAGAAACAGTAGCTTAGAGACCCCGTTGTCCAAGGCAGGAGACAGGCTGGGAAGGGCCACTCCAGCTGCGCCCTTTCCTCTTTTGCTCCCTTTTTCCACACATAAGGGTGGCCACGGTCTGCCCAGTGCCTTCTGTGGAAAAGGAGAGCCATACACTGCCCTGTGCCAGCAGGAGACAAGGTCCTGGGGCCGGCACAGGGCAAGAGCTGCATGAGCGATGGTCACCTCTGGGGAACCTCTCTTCTCTCCATCTCCCTAACCGCACCCTGTGGATTAAGAAATTATCAGAGGATGGCATCATGCAGAAGAACAGGACATGGCAGAGCTACAGGGGTTTCTCTAGGAGGAAGGCTCTTCAGAGGAGGAAGAGAGGAAATGCAGATTTGTGGAGTTTATATTGCAGGTCTGGGGCACCTCTGTCCTGAGACCCCACGCTCACCCCAAATCCAAACCTCCTAGGAGAAAGAGCAAACTGGGATTTCAGGTTTTTTCCCTGTTCCCAGACCCATATCACCAGCCCCAGGTAACAGAGAGTTCCAAGGGGAATAAGAACTCAAAGGGGAAAAAAGTAATAATAATTGAGAAGCGTCAGCACTTTGAAGAGCAAGAAAGTAAACCTAACAAGGGTCACAGAATGAATTGACAGAGGCTGGAACAGGAATTTCACGTTAAGCACAAATAAATATCTTCAGGGATCTAAGAAGAACACTGGAAACAGGAGGCCAGTGCTTGAAGTAACAGAATGTTTAGTTCGGGTTATTGATGAGAAAACGGTAACTGTTGAAATAAAGAACACAATCAACAGGTTGAATGATAGACTATACAGAGAAAGCAACATGTTTCCATGCTG
The DNA here is from genome assembly GCF_059928025.1 of Delphinapterus leucas. NCBI lineage: Eukaryota > Metazoa > Chordata > Mammalia > Artiodactyla > Monodontidae > Delphinapterus > Delphinapterus leucas. The sequence continues at coordinate 80,650,006 of NC_143145.1, read as the reverse complement.
GGGGGTACAGCTGAGGGAGTCTTAGTCATCAGAAAAGGATAAAGTGATAGAAAGTATGAGGGAAACCTCAAGAGATAAGGATAGAGGGACAAGTGTCAGTACGGACCTAACAGGCGTCCCAGAAGAAAAGAATTAACAAGTCAGGTGGGTGGGGGACAGGGGATACATGAGAAAACATTTCCTTAAAATTTTCCAGATTCAAACAAAGAATGCTGAATAGCGGAGATAAGAAAACCTCAACTGCCAGACCCATTAGGGTAATGTTCAGCGAAACCAATGAACGAGACCATTCTAAAATCTTCTGGAAAGGAATAGGAGAGCACTTCAAAGAGACACCGGATTTCACAACAGTAACAGTGGATGGAAGAAAGCAACGGAGTAATAGTTTCAAAGCACAAAAGACAAAGAGCTAAACTCTTATCTAAAGTGAGGACAAAATGAAGATATTATCGTGCACACTAAGCCTGCAGAGTTGATCATACAAAGGCTCTCGGGGGACTCTTGACAGAGCTCTTCAGAAAGAACAGGAAGCAGGTGCAAAAAAATATGAGTGACCAGAAGCTCAATAATGTCACTATTATCTAAGTTAGAAATGGCTAACATATATGTCTGTTTAGAACTCTAAAAGTATTTTTATGTGACAAGTATGGGGGAGACACTAGGAGAAAGATACTAACCAAGAGCTCCGTTGAGAGGAAGACTTGGTTATTGAAAAGCTTTAGAAAATGTCAAGAAAAATAAACAAAAGTTTGGTAATTGGGAAATTGCCATGGTAATGATGACAACATGTTGACCTTTTCTTAAAAATAAGAAAGAAACTTACTAGATCCAATTGAAGGTTGGAAATTACAAGAAAGACAGAAAGATACGAGGTAAATAAAGATATGAATTAAAATGGTTTAAATTATTTTTAAATGACAGGAATTACCAAATAAAGCCTAAATTAACCAAGAGGAAAACCCACATTGAATAAAAATGAAAACTGTCAGTATATTACTTAAAAGAAACACACTTAAACAAAAGCCCAGAGAAAGTTTGAAAAGAAAAGTAAAGAAAAAGATATACTCATGAAACATGAACCAAATATGACCTTTTTCCATACACTCAGGGAAAAAGCTTTAACATGACAAAACAAAATTTAGAGTGTAAACAAAATCAGAAAAGATAAAGATTGTTAAATGTTAGTAAGAGAACAAATAATCCAGAAGACCTCAAAACTGTAAGCCCATACGCACCTAGAAATATAGTTTCAACAATGGACAGAATTACAGGGGAAAAAATAGCTGAATTGACAACTGACGGGATTTTAAATAAATTCCTCCTGAGAATTAATTGGCCAACAGTCAAAATAGTTGAAAAAGACACAGAAGGGAACAAATTGATGTGCTTGTGCTAATAGATGAGCAGAACATTTTACATCCTCAAAGCACAGAATACATATTCTTCTTTTTTTTTTTTTCAATACGCGGGCCTCACTGTTGTGGCCTCTCGCGTTGCGGAGCACGGGCTCCGGACGCGCAGGCTCAGCGGCCGTGGCTCACGGGCCCAGCCGCTCCGCGGCATGTGGGATCCTCCCGGACCAGGGCACGAACCTGCGTCCCCTGCATCAGCAGGCGGACTCTCAACCACTGCGCCACCAGGGAAGCCCCATATTCTTCTTGAGCACACAAAACAATCACAAAAGTTGACTATATGCACTCACAAGGTAGAGAGAAAAACTCAATAAATGAAAAGAATCAATAACATATAGATTATGTTTTTTGATAATCAGGCAATAGGGCAATAAAAATCATTAGTAATGGCTAGTTAAATAACTTTATATGCACCTGAAATTTTAAAATAAACTGAAACCATCATTAAAATAACCATTGAGTTAATGAGACATCATAGGAAAGATTTAAAAATATTAATCACTGAATGATAATGAAAATATTACATTATTTATGAGAAATAGTTTAAAAATACTTAGAGGGAAATTTATAGCTTAAACTGCAAAGTAAGAAAGGATGGTGGGGGGGAAAAGGGCAGAAAAGGCCAACTGAATGAAGATAAATAAGAAAAAATGAATAAAAATCATGGCAAAAATTGAGATAGAGAACAAAAATACAACAGTAGAAATAGTTAACAAAACACAAATTGGATTCTTTAAAAAAGATTAATAATTTTAAAACACTTCTGTCCAAACATTATCAAGAAAAAAATATAGAAAAAATATATACAAGCAAAATAATCATGAAAGAAGGTTTTTAACTAGATTTGTTATAGAAATGTTAAAATTATAAGGAAATAAATGGAACAATAGCCATTAAATAAATTGAATTGCTGGTCAGAAACCACACTCTCACGTCTTCCCCCCAACCTCAAAATAACTGGCAATACTACGGGGATTTATAGCTGAATTGTACCAAACTTTCCAGGAACAGATTATCTTACACTAGATTCAAAAAATAGAAAAAAGATAAAGCTTCCAAACTTATTTTATGATGCTACTATAAGGACAGTACAAAGAAAAAAAATTGTAAGACAATTTCACATAATTGCAAACATTTAAGTAATATACTGAATTATCTAATAGTTTATAGGGAAAAAATGCATCATACTAAGTTATGTCTTATCCCAGGAATTCAAGAATAGTTTAACATCAGAAAAAGCATCTAGGGCTTCCCTGGTGGCGCAGTGGTTGAGAGTCCGCCTGCCGATGCAGGGGACACGGGTTCATGCCCCCGTCTGGGAGGATCCCACATGCCACAGAGTGGCTGGGCCCGTGAGCCATGGCCGCTGAGCCTGCGCGTCCGGAGCCTGTGCTCCGCAACAGGAGAGGCCACAGCAACGAGAGGCCCGCGTACCACAAAAAAAAAAAAAAAAAAAAGCATCTAGAGGAGAAAAACCGCATGGTGATCCCAACAGATGTAGAAAAAAGTACGTAAAAAATTCAACACCTATTTGGGCTAAAAACCCTTAAACTAAGAATCTAACAACTAAAAGCCATATCAAATCTTAGTTTTTAGTGAAGAAACTTTAGAAGCATTTCCTGTAGGTGTAAATATAGTACTGATAGCCAAAGAGAAAAGATATAGAAAAGGAATAGGTGGAATAAGGATCAGAAGAGAATAATAAAATAGTCAAATAATTAAAGGCCACCATGGGTGCAGTATAAAGGATCAGTAGTAATTCTCTATAACCAGTAACAGTCAACTAGAAATTATAAAAGAAAATGATACCACTCACAAGTAAGAAAAACTATGAAGAATGGGAAATACCCTAACACAGAAGACTTACAACCTTTATGGAGAAAAGCATTCAAACTCTATATTAAAGAACATAAAAGAAAACCTAAACAAATAGAATATATACTTGGTTCATAGATGGGATACCTAAAATTATAAAGGTGTCAATCTCCATAAATTATTCAATTAAACCAATTAGAATAAATATCTCAGAAGAATTTTGGAGGGAAATTTTCTATTGGTTCTAAAAATTATATAAATTATATTTTAAAATTATACAAACTAGTAAATGTCCTCAAATAATTAATTAAGAAACCTTTTCAGAAATAAGAGTAATAAGGTTAGTCCAGCACAAGTACATATAGAATAATGAAACAAGATCATGATCCCAGAAACAGACTTGGAAACGTGGTACATGTTAGATGTGTCATCATAAATTATTAGGGAAAATATAGATTATTAAGTAGATGGTGTTGGTAACAATGGTTGATATATAATATCAAAATAAAGCTAGATTCCTACCTCAAAAATCATCCACAAATTTCAAATTTATAAAATATCTACATATGAAAGGTAAAACTTCTGAAGCTAAATAATAAGAGACTAGGAAAAACAGAAATTTAAATTACTTTAGGATATATGAAATATTTTATAACTTCTAATTTGAGAGATACTTTAAATTGAGGTTTAAAAACTATATTGATCAACATATTCATATATCTATGTATTACAATGATATATTTTTGAATCAGTACAATGATTTGACACTTTCTTAGTTTAAGACTTTTGAAAAATATTGAGTTTTTTCCCTCCGATCAGCCACCACGTCACACCATCAGCTATGGTCTCCCCGTGCTGGGCAACAGGTATCTCCAGAGAAGGAAGTGTGGGCAGGCTCTCCCCGCATGACCTGCCTGGATGCTGCCCACAGCTACCACACTCCCAGCTCTCTCCCAGAAAATAATGGTAGAAATGTGTGGAGTGAGAGTTCTATGTCTGATGTTCAATGAGCTGGGCATCTTATCATAAACATGTCAGCCTTTGTATCGCTCATATTGGCAAAATTTAAACCTTTGAATAATAGCAAATGCTGGTCAGGATGTGGAGAAAGAAAATACTATGAATTGTGGGTGGAAGTATAAAGTGGTATAGCTCAGCTAAAGAGAAATCTAAAAATACTTGGAGAAACTAAGTATGGATGGAATCTAGCAATTCCATCCCTAGGTCTATCTTAGAGAAATTCCTGCTTGAATCCATCATGACATCCATAGAAGAATATTCATCATAGCATTGGCAATGGTAAGGAGTTGGAAGCAACACAGGGGTTCATTACTGGAGGAAAATATAATTAGTGTGCTGTGCACATTCAGTAGAATACTCTGTGACAGTCAGAAATAACGAACTCATTTTACTTATAGCACCATGGCTAGATCAGAAGGATTTGAAATTCAAAAGAAAAGGAAACACAGCAGAAGGAGATCCATGCACAGTAAAATGCACATAATTTTTTAAAACACACACACAAATATCCTGACAGTTTTGGAGGATATACAGTTACATGCATTGACATAAACACACGGAGAATGAACTGGAGAGAGGCATGTTAAATATTACATTAAGGTGGAGATGAGAAGGAAGAAAACAACATATGATCAAACAGAAGAAGTGCTTGCAGAAACGTATGACAAAAATCTGCCGTATGGTTAAGTCAGTTCCGTGCCCTTGAGGTCCAAAAATAAATATATAAAATTAAGTCAGAGGCAGGGCTCCCAAAAAGGAAAAGGCATCCATCTTTAAGATGGAACCAAGGCAGCACCGACCAGCACTCAGGGCAGGGAGTCTGGACCCAGGCTTCCGTGGTTGAAGGCCAGCTCTGCAAGGGAAAGTCTAAGAGACTTACTTCTGGCTTTCACATCTTTGTCTCCTCATCTGTGAAAGATGGATGATAGTAGTACCTACCCCAGAGGACTGATCTAAGGACAAAATGAGTTCATATTCGTAAGGCAGTTGGAGGAGTACCAGAGTAGCGTAAGCAATTAAAAAGTGCATAGTACTTTTACAGCTTTTTTTAGTAGTGTTTCACAGTGTTTTAAAGCAGATATACAAAGAGCTTACTGGAAACTGACTACATTTCAGGGCAGTAAAAAGCATATATGTTGAAAAAGTGATTTACATGATGCCCTTCTGAACCTTCAGAATAAAGAGAACTCAATTGGAGAAGGGAATTGCCAGTGTGTTTCAGTGAATCATCATGCTAAATGCTTTTGTTCTCTTTTTTGTTTGTTTTTGACAGTCTCTAAGGAAAATATGTCAAAAAATATTACCTAATGAATCGCTGAGGTGTTTATAATTTATTATAGCTACTTCTGAAAGAGCAAGTCTGGTCTAACAACTTGTCATTAAATTCTAGGTTTACTAACAACAGCCCTCAACTACCAATGTTTAATTTTTTATTTAAAGACCTCTTGCTTCAGGTCTTTCTATATAAGTTTGCGTAGCTGGTTATACACTTACTTTTCAATAGATAGTTGACTGTCTTCTTACATTTCTAATGAATCTGAAAATCTTATAGTTGTATTGTCTTCTCCTGTTTGCTTCCCAGCTGATAGAAGGAGCTCAGAGGGATTTAACTATTTCCCTGCAAAACAGCAACTGGGATAAAAAGAATTTCTGGTTCTGGAAAGTATTTGGCAGACTTGGAATGGCTGATTTGTTTCACAGTGCAAAAGCCAACGCAATGCTGATGGCATAATAAGCTTGCCTTATGGTTTGATGGATTCAGGAAACCCTTCTGGGCCACAAAACATTGTGTTTTTATCTTCCAACTTCATTATTACTTGCATTATGTAAAAAGTAGATTTCAGTTACTGTTGATCTTATCTTTTTTATGGTATAATTCTATACCAAGTAACCTTTTAACAGAGTCTTTTGGTTGGGGCACTTAATACATTTACATTCAAGGTTATTATTGACATGTATGTTACTATTACCATTTTCTTAATTGTTTTGTGTTTGTTTTTGTGGGTCTTTTTCTTCTCTTGTGTTTCCTGCTTAGAGAAGTTTCTTCAGCATTTGTTGTAAAGCTGGTTTTGTGGTGCTGAATTCTCTTAGCTTTTGTTTGTCTGAAAAGCTTTTGACTTCTCCATCAAATGTGAATGAGATCCTTGCTGGGTAGAGTAATCTTGGCTGTAGGTTTTTCTCTTCCATCACTTTAAGTATATCCTGCCACTCTCTTCTGGCCTGCAGAGTTTCCACTGAAAAACCAGCTGATAACCATATGAGGATTCCTTTGTATGTTATTTTTTGGTTTTCCTTTCCTGCTTTTAATATTTTTTCTTTGAATTTAATTTTTGTTAGTTTGATTAATGTGTGTCTTGGTGTGTTTTTGCTAGGGTTTATCCTGTATGGGACTCTCTGTGCTTCCTGGACTTGGGTGACTATTTCTTTTCCCATGTTAGTGAAGTTTTCAACTATAATCTCTTCAGATATTTTCTCAGACCCTTTATTTTTCTCTTCTTCTGCTGGCACCCCTCTAATTCAAATGGTGTGTTTAGTGTTGTCCCAGAGTCTCTGAGATTGTCTTCAATTCTTTTCATTCTTTTTTCTTTCTTCTGCTCCTCCGCAGTTATTTCCACCATTTTGTCTTCCAGCTCATTTATTCGTTCTTCTGCCTCCGTTATTCTGTTATTGATTCTTTCTAGTGCATTTTTAATTTCAATTATTGTGTTGTTCATCTCTGTTTGTTTGTTCTTTAGTTCTTCTAGATCTTTGTTAAACGTTTCTTGTATTTTCTCAATCTGTGCTTCCATTCTATTTCTAAGATTCTGGATCATCTTTACTAACATTACCCTGAATTATTTTTCAGGTAGATTGCCTGTTTCCTCTTCATTTATTTGGTCTTGTAGGTTTTTACGTTGCTCCTTCATCTGTGACATACTTTTTTGCCATCTCATTTTTTTTTTTTTTTTTTTTAATGAGTGGGATTGTGTTCCTGTCTTACTGGTTGTTTGGCCTGAGGTTTCCAACACTGGAGTTTGTAGGCTATTGGGTGGAGCTGGTTCATGGTGCTGAGATAAGGAACTCTGTGAGACCTCACTCCAATGAATATTCCCTGGGGTCTGAGGTTCTCTGTTAGTCCAGTGGTTCAGACTCAGAAACTAACAGATATGTTAGAAAGAATGTAAAACTACAAATATAGATGAATCAACAACCAGAAAGTACATCAGTACCACAATAGTAAAAAAAAAAGGAGGGAAAAGAAAAAAAAAAATGGCGAGGTGGGGGGAAGGCCTTGGCTGTGGAGGGCAGGGCCTAAGCAAGGGCAAGGTTTGGGGGGTGGGTGGGGCCAGTGCTCAGGACCCACAGGGCTGGAAAAGGCCCTGGGGGGCATAGGGGGTGGTGGGGCTTAGGCTCAAGGAACAGAAGGGGCCCAGGCGTGCCCCCCACCCCTGGTCTCAGAGGGCGCGGACCTCACCTGGGAGCCCAGCAGGCTTCCTGGGCTCGAGTGGGCGGGGCAAACGCCCTCCTCTCCTCTTCTGCCCCTCCGGTCTGAGAGGGCCCCTCCTGCCTGCCTCTCCTGATCTCCCCGGCCTCCCTCCTATGCCCCCAGGACCAATGTGGGGAGGGGGGGAGGGGGGTTCTTGGAGTGCAGGGGACCCGCCTGGGAGCTCAGCAGGTTCCCCATTTCCAGTGGGCCAGGCAGTCACCCTCCACTCCTCTCCCGCTCCTCCCAAGGGCCCCTCCCCCCTGCTTCTCCTGATCTCCCCGGCCTCAGGGGCCCCGATCTTGTCTGGCCTCCACTTCTCCTCCCCGCTAGGTCCCCCTGCTTCCTACTGGCTCACTCTGGGGTTCCTCCCATCTCCTTGGGGGTCAGAGCCACACCCTAGCGGCAGGCGCCCTAGTTGTGGGGAGGTGCTAATTCCGTGTCTTCCCACACCGCCATCTTGACTCCTTGATGCCATCTTGACTCCCCTCTACCCACCTATTCTAATCAAGAACCCTCACAGCTCAGCACTCCCGCCAGTATTTCCTGAGAAAGCACTGCTGGTGTGGTAGCTGTGGGCAGCGTCTAGGCGGAATGAAGGCCAGGAAGGGTGCAGAAAGCAAGTACGCCCTCTCTATCCCCCCAGACCACTGATGCCCACCTTGGGGGATGGAGCAGGGATGCAGACGGCTGATCACATGATGTGGTAGCCGCTCTGAAGGAAGAAATTCAAGTTATTTTTTCAGTCTTAAGAAAGTGTTATATCATCGTACCAGTTCACAAATATCGGTTTTGAAACTCAATTTAAAATATTTCTTACATTAGAAGTGATGAAATGCTTCTGACCCCCATCCTTCTCTGTAGGCTTTGCTACCCCAGGTGTAGAGTGTGTGGGAAAAGCAGATCTCAGGCTCCCTGCCAGAGCTAAGGAATCAGAATCTGTATTTTTTCAACAAGATCCCCAGGTGATTAGTGTATATATTAAACTTGGAGAAATGCTGTTCTATTCCTTTATTCCTTCTCAAGAGAGGTTTCAATTTAAACATTAACTTCAAGCCTAGGCACGTAGGAATCTAGAATATGTTTCCACCATAACAGAAAGGATTTCACATTCATAAATGATGTTTGTGTGTTGGAGATAAAATGTGTTTGGGTGTGTGTCCTCTCTGCCTCAACCATCCAGCCCACACTCCCTCTGAGAGCATTTTATGCTAAGGCTCAGCTGCCCTGGTCCCCCACCTTCTAAGGGAATTGCTAGTCTGCTTCATTGCCTTTGAGATGTCGAATTGGAGGAATCAGCTATAAAGCCCGGGAAAGAAAAGAGCAGAATAGCCTCCCAGGTGGGGGATTTAAGGAGAGCTAAGGGTGTTGAGACATCCATCCTAGGCTGCATCTGGACCAGACAAGAGCTACAGAGGTCAACCTCATGGGAGTTGGCAGGTCATGGCAGCGGTCGCAGGGCCAGAGAGAGGAATGACAGTGCGCTTTCAGAGAGACCCACAAGAGCAGCAAAGAGGAGGAAGGTGTGAGATCTGCACGGCAAACACACACATGTAAGAGGGAGGTTGCTGAGAGGGCCCAGAGCTCACACCGAGTAGTAAGCTGTGCCATAGACCGTATGTAGAATGAATTCTGTGGGCGCAAATATTATCTGTGGGTTGGGAGACCGTTAAATAAATTGTATTGTGATTCTGTAATTTTGATGCTACTTTTACTCCAGGTTGGGAATAATCTAACCACAATTACAAAAAAACAATGCTTAAAGTGCTTCAGTACTGGTCAATGAAGTTGACCAAAATTTGATAATTCTTATAATACCTATTTTCATACACATACATTATATATAATATTTATATGTAACATAATACCTATATATAAGCATATAATATATGTGTATATGAGTATTTATGTGGGCATATATATATATGAGCGTGAATGTATGTGTGTATATGTATATATTCCTTCAATTTTTACTACCTTTTATTCCTCAAGAGGTCCCAAGACTTAGAAAATGGCAGAGCCCATCTATCTCATAATATGCCTCCTATAATATGCCTAAATCTTAGGGTGAAGCCCTCTCAGGTTCTAGAGTGAATGCCCTCACTACGTTAGAATATTTCCAATCCAACAATCAGAAAAGTTTTTTCAGATAAATGATACTCAGAATTATTACCTTCCAGTTACAGATAAACAAAAATACTAAGGTAATAAGATGTAACATAACTAGAGGGCCATGTATAGAATGATCTCCGAGACAATTACATTTAACTGACCTGTTAAAAAGTTACGTTTCACTCACTCTGATTTGTGACCAGTTTCAATCCAGCCTGTCTTTGTTATTGAAGGAAACAAGCTTTCCTCTTGCTGGCCTTCACTGCAACTGCAGACTCACAGGTAGGCAGACTGGCATGTGGTTGCTAGGGGTGACTACAGGTGTTTTCTTCTTAAAGCCACGTGGGCTTAATGGCTTCTGTTTTAAATGTTTACAGGATTGTCTTAAATTGGAATTCTTCAGTCTGATCCTTCCCTCAGCACCATGTTCCCTCTTTTGTCTTAAACTTCAAGAAGATTAATTTCCAGGTGATGAGGAAATTGACCCAGCACCTCTAAGTCTGTATTTCCCACCTTCACACAGGACCTGGCATGGAAAACACACTCAAGCAGTTGTCATTTTGCTGTTATTCTGTGAGAACCTGTTATTTGGCTGTCACCAAATAACGGGTAATGGGTTTGATTTGTAATGGGTTTCTTATGTAACCTTAGTGGATTACATAATATACAGAAACTTATTACTGCCCCCAGAGAGATGAAATGGTTGTGTCTTTCATCACCACCTATAAGTCAGACCTGAGAGTTCACGATGTTCCTCTCTCAGTTTTCTGTGAAATATCTACAAATAGGATCTCTACTGTTGCAGCTCGATTCGTGCATAATTTTAAATTCAATTCTCTGGGCTTTTCGTTTCATAGAATTTGTCTTCATCATGATTCCTATGAATACTTAGAATGTCAAAAAATATAATTAAAAATTTAAATAAATGAAATACTTAAAAACACAAAAATATTAAGTAGGTTACACTGAGAATCAAGTTTATCAAGCTTTCAGTCTTCCTACTTTCCCTGGGACACAGTTCACGCTCCGCTTCTCATCCACCATCCTCCCCAGATCGACACGGGCACATCTTGCTTGGCCTGAGTGATGCCCAGGGAACCCTTGCATGCGATGCATCTAGACTTTTGAAGATGAACACGAAATCCTCTCAGATCCAACCTCACAGAATTGCTCTCTCCCTCCCTGTCTCTCTCTCTTCCCCATCTTCCCAGTATCAATAAGCCACATTTTGTTGCAAGTTGCCCATCCTGGCTACACATCGTGGAGTCCATGCTAGGGCAGAGGCAGATTTGAGAAATATTTCTAATAATTAACACATCTCTTCTGTCTCTATCCCTTTGTAAGCATCTACAACTTCCCTCTTTTCATATTTATCCCCAAAGATTTACTTCTCATCTTCAGTAGACCACAGTGTCTCACTAATTATCCTGGACCACGTTGTAAGGCAGGTATGACTGGCTGGAATGAACAGTCTATTATCACTGGATGCCAACCTTGGAACAGAACTCCATTCTTCTTCTCCTCCTTCTTTCCCCTCTTCTCCTCCTCCTCCTTCTTCTTCTTCTTCCACCTCCTCCTCTTCTTTTTTTGTTCTTTTTTTTCCAATTTCCAAAATAGAATTCCTTCCACTTGGAACAATACATGCACTTATTAGGCATCCTCACCCCTTGGTCTTTCTTCTTGGCTTTCAGCAGTCGAGTCCTCCCCATTCACTCCAGACTGTTTTCACTGAGCCTCCCAGTAGGCTCTCTCTATTACCCAGGTGCCAAAGAGCAAATTTAGCTTTTGCCCTTTCTCTCCACTCTGCACACACAGGTGCAATTATTATCTTCCAATGAGTATGTGCTCTGTACAAGGTATGACCTGGGTTCTCAAACCATTTCCTCTTTTCCTTCTTGAAACTACTCCAAAGCAAGAAGAAAAATAAAAAGCAATAATAAAAACTTTATTGAAAACCAAATTATATTCTTCTTATAATAAATGCATTTTAAGTATAAGGATAGGAAGTTTTAAAGTACAAGGATGATAAAAAATGTATACCATGAAAACCCTAATCAAAAGAAAACTGATTTAACTCTAGTAATATCAGATAGGCTAGAAAATGTTCTCAAGGTAAAAAGGAGTATTTCAAAACAATAACAGTGTCAATTGAGTAGGAAAATATAATGATCCTAAATTTGTGTGCATAGAATAGCAGGACTTCAAAATATACGAAGTTAAAAATTTAAAACTATGAAAGTAGAAATAAACAATCATAATGAAAAATTTTATCATACCTCAAAAATGAAAAAGAGAAACAATTACTTAATAATAGGGAGACTTGAAAAGTATGCTTAGCAAATGAAACCCTATTCCATTTTTAAAATATTGGGACCAATAACTACAGAGCATATATTTTTTCAAGTGGACAAGACATGTTTACCAAAATTGACTATACGCTGGCTCATAAAACAAATGACAACAAATGTCAAAGAACTGAAATCCAGTCGACTATTATCTCTGGCCACAGTGGAATTCATCTAGAAATCATTGTGTAAAATGATAAAAATCCACCTTCCCCCCATCTAAAAATAAGCAGTACTCTTCTATATAACCCAAGGGTCCAAATCCATGTAGAAATTATAATGAAATAAAACATATATTCAACCAAATGATAATGAAAATAAAACATATCAAAATTTGTGAGATACAAACAAATCCATATCATAGGGAAATTAATAGCCATCAGATAAGAAGAAAGCATGAAAATCAAATATCTAAGACATTCATGGATGAGCAGCTAATTCAATGAAAAGAAAGTGGAAGGAAACACTTTGCTGTACACCCAAAACTAACACAACATTGTAAGTCAACTATACTTTGATTTAAAAAGAAGAATGCATACTAAAATTATGTCAAGGTATGAAAATAGTGGCAGGACAAAGTTATTCACTACAGCATTTTTGTAAAAACAAAACATTGGAAACAATTAAGGGTCCATCTACAGGTAAATGATTATCTGCGTGACGGTGCTGCCATAAGATACAATACTATACAAACTAAAAAAAAAAGAATGAGAGAACTCATTACATATCATCAGAGAAGGATCCTCAGGATAATGATGCTATTGTTAAGTTAAAAAAAAAACAATTCCAGAATAAGGTATATAGGGTGCTGCCATTTGAGGAAGGAAAAGGAATGTTGAGTCGACTTTTATATGCATGAAATAGCTCGGTAAAGAAGAAGAAAAAATTACTAAGATGGAGGAGAAAAGCAGGACGGATAGATGAGAAACAGAGATGGGAAGGAGTCATTTCACCATGTTCCTTTCTATCCTTTTTCATATTTCTACTGTGACTTCTTTATCTGTGTATCTGCATAAAATGTAAATCATTCAGAAGGGCATTATATGGAAGACGATGAATATGTCCATATTCAGAAAATAAGAGACCCTGTGGTTACCAGGATGTACTCTCCCAATAGGACTGCCTGGAAATGATAACAAATGGTCATTTTTATCTCATTAGCATATTAGATGTCTGTACCATTGAGTACAGGAGACAAGAAACATGCACAGAGAGCACAAAGCACCAACTAATTATTGTCATCTGTGAAACGCTGGGAGTTGGCAAAAGCAGAGGCGCAGGAACACGAAACAAAGAGAACACTGACTATCTGGGTGTTTCTAGGACACGTGAAGAGTGGGTATTATAGGCCTGAAAGGGTGGATGAAAGCAGGTCATGGGGGACTTTCAATGAAAACCTTGGCGTGCACTGCATGGTTTTCTGTGGGGTAACGAATACGTAGCAGGACACGTTTCCAGGGCAAACTTAAACTTGGCCTCCTTATTCTGTCATTATTTTTACATAAATGCAATGTTTCCATCCTTTTGATAGAAACACCTTAGGATATCATAAAAGAGCTGCATAGGTAGCAAAGTACTTTGAATAAACTGCCTGTACTTTTCAAGAGCATTGCTAAAGAGTAAGACTCCAGGAAGCGTTGTCTGACTAAACTATTTTGAAGTCGAATTGGTATGAAGTCTGGGGCATAAGCAAGCTTGAAGAATTGCTATAAGCAAAAGTCATGGTCCTACTTAGATACTGTATTTCCTGGTGCCGAGCAATAGTTGGATAAATAAACAAGCACTTTAATAGGCAGAAGGTCATCATAGAGTGTTTTTCTTTGCATTTCTGTAGAGAAGAGCATTGGACTCTCTTCTCTTGCAGATGGAGAAGTAAAGATGCAAGGGGCTCAGTGGCATCCTCTCAGGCCAGCTTACCCATCACCTTCAGTGTCCAACCGTTCACATGATTTTGATAGATACGGCCAAACACAAGAAACAGCAAAACCATAGCCAAACACTGTGAGCTGTGCCATCGGGAAGGAGTTTGCGGAGGAAAGAGGAGAAGGAGAGACAGACCATCAGGAAGCGCTTGGTCATGGCCGTTTGCGCCAAGGCCAGCCTGGGCCCTCTGTCCAAAGGCCGGGGTGCTCACCCACTCCAGCCCTGGGCTCCGTACCTTGGAGCGAGGGAGGCAAGAATATGCCAGCTGGGGATATTCCAAGAAGCTAAGTCCCAGGGAAAATTCACATGCTGACTTGGTATTGCGAGTATATGAGTTTTCTCAACAGCAAAGTAAGGACCATCACGCAATGTTTGGTAGACATCTCTGACTTTCTACATGCCTAGCACCAGGCTAAGTTCTACCCTGAGGCATTGTGAGGACTGAGACTACATTTTCTAAATGTTGTGGGTCAGTATGCCATAACTCCCGGATACACACACACACACACACTGGGGTACTGGGGGCTGGTTGCCACAGTATGTAAGACTCTCTTCTCCTCTCACTATACCGTCTGCACTCTAATCACCAAATGGACATATTGTGCCTAAAAACATGCATAAACATGGAAAAAGAAATTAGTGAAAAATTATTCTGATTAGAGAACATATTTACAGTTACACAGCTGAACGAAAATGACTTCCTTTCCTAGTTCTCAATCTGTAATGAAGATAATAACCGCAACAGCGATACAGTCTAGGCTCCTGCGGGGTCCTCAGGTCTGCCGAGTCACTGTGTCACATGCTGAGCGCCTCACCCCGTGGGCTCAAGGGCCACAGCTCTGTCGATGGAGGAGTTCGTGTGTGTAATTCATCCTTCCCAAGAAGCAAGGACCTCGTGCTGTCTGTCTATGGCAGCCCCTGGCCCTCAGATGCGCCCTTGTTGTCCCACAGAGAAACCAGCAAAATACCGCCATGTGCTGATCACGCAAGGGGATAAATGCTGTGTCTCTCGGGGAGAAGCTGACTTAGCACCTCTCATAATTTGGTGGGAGAGAGGAAAAGGCTGAGAGCACTGGAAGGGTGCTAACTCATACCCTTCCTTGGAAAAGATGCAGAATTTCAGTGTCCTGGGATATTTTAATCTCAAGACTCACACTATGTGGATGATTTAGATTCCTATCCTCTCAAGATAGGAATATAGTTTGATAGATTGTATTATGACAGAGTCACTTGTCTATTTGATTATTATTCTATGTGTTATCAGATACTACCAGGCATTAATAATCAGACATTATACTAAGTCTTCATATGTGTGTTTCCCTTATTCTTTTTCTTTTTTTTTTTTTTTTTTTAATTTTGCAGTATGCGGGCCTCTCACTGCTGTGACCTCTCCCGTTGCGGAGCACAGGCTCCGGACGCGCAGGCTCAGCGGCCATGGCTCACGGGCCCAGCTGCTCCGCGGCATGTGGGATCTTCCCGGGGCACGAACCCGCATCCCCTGCATCTGCAGGCGGACTCTCAACCACTGTGCCACCAGGGAAGCCCTCCCTTATTCTTTTGTCAACCCTATGATTTAGGTACCATCATTAACCTCGTTTCTTGCAGAGAGGAAGAGAGGAATATCTTGCCAAATGTCACATAGCAAGTAAGTGGGAAAACTGGGATTCAAATGTGGGTCATCAGGTCACTATATGCACCACACATAGGCTGTCCTTGGACAGCTTGGAATCAATGAGGTATTCATTCTTGGGCTGTAGGCTCAGAGATCTGTGAAGATGCATCACACTGTAGGCAAATTCAAGGTCACGGCCTTCCAGACCTCAGAGAGGAAAAGCAGGCAGCAGTGTTGGATGGAGTTTCCTTTCTAGGAAGTGTAGGCATGGTAGCAGCACAGAGAGGAAAATTACAACCCCACCAGAGCACTTGCTTCAAGATACAGGTCAGATGATGGTAGATAGCAATGACCCATAAAGCTCTGAAGGTGGAAATGACCTTTGAACAGAGTCCACAGAGGGTTTTGTAACCAGCTTCTCGGACTCCCAGCCTGATAAACGGGTCCTTGTAATGGTGTCACTGCTCACTGAAATACGACCACCATCACTGTCTTTGGCTGGGACCCAGCTGGGGCCTTCTGGCAGCATCAGGGCCCAGACCAGCCTTCATGCATAGAAATGGATCAGGCGTTTGTTCACCTATAATAGTGGTCTGAGGAGTTAATCCTTACAAAAATGGGTCAACATCTTTTCTGTTGATCTTGGGATTAACTCCACAGCAACTCAACTGGGAAAAGCCAAAGCACTTTGTAGAACCAAATGCATCATTTTGGTCCCGCAGTCCTCTCTGTTAATGGACACAGTGGCCTGAGTATGTGTTTGGAGGGAAATTTGTCTCTTCATTTGGGTTTATTCTTTACAACAAAAGAACTATTTCCTTGGCCTTCTTCTTAGTCTGCACTGCTCAATTCAAACACTTAGTGGGAAAAACAAGCAGGAGGACAGTACAGGCAGCCGAGGGAACTTGTGGCCTCCCAGAGTCTGCTGACCAGAGATGGCCACAGAGCTGTCCCCACAAAGCCACCAGCAAAACCAGGGCTGCCTGTTGCCTTCCGCTGACATAACCCCACTTCAGCAACTCCTGACTTCAAAGGCTCCGTGGATACAGATCTCAGAGGCCCAGCAGCACAGTCAGCGATTTTGTCAGAAGGCTTTTCTTTTACTTCTCTAAATCCTTTGGGTTGCAGACTTATATCTTCTTATTGGTTCTCTCTCCTCCACTTCTTCCCTCTGCACCAACAAAAAGTCATCAGCCCAGGACTTCCCTGGTGGTCCAGTGGTTAAGAATCTGCTTTCCAATGCAGGGGACACGGGTTTGATCCCTAGTCGGGGAACTAAGAACCGACATGCTGCGGGACAACTAAGCCCGCCTGCCGCAACTACTGAGGCTGCACATCACAACTAGAGAGAAGCCCACGGGCCGCAACGAAGAGCCTGGGTGCCACAACGAAAGACCCCACATGCCGCAACCAAGACCCAGCACAGCCAAATAAATAAATAAATATATATTTTTTAAAAGTCATCAGCCCTGAAGAACAGTCCCCCCTTTGCTGGGAGGATGAGCAGAGAAGTGGCAGATGGGTCAACAGGAGAAAGGAAGGAGCCGTGAGAAGCATGGAAGGATGTTCAGCCCACGTACACCTTATAAGACAAGTGTAGGAGGCAAATGCGGGGGGCACATGGGGGTCTTTTCTACACAAGGCGGAGCTTGGTCCGCCATCCACAAATGTAAGCACAGGGCAAAATAAGTGTCATAATTAATATCCTACGACCCTTGAAAGATCAAGTTAATTTTGTAAGTCCCGAGAAGAATAAATTTAAAGTAGGGAAGTCTTGAATTAGCACTTTCTGGATAAAATCTCTCTGTTGCAGTGATAAGACGTAAAGTTTTACAGAATTTAGAAACACATGAAGGACATCTTTCACTCTGGGACTACAGGATCTTTCCTGTTATAGACTCTTAGCCCTCTCTTAATCTGATGTTAATAGTAACCATTTCCTCAATGGTAAAAATGGGACTCTCACTGCACTTTAATTAAGGTAGCCATTAACTAGTTCTTACCTTGTGCTTCTCCAGAACCAGGTCATCTAAAGGCATAAAAGTCGAATACTTGGGGGCAGCAGAGGTGACTGTGGGCGCTTACAGGTGGTTATTAACTCTCCCTTCTCCAACAGTAGATCTGTTTCAAGATATGCTTTTCCTATGGTGCTAAGTACATTTCAAACGTTTGCTTATATCAACACTAAAAAAAATGGTTTTAAACTTTTTAGAAAATTCAAGTCACATTGCAATAATGACACCAAACAAATTCGGTAAAAATGAAAATCAGGGAACTTGGATGCTACTCAAATTAATCCTATATTTAACAGTGATGACACAAGTTCTACCTGGGTGCCAAACTAATGAAAAATATTCAATGGTGTCATTTAAGAGACTTCAATGGTCCAACTTAGATTGGATATCTAGCAATTAGAAACCATAAGTTATTTTCATGCTTTCACACCATTTCCATTTTTCCTAAGTACTTGGTTATGGCCAGTTGCTGGGCAATCTCCATACACCGCTCTTTAGAGGGCAAGCAGGAGTCTTTCTTCCTACCAGCCTTCCAATTGTGCTGTGTTCAGTCTGCTGTCCCGGCCCTGGCTGTCCCTCAGGGAGATTCTGCAGCTGTTCTGTTTCAGATATTAACAGGATGAGGTAGTTCAGTTCCATCTAAAAAACTCACAAATTCAAACTCTTCCAATGTAAGGCTTCTCCCTTTGCCCGGCTCAGTCCTGGAGCAGAGAAAGGAAAATGGGTCACTATTTTCAGCTTAATCTTCCATCACCCCTTCTCTGCTCTCCCTTCTGCCTCTGGCTCCTGCGGGACTGGAGTGGCAGGAGAAAGACGAGGTGAGGGGAGGATTTATTCTACAGAAGCTGTTGCACGATCCCTTGATCTTTATAGCAGGGGCATGGAGATGCGTGTTGGCGTCTTTAACGGTGTGACCCTGTTATGCGTTCTCCAGAGACCTCCTCCACGTGGACCTGCACAGGAACCATCGCTGGCGTGAACTCCACCTTCTGCCTGATGACTTCTCCACCTTCTCTGAGCCTCTCTCTCTGAGACACCTCCCCGCTTTTTCTGACTATGTCACCTTGCATGTGCGGGAACCCTGGGGATGATTCAAGCCTGCCTACATCCCTAGGGTCCCCTTGACCCACAGAGGCACTCAGCCTCCCTTATCCTCCCATGAGTCTCTCCTGTTCTACCCCCCAGATGATGCCAAAGCTTCTCAGCCACAAGCTTCTCTAGGAAAGGGGTGTGCCCCTCTTCCTGTTTCTCTCAAACTCGGGACTCATGGCTGCTTTTCCACTTCTCTCCCTGGCCCTTGGCAACAGCTCAGCTAATTGTGGCAGCTCAGAACACTTTTTTGGAAATCAAAAGTCCACACTTGTCCTCTGGAGCACCCTCACTGTGTGAGAGTGGTTTCTTCTGCCGTCGGACCGGGATCCAGGGCAAAGAGCATTCAGCAATGCTTCCCAAGGAAATCTTCTCTCCGCATCATCTTCCAGGTAATCTCCTTGACTCCTCTTCTAAACTCAAGATGGATCATGGCTAAGGGACCCAGATGATGGGGTGTGCATGTGGTGGAGGGTGGTGGTCGCCCTTAGCATGTTCTGCACAGGGGACCTGGTCCTTCTTTTTGTAATGTGAGGTCATTTAATATCCTTTGATCTCGATTTTCCTGTAGAGAAAAAGTCTCACTTGACGTACACTAGATAAAAGGTCTAAATGGTGAAGGATCGTATCACATAGCTCTTTACCATGTCCCCAGTTTCTTGCTCAGTGCATTCTGTACAATTCCTTGTGTACCATCCATCACATTACAAATGTGATTTATATAAGATAAACAAGAGTGAATCACTCTCTTATCTATAGTGATTTGAGTATCTCTTGTTAAAGCATGATTGGTTTTGTAATGATTCCCTGCTTTTAACCATCTCTTTAAGAATAATTAACAAATAGCTACTTCTAATTACACTGGAGAATAGTGTTTCTGCTAGATATTTTTTTTAAATGTTCATGGAAATACAAACCTTTTCTCTTAGTCACTTTTTCAAGCTCACTTTCTTTACCAGCCTGCATTCTACCATTTTTCTTCATGGATGAACCTATTTCCATAAACTCAATAGTTAGACTAGTGTAACCCTAACCATTATGACGATTATCATTACACTTGCAATAGCAGCTACTGAAATTGACCTTTTCAACGATGACTCATGGTAGCATAAGTCTCCAGCAAATAGCACAGAACTCTAAACAATAGGAGTCCAATTATTGATTTTTGTTCAGGACGAGAACAATGATGGGGATAGTAATTGATGCTAATAATGAAATCACCCTTAATCTAGGCATCTTCCAACCTAAGCAAAGCCAACTTTCCAAGCCTGTTTTTGCAAATCTTCTCTCTAAGTTATCCTTCATACATGGAATGTAATACACTCTTCTCTTCACTAAACTCTATCCTCCACCCTTTCAATTCTCTTTTCAAGACAGTTGTAAGAGTTAGGCAGTAGTTATGGACATTTGGGAAGAGTTAGTTCTTCTCCCTTCTCTTCCCAAATGTCCATAACTAATAAACGATCACACCTAGTGATAGGAAAGCATGCATCAACTCAAAAAAAGCAGGAATGACCACTATCCATGTGACAAAAGCTTTAAGGATTTCAGTTAAATATAATGCTTAAGGGACCAGACTTTAAAAGCAATAGAGGGATGATAAAAGCCCTACTTGGGAGAGTGCAATCTATCTCAGAGGTCAACAGAAGCAGACATTGTCACTTACCAATATGATCTACAAGGGCTAAGGTGAAGATGATCCAAGGACTGTAGGAAAGACACAAGGTGACCTCTCTGCCTCTGAGAACCGGTAGCATGAAAGTCCTACCAGTGTATTCAAAACGCCCATGGGCTTTCCTAGTATAGCGATCACAGCAATTAGATGATCACCTAGTTGTATATGGGAAGAGACAGAGAGTTATTTCTGGTATGAATAATCATACCAACTGTTTAGGGGGGTGGAAAGAAGGTCTTCTCTAACCACAATCCCCAAATTATATCTACCTAACGCTCTAGCTTCTTTGAATTTATAAAACACCTGGTATCTGTCAGAACAAGTTCAGAAACTAGGCTGAGGGTTATTATGGAGCCACTACAAATTTTTCATTGTAAATATAGGTTAAAAAAAAAATCACAAGGTCCAAGTAAAGATTCCTTACTTCAAAGAAAGGAATTACGGCTTCCCTGGTGGTGCAGTGGTTGAGAGTCCGCCTGCCGATGCAGGGGACGCAGGTTCGTGCCCCGGTCCGGGAAGATCCCACATGCCGCGGAGCGGCTGGGCCCGTGAGCCGTGGCTGTTGAGCCTGTGCGTCTGGAGCCTGTGCTCCGCGACAGGAGAGGATGCGACAGTGAGAGGCCCGCGTACGGCAAAAAAAAGAAAAAAAAAGAAAGAAAAGAATTGACTTTGCACATTCATATTAGCTGCCTCCTTCTGAAATACTGATTTGTGTTCTCAACCAAATTTAAAAGGACCTACATTTATGACTTTGGAATAAACAGTTGGTAAGAGTAGAAAATGTGGACCAGAAATGATTCATTCTTGCTAAATTTATCAAGTCATTGGGAAGAGTAATACGTTTGTCATGGGCGTTGTTGGTTGTCATGCCCACCTCCTTCTTCCTAACTGAATCCCACCCAACCCAGCTTTAAGCAATCTTATGCCAGGCAATGATAGGGGACACGGGGGTAGGACAGGGGACCAAGAGCTTCCGCGCGCGCACGTTCTCTTCTGCAAGGAAATAAAAACCTCAGCATTCTAACAGAAGCCTGTGTGACCTGGGCTATGTTAAGCCCAGTGAGCTTCTAACTGAAGATTTCCTATCAAGAATCATTACATCAAACTTCAAGTTTGTGTATTTTGTTATAAAGCTGTCAGTTCCTCCAAGTATGTATGAGAAAAAACAATCACAAAAAAGGAAATATTTCTTTCCCTGTATTAAGCCAGTTTTACCCCATTTATGTTCTTTGATAGTATAAGCTCCACAAAAGCATGACCTATATTCAATTATCTGTCTTCAAAATGTCTAAAAATCGTTTTCTCCTTTTTTAGTTCTCGTGCTAGTTTCTTCTTTTCCTCTTTCTTTCTTCCATTCATTTGGGCCATCTACAATCTGCATCAACTAAATAAAAATTAATTATGTTATTATAAAATTATAAAAACATAGCATACATCACTTGAAGATGTGGTTCTAGTGCAGTTTCAAGCCATAGCGGTTAGATCTAAAAGTTCACCTTTTTATATGCTCATCTCACTCACCTTTTGGTTTTTCTGTGACTCATTTCTTGATTCCACTTCTAGTAAATGTCTCATAAACAAAGATCCTGCTGTCATTTTACAAATATGACCACTGTTCATGGTTCAAAATGCGACGAGTATCATATTTCTCAGGAATCTAATCTTATTTTGTATGCTCCCTGAATAGCCATAAGGAAGGAAGATACGCAGTGCACCCCATGGATCAAGGTCACTTTATTTTGTTATATGTTCCATGATGTCTGTGTTACATTGAGGGAAAGAGTAAACTTGGTCAATCAGCTTAGCACCTACTCAGTTCAAGGCAAAGCAATCTATACATGAGAAGTGTGATTTCTGTGCAACTTCAGGTAATCGTTAAGAATTGCACATCCACTTTTATCAAATTTCAAGGGAATACGTTAGAAAGATTTTCATAAATTGTTGAAGAAATTCCAGTTTCCAGCTCCTGACCAATTATAAGAATTGCAATCCCAGATAGAAATAATTTACCACCTCATTAGTCACAGAATTTTATTTTTAGCATTTTACAAAACGTTTGGGCTATAATCAAATATCACTTCCTATGTCTTTTGTTTTAAGGCATAGAAATATTTCGATCCATGAAATAAACCATTTCTTAGGATGCATTATTCTGCAATTTATACAAATGCATGGTTTTTCTTGAGTTTTAAAATCTCAATAAAAGGGTTAATATCATAGATCTCCTCTTTACATTTGCCCTCTGTGAATATCTTTTGTTAAAAGCAAAGTGTGCTTTGATAACATGTGAATTGTTATTATATTAGATGATTTGACTCTTAGAAACAGACTAGAAGATTAAGAAACTTAAGTCACTGGGAAAACATGATTTATTAACATCAAGTGTAAATAATAACGGCATTTAAAGCACATAAGCATATATTAAAAAGTATAAAATATCATTACAATAGTCCCCCCATCCAAGACCCTCAGTGAATGCTTGAAACCGTGGCTAGTACCAAACCCTGTATATACCATGTTTTCTCCTCTGGTAAAAATGGGAAGCACAGACAAAAGGATGATTCATGTCCCAGGAAGGACAGAGCAGGACAGCGCAAAAACATTTCATCACACTACCCAAAACGACATGCAATATAAAACTTTCGAATTGTTTATTTCTGGAATTTTCCACTTAACATTGTTGGACCTTGGGTTACTGAAACCTCAGAAAGCAAAGCCAGGGATAATGGGGGTCTGCTGTACATTTCAAACTGAAACTGATGGCAATCCTAGAAAATCTTAGAAAAAGTGATGTGAGCGCACAACTATGTATATGATATGCTGCCTTTTATTAAAGAAAGAGGAAAATATAAATAATTGTGCATGTATTCATTTATGTTTTGACAAATGATGAATAAACCAAAAGAAAATAGCTTCCGATAGGGGAATGAAGGATAGGGAAGGTCACCGATGGATGTTAGACGTCCTGCACTGTAACTTCTTTTCTAGAAGTTACATAATATAATTTATAATATGAAGCAAACAAATAATTATATTAATGCCATTTGGAAATGAAATTTTCATCCCGAGAGAGATAAAGAGTCAAAGATGCTAAATACGAAATCTATCACCTTACATTTGAAATTAAAATATCATTATGAGTATGTGAAGTGTTTTTATTTAAAAAAAAAACTTTTCTTTGCTTCACATACTCAATACTCCAGAAGTAGTAATGAACCTACTAACAATGACAACAACTATAGCCCAAATTTTGGTCTCTAAAAACCATTTCCCATGAAAAGAAGCCAGTTCTAATTGGAGAAATGGTTGATTCCATATATAGAGGAAGAAGTATATTGAAGGCAGTTGGAATATCTTATAATATCAGGGTACCAGGAAGCTTTCAACGGTTACTGGATTCAGGTCCAAATAACAATGGAAGTAAACTTGAAAAGACTCTTACTGGCCAAGGATGAACAATATAAACTTCAAAAATAATGAATTGATTGAAATATCAGATGTGTTTTTAAAAAAATTAATTTGTTATGATGGGGAAAAATTACTTTTTAGCTTTTGGGGCTGCTAGAGCAAGTCTTTTTCTAAAACTGATAAATAAAGGAAAACAATCAGTAATACAACCTACCTATCTTTCTTGTACAAACTATATTTCAGGATAACCAAACAGTTGATGAGGAAAATTTTCTTCTTTGCTGAAGAATTACTGCTGATAAAAGCAGTTGGAGGGCTTCCCTGGTGGCGCAGTGGTTGAGAGTCCGCCTGCCGATGCAGGGGACACGGGTTCGTGCCCCGGTCCGGGAAGATCCCACATGCCGCGGAGCGGCTGGGCCCTTGAGCCGTGGCTGCTGAGCCTGCACGTCCGGAGCCCATGCTCCGCAACGGGAGAGGCCACAACAGTGAGAGGCCCGCGTACCGAAAAAAAAAAAAGCAGTTGGAGGGATAGACTCTTGAGTACCACCATTCTACAAATATAATGAAGTAATGGACCTAGACATTACTATCAATGGCTACTAATACCACTGGGTGAAAGGATAATGGGAGACTTTATAAATGGATGTGTGAAGCCAACAGTACCTAAACTTGCCCATCAATCTTCTATGGCAAAAATAAGAATAACTCAACACTATGGGCCTCCTGATGTAATGCATTTAAGGACATAGCATCACCTAAGAAGTGTGCCTCCCCAAAAAACTAAACCTGATCAAGCCTCTGAATCCAATGATATGCGAAATACAGAGGAAAAGGGACTCGTTTAAAGACAGCAGAAGTCTGCAGTCTACCAAAGACAGAGAGTGAGAAATTTTACCAGGAAAATGACCTCTATTCTTGGACAAAGAAATTGGGTGTGGGGTTCAAGAACAGGGATAGACCTATAAAACCTATCAGCCAAATGCCTGTGCATCTCTGGAACTGATTTGAACAAAGTAACTGTTAAGAGGCTTTTAGGAGACAATTTAAAAAAATGTTTCACACTGAACTGACATGAAAAGTTACTTTTTAAATTACTGTTATTTTTTAGATGTGATAATGGTATTGTTATGTTTTTTACAATCCTATCTTTTAGCAATATACATAGAAGTGTTTACAAATTTCTTCAATTTGTTTTAAATTATTAAATTCTTTAGATATCATAAAAGTATTGTGGTAATGTTAAAAAATCATTTTCTCTTAAAGATACATGCTTAAGTAGTTACAGAGAAGAGGATGATTCTAGAATTTGCTCTAAAATAATAGGAATGTAGGGGGCTTCCCCGGTGGCGCAGTGGTTGAGAGTCCACCTGCCAATGCAGGGGACACGGGTTCGTGCCCCGGTCCGGGAAGATCCCACATGCCGCGGAGCGGCTGGGCCCTTGAGCCGTGGCCGCTGAGCCTGCACGTCCCAAGCCTGTGCTCCACAAAGGGAGAGGCCACAACAGTGAGAGGCCCACGTACAGCAAATAAAATAAATAAATAAATTAAAAAAAAAAAAAAGAATGTAGGAAAAAGTGTTGGAAGAAGAAATATGGATGAAAGAAAAGTAAGCAAATGTTGATCATTGTTGAATCTGGGTATTAAATTGATTATATTATTCACTCTATTTTTGTGTAGATACAAATCTTTTATAATAAAAAGAATGCAGAAATACTAAATGGCATAAAACAGAATGAAGATAAAGTTCTCTAAAAAGTATTCAACTTTCTTTTAAGAATGCAAATTAACTAAAATCATTCTTTAAATTAAAAAAAATTGAAACCTAGAACCTGTCCTAAATTTATATTCCTCCTCTTTTAGGATACTAAATATATTTTTATCCTTTGAATCCAGTGTCATTCATATATATTTTTTCCATAAATAAATAAATACATATTATTTATATAAAATGACAGAAGAACATTTAGTAATAGGAATAAAAGCCAGATAAGCTATTAATGAAAGATATTTACTTTATCATCCTGCATAATAGTAATTGGAAATGCCTCCCTTTCTAAATGATAACATAAAGAGGGCAAATAAGGTAATATTGAGGATGACTTAAAGTCTTTCTGAAATTCCAATTTTGTAGTACTAATGAATTCTCAAGGCAAAGTAAAATTGCTCTTTAGTTGAACGAGAGATTAAAGCTGAGCTTCTGTCAGGGGTGGTTCAGGTCTGCCCAGTCCCTGCAGCATTTTAGTTCTTCAGCCTGTTCTCTCTTCAATTTGAGCACTAGTTAGCCCAGACCCTGAAGCAGGTTTAGAATACCGTAGCATACATCTTCATTTGTAAAGCTACTGGTCAAGCACGTCTCAAAATGTGAGTTGCCCAGAAAGTAGTCTCAGAGCCCGAGCAGCCTCAGGAAATAGTCATCTGCCTTTGATGCCTCCACTTCCAACCCCGTAAGTACCCCTCTGTCATCCCCACCCCGACTCGCTTTGCCTCTCTTGGACCCCAACCTTTCAGACTACATACCCTCCATCGCTGGCTCCATCCCAAGTTAACGTCCAGTCCCTAAGGGTTTATACTCTGCTTGGATGGAGAAAATGGAGAAGAAAGAAAG
This sequence comes from Delphinapterus leucas, assembly GCF_059928025.1. Classification (NCBI taxonomy): domain Eukaryota; kingdom Metazoa; phylum Chordata; class Mammalia; order Artiodactyla; family Monodontidae; genus Delphinapterus; species Delphinapterus leucas. The sequence continues at coordinate 80,623,512 of NC_143145.1, read as the reverse complement.
AAAGAAAGAAAGGAGGAAGAAAGGAAGAAGGGAGGGAAGGAGGGAGGGAGGGGGAGGGAAGAAAGAGAGAAAGAGAGAGAGGGGGCAAGGAAAGAAGGAAGGAAGGAAGGAAGAGGGAGAGGGAGGGAGGGAGGGAGGGAGGTGGGAAGTGTAACCCAAAGTGGGGTCCGGGTGCTCGCTGCTCAAAAGCCAATAAAGAGGCCAGGTTGGTGGAAAGGAAAGTTTGCTTTATTTCTTAATTTGGATGTCAGCAATGGAGTGGGGGGGGGCGGATGTTGGACTCCCATCCAAAGGCCAACCCCCTCCCCTCAATCAGTGGGCAAGAGCTTTTACAGACAGACAGAGCGGGGCTCCATGCAGAAACAGCATAGTCAGCCCTGGCAGTCATCTTGAAATTAGTCATGCAGTCTGATCGGCGTCATCTTAATTGTTTTAAATACAATTAGTCTTCAGTTCCAGGGTCGGTTTGTTCCCATTTCTTTGAGGCCAATTCTCGGAATTGTGACAGCTTATGTCATGGCTACAGTCTGCTCATCATGTAGTTAATTTCTTCCACCTGGTGGGGGTTTCAGTATCTACAAGACAGCTCACAGGATATGGCTCAGAATATTATCTATAGCCCTTGAGGAGGAACTAAAAGTCCTTGACTTTGCTCAGTGACTAAACTATCATTGTTTTGTCCTGTTTGATTGTTTTCCTTTGCTTCTGTATTTTCTCACTTCTCTGATTAAACTGATCCTTTGGCTAAAGTTTTTCCACAGACAAAAGACAGGCAGAGGACATGGGGGGCAAGGCCCACAGGGTCCTGCTGCATTTCAGAAGGAAGCAAAATATTACTTAGATGGAAACAGAATAGCATTTTAGCAAGATCTCCATAAGTAACGCATGAAACTGTAACTTTTGTACAGCAGAACACTTTTCCAAACAGAAACCCCCAGGAACTTGCAATATATAAAATGAGGGAAGCAGAACATCTGTGGCTAAAGAGGAATGAGGTGTTCAGATCGCACTACTTAACCTCCTCTTACCTTCTCCGGGGAGCACCTGAGAGACCGCCGCGTACCCTGAAGCTCTGAGACACGCAATTGAAACGTGTTCCCTTAATCACAGTAGCAGCGTTTCAGCGCAGGAAAACGTTCAGTATCCTTTCAACTAGACCACATGGACATCTTATGTTTCCTTCTCAAAGGGGGCTGGCCGTGAGCCGAAGATAACTTTTTGTGTGGCTCATCTACTCTATGCAAAAAAGATTTCTTCAGATGCATCATTTCTCATTTGCTGAGTATTATTTTTGACATGCTTTCCATAGGAAAGCACTTCCTTTCTGTTAACCAAAAAAAATCTTGTTTTATTTGTTTCTCCTTTAAAATAGACAGATATTTCTTATTTTCTTAATTCTTCTTTGATTTCATATAGAACTAATAGAGAAGTGAGAAGTACTATTAAGTGAGAATATTGAAGAACTAAAAAAAAAAAAAGTTTTTTTTTTTTAATGAAAAGCGTCATGGGCAGGCCTGCATGTGTCTTGGCCACATTGCTGTAATGGAGAAGTAGAGTGAATGTCATAAGCAGAGATGATAACAGAACGATTCAAAATTGAAGGATAAAATGTCAAAGAAATGGGGAATGAGAAAAGAGACCGGTTTTCAAACAAGTCAAGGATGATAGAATAGAGGGTGAGGGACTGATGGGGACAGGTAAGCACGTGGTTCCCTTCACAGGCGCTGGTACCTGCGTGCTGATACGTTGCCCCAGGGCTGGACCAGGCTGCACAGCAAGCAGGTGCTGGGCACGGGAACAGCTACCTGCAGCGTGTTCTTTTAGGGGTATGGTGAGCACCTCTCCTGTGCCCTCTATCCCAAGAGCCCAAAGGAAGCTTCCAGAGAACCCCAATCTCAAGATAGAATATGGCAGACACAACAGAAGCAGCCGGGTCTTCATCATAACACTTGCCTGGCTATGTTAATTAAGTCATTTATCTTTAGACCAGCTCGTTGAGGCTAGTGACCATAATTACCTTGTGCGCCATGAGGTGGAGAAACCTCTTCCACTCATCTACTTAGGAAATACAGTGAGCAGAGACAGAGGGCTCACAACAGGATAGAAAAGGAATGATGGGTCTGGCAGCCTCTGGCATGCCCCATCCTCTGCTCCTTACTCTTTGAGCATACTCAGTATCCAACCAACTGAAAAATCAAGGTTGGGCTTGGGCTTAACGCCTTAGCGAAAGGCAGATTGCAGTGGGATGGAAACTAGGGTTCCTTGAATGTGTCGTCTCTGATCACTGGCTGCAGCGCTCTGTGCGAGCATCCCAGGCTGGCGTGGGCTCAGCAGAAAGGCAGGCGCCCCGCCCCAATCATGGGGCATCTGTGCCCCGTGCTTGCCGTGCCTATTCACTGCATGTCCAGAGGAGGTGTTCAACATCGCTCACCCCACACTGAGATCTGTCTTCTCATTGAAGATTATTCGGCCAAGAATGTTTCATTAAAAATAAAAAAGTAAGCATTTCTCTCAGGCCTTTCATGTCAGGGACAATATTTAATAAATCATTCTTCGCAAGTATATCTAAGTTTTGCTTCCTTCCAATAGGTAGGCTATTCTGTATTTTTCCTGTAAACCTCCTCTTCATGGGAAAGAAGGATACTAAACTGAGACAAACTAACTCATTAATATTCGGTGTTTCCAAAGCCATACTCTTTGGCATCCATCCTGGAGCGTTTCGTGGAAACGATGGTGTGATTTTCGTGATCTTTTGATTCTTTGGAAACTCACTTGCCCTCCTCCCGAGGGTTTCCTTTAGTGATTTATATTGGAAGGAACAGTACCTGATGCATATCTTTTATAACGGTCTCTAAAAAGCACATTTTGTACAGAGTGCTGAGTTTTAGACAAATACATTTTCCTTTTTTTCATTTTTCTCCTCCTTCCCCCTCATATTTGAGCCTGGATATCTAATTCACACCGATGTCAATGTGACCCCAAGCTGCACACAGTCAGCATTAAAATGAGATGATACCCGAAGTGCTTTCAATGAGGCATCAGACCTTTCAGCGTGATTATCCAGTCCCTAAAGGAAAGCTCTTTAATCGTGCCAGACATTATCTTTATTAAGAAGTTCTGGGCACCATTACCTTCAAACAAGCTCTGAGAAACAGGCTCTGACTCCTCATGTTGGTAAATATCAAATTCTTCCTTTTCTCCTAATCTTACCTGCGCAAGGACAATTTCACTAGGAAACATACCTTGGGAGAGAGGGAAGGACAGGCAGGAAGAAAAGAACGACAAAGGAAAAAAAGGTGATTCTGTCAGACAAGCACGTATACTATTGTATGTTATTTATGTAACAAACACAAAGAGACTTACTCTGTGTACTTAAAAATATTAACCCATAGAATCCTCCTAAGAACCGTAGCAGGTAGAAACTATTATCCTCATTTTGTAGATGAGCAAACCGAGGCACATAGAGAATGAGTCTGAGTACCTTGTCCAAGGTCATAAGCTAGCCAACACTAGAACCTGTCCTTAAACACAGGCAGGTCATTAAAAAGTAAATCACTTTTTTATAATGTAAACAACAGTACTATATAGCTACATTTTTGAAGCTTATATAGAGAGCAACAACTATAATCAACAAAGACAGTATCCTCCTAATAAAAAGAAATTTTGTCAATTTGAGCAAATATTTTTGTCATGATCTGACATTAGAAAAAACATCAATAAATTTTTACCAATATCACTTTTCCATCTACTTTAATGCCTAATCGGCATCGTGCTAACACTGTTTAATATTATCTACAGTAACCCTTAAATGCTTTAAATTACATTTAAATTCAGAAGAATAGCTTTCTATTATAGATAAAGAGGTAGAAATTGTGGAAAAAAATTAATAAAAAATATTTCCAGAAAATAATTGCATGTACGCTATCGCGTGTAATGACTACTTCAGGAAGTTTTCAGAAAGTTTTCATTTTTTAATTTTTACTATTTGATAATCTTAAGCCAAACAATGATTTCATTGCTACTGTATTTTATGGCTCCTATGCATTTATTCTAATGGTATTTTCATCCATTAAAATTGATTGGATCGGATCACAAAATCACTTCCACTGCTGTGCTCAGCCCTTGAAGTCTCACGTCTCCCAAGTTAGTCTTTCAATTGCATGATGAAAAATGATACACTGTGCAAATTAGACTCTAATTGAAACAATTCCACTTACAACTGCCAAAGATCAGAGAACTCTCCAACTGGCTCTAAGTATGTTGACAAACTGCACTAAATAAAGCAAAAATACTCCTAAAGTTTGTTCAGTCCCACGAAAATGTTGGCCAAGATGGTTTCTTGATGTAAGAAACACGATCTGAAAATCAATTTGGATGCACTATATATTAATAGGAGATTCTAACAAAGATTTCCTCAGACGTTTCAATGAGAAAGTAGCCCAATATCAAAGATCTATCAGACGGCGTTAAGCTGACAAGGAGCTTATGAAAGAATCCTTTGGCTAAAAGGCTGGCAGATACCACAGGAAGTCCCAGCAAAGTAACAAATGAGTCACAGCATCCTTTGTGCATTAAGATATTTCGTGTGTCCTCTAGTCTACTCCAGTGTGGCTACCGACAATAAATGTGTGAAAAGTGTGATGGAATGAAACTGAGAGGCTAATTTGCACAGAGTAGCTTTCCTAAGTGTGGTGATGCTACCACACCACATCCTTTGTAAGAGATACAGTCAAATCCACCTTGATCTCGGATCTGCCTGGCCTACCGGGGATGCGTACTGAGACAAGATAATTTTCTCCATATAAATATGCTCAAGGATTTAAGAAATGTCATGCATCATTGCCCTGGAGGTTCAGTGTCAATTTACAATCAAAATTGAATTCGACCCTAAAGCAATCTTTTTCATTTACTAATGATGTCAGCTGGTCTTTAAATGTGTCTGGCTATTCAATGGTCATGAGCAATGCCTTTGACCACTAATTCATAAGGCCCTTAGAAAGAATGAGCTCTGTTACAAAGAGTCTATGGATGGTGTTTCTGCCTGAATCGGCCCAGGCCTTCATTAAACTGATCCATTTGTGTTTAAAGTTGATTCTTCTCCTTATGCACAAGATGTGAAGCAGAACTTGCTAGCCCTTGGTGCTCTGTACTTTGCAATCTATATTTATGATTATGTCCCTGAGACAAGTCTGGCTTTCGGCAACTTCCTCACAATAATCAAAAGAAAACCCAGGCTGCGTCTGCCAAATACTGGACCAATATTTTCAATAACCCTCGCCAGAATCGTACCTTCCAGGGACTTCCCTGGCGATCCAGTGATTAAGACTTCGCCTTCCAATGCAGGGGTGCAGATTCGATTCCTGGTTAGGGAGCTAAGATCCCACATGCCTTACGGTCAAAAATCCAAACATAAAACAGAAGCAATATTGTAACAAATTCCATAAAGACTTTAAAAATGGTCCACATCAAAAAAAAATCTTAAAAAGAAAAAAGGATCATACCTTCCAGAAAGTGAGGGGCGTCGGGAGGCAAGTCATAGTCACACGAGAAAAATAAGAATCTTCCGCACAAGGCTGCATCATAAGAAGAAAACGGGGTTCTTTTCATTCCATCCCATAAAACATGAAGTGCATGATGTCAACAAATTCAGAGACGTAATGAATAGTATATACTGTAGATGTGTTCCTATAAGCTTAATACGTGTTGGTTAAAATAGAGAGATGAACTGTCAAGTTTTTCGTTATTTTTCATAGGACTATGATATATTCTTATATGTTTATGTAGCAGCAATAAAATCACTCGTTGAGGGAGAAAACAAAATCAGTACCTCCCACATCAGGTGTTATGTCCCTCAAAAGTTTCCTTGGAAGAATATTTGCCATAAATTGGCAGATTCCTAAAGCACAGCCCTCTCATTAGCAAGACATGGTTCCTCTTCTCTAAAAGTACCATTTCACGAACATCTTGGTAATATCATTTAATCCACGGTCACTAGTCAAAGTCCAGCCACAAATGTGAAGCATTTACGCTGGCCGAGAGGATACGTTTTGCAGAATTTTATAACAGAGCACTAAGATTAAATAAATAGGACATATTTTCAAGCAAAATTGCTTCTTTATTTGTAATTTTTCATATTTGTTGACATGTTAGGAGTTAACCTGACCTAAATACATGTTAGGATTCATAAACACCAAAGTCTGTGGCTGCATAAGAGATTTTTCCCTTCTTATGCATTTTCTCCTTTAAAAAATCGGAACAAATCATTTATTTATTTTCAAACCACTACTAAATTTTCAATATAGCTATTTAAACTTCAATAAATCTCTTGCCAAAAAGCAAAATCCCATCTACCATTAAATAATTAAATAAACAAAAGCAGAGAGCATGCTATAATTTTTCATCGCTACTAAAATCAACACAAAGGAAACAATACATTATTCTATAGTATCACTTTCTAGCCAAAACATTTTAGAACTACATTAAATTTCTTGGGAGAAAATGATACTAGGCAACAGCCTCCTGGATCTGCCTTTACGTCCATCTAAGGCACTGGAAAATTGACAGGATTTCTTAGCACCTTTTTAAATATTTTCGTCCTTCTAACATAAAAGTAGAAGTCCTGATATAGATCAGTAAAAAAAAAATAAGTATCATAGATATAAAGAGAACATTCAAAAAATGTATTAAAAAAATGAGTGTTTTGGGTTAACATCAATCAGATTCATTTCGTTAGTTTTCAGCTTTGTTCATATCTTAGTACAAGCTTGCACTGAACGTGGAATTCTTTTAGGAAAAAAAGCCCAGGAATAGTCATGGACCCCCCCGATATTAACGAGAGCTCTGTGGTCTGAGGAAAAGTACCCCTGAGAGAGAGGGGATGAGACCATAGCAGTAGATCAGGTCAAAAAAGTTTAGCCAAAGATGTACGCAAAGAAATCTTACTTCAGGGTTGGCAGTAGTCTCTAGAAAATGCCAGAGCCTGTGGCTTTCTGTCACGGGGGCCGGAGGGGATGGGTGGTCTGGATTCTTTCAAACTACAAAATCAGAGAAACCAACTTTCTTTCCAGTTTGGAAGGCACTAGCGCTCACATTGACAACGGGGACAAGATTTGGGTCCCAAGGTCATTTTAAATAAATGCATATGGTTAAACAAAACGATCTGACCTAAGTTAACAGACGGCTTACATGGCACCACAGAGGGTACAGAGCAGCACATGGGGGTGAGACAGCCCCCAGCTCGCTGGGATAGAGGGATGCTTGTGCACACAAAGCCCTGACGGCCCCTCAGCCCTGTTTCATAGTCCAGAATACAGCCGGCTTGGCGAAAGAAAAGACTGGTGATAAATAATGGCTTAGTAGTTCTGCAGTTAACAGAAGGGAGCATTTAATTAAATTGTAAATACTGCAAAATACAGACTTGGCTTAGCATTAAACATAGATTAGGTAATAACTAATTGGGAACAAATGTGTGGCATTTTACATATTGGGCTCTTTAAAGCTTACGTTTTCCTTATACATTTTTCCTCCCTTGATGTAAAAGATATTAAATAAATCTGGAAATTGGAAAAATCCTATTTTACCATTCAGCTGTGAACTCGGAAACGTCCAGAGCATGGCCACCTATTCCACAAATGTCCCTCCATTTCCAAACTCCTGAGTCTTATAATGCCAACATTTCATGATTAGGAGGAAATAGTCACACTGCAGAGGCTAAGGAACTCCGGCACCCTCATTAACTGTAGCAAGTTTTGGAAATGAGACATATCCTACCACATCAGCTCCAATTTCTTTTCTGGGATACTGCAACCCACTCAGCAAATCAGTTTTGCTACTATACTGATACACTCAACCCTGTTACATTCACATCAAGGTTTGTTCCATGGTTCGCTGTGTTTGGGAGATGCATCAGTGTTTGCTGAGGCAAAACCTTTAGAAAGAGACTCAGCATATAGGGCACACTCTATAAAGCATTTAAGAATTGAGAGGACATCTAAAAAGAGATGTCAGTTTCCACCCTTCCCACACCTTGTCTTTTAATTCAAACTTCTTCTCACCACTGGCCCCAGCCCTGAGGGCAGTGGTCTTCAGCTGGAAAATGGTGGACATTGGCTGCTCTGGTGACAAATCCCCATCACCGGCTGGGGGAGGGGAACCACGAGTCCGAAAAACTTTGTTTTCTGGAAATTCCATTTTGCACACTCACCCCCATAAGTGCCACATTGAACCACTTTTCCTGATCGGAGGGTGCCATATCTCAGGTGGTATAATGCGTGAAAAAAAAAAGTAGGGTGGGTGGAAAAATAGATTCAAGGGAAGGAGATAAGTTTTTAGGAAACCAACAAACAGTCATGTCTTAGGGGAGTGCAAGACTGGATCATGGGCTACATTGGCTATTCAACTGGGAAAATGGCACGGAGGTGGCAAGCTCTGAGCTGATTTTTTAAAAGCAAAAACCTAGTGCATGGTGGAAAATGAGGGTATAAATTGTGTGGGTTTTTTTTTTTTTGGTCTTTTTTTTTTTTGCGGTGCGCAGGCCTCTCACTGCTGCGGCCTCTCCCGCTGCGGAGCACAGGCTCCGGACGCGCAGGCTCAGCGGCCATGGCTCACGGGCCCAGCCGCTCCGCGGCATGTGGGATCCTCCCGGACGAGGGCACGAACCCGTGTCCCCTGCACCGGCAGGCGGACTCTCAACCACTGCGCCACCAGGGAAGCCCCAATTGTGTGGTTTTTAAGTTAACCATTTTATTTTTCATGCTGCCCTGCTTCATGTAAATGTTTAGCACAGATAAAATAAATTCAATTAATTTTAAATCTTATTCTTTCAAAATGAAAGATCCTGTGGAAACTTGGAGAATTAAAGGAAAAAGGAGAAAAGAGGAATGTGAAAAGTGAAGATAAGTTCCAATGGTGTTTGCTTTCTTATCACATTTCCATTTCTAGATACTTTTTTCTTGTTTTCTTTCTAGAAAGAACATTTAGTTTCTGACACATATTTAGCACCTTCTACTCTTCCACATCCGCCTTTGAAATCCTTCTTTTGCCACAAAACCCCACAGCTTTACTGAGATATAATTGACATAAAAGATTTCAATTCCTGTGGTACAGAGTTCTGTATCTGAAATTGGCTTTCAATACCTTGGGTTAATAGGGTTCTAAAAGGCTTTCATTATATTTTTTGACATTCCTATTTGTCAGAAATTATCTAGGCTGTCCCCACTAGCAAGACATTGTGAAACTGAGAATGGGTTTGGGGAATCCAGGGAGACTCTGAAATCTGAGATTTGAGAGAAGTTCTCGAAAATCGAATATCGAAAATCATTGTACTAGCACACAAAAAAAGCGTCAATACTTCCAGGAAACTACAAAAGAGAGGGAATCTGAATTACAAAGCCTCAATGATACTATTATTTATAGACTGAATGAGAAGGGGCAGATGTCAAGAGAAATGTTTTAAAAAGAAAAATTAGAGAGAAAAGAGAGAGAGAAAAAAGAGAATGTATGGAAATACACAGAGGCTGGATTGGGAAAAAGAGAGGGAGGGGCAAAGTGAAAATACAGATAGAACCTGGCGGAGGAGCCCAAACAGAGCAGAGCAGCCTTGAGAAAGGGACGGGTTAGCACCGCTTAGTGGTTTGTAGTTGTTACATCCCAGTGGTTTCAAGCAAAGGAGAGGGATTCGGGGACACATACCTCATTTCACAAGTGCAACCTGGTTTTGGTGTGCCATTCAGAGGTTCTGGGTTTCTTCATCCTACAGAATCTCTTTTTCTTATAGGTTTGCCAAGTAAAAAATAAGATCTCATTGAATAAATACTTAGCTTCTACTGATTTACTTAGAATCACAGTTTATAAGTCTCATACTGATAGGAGAGAAAAGTTTAAATCCAATCTCTTACTTTGGGTTCCGAAAACAAAGAGCTCGGATGCAGGAGGCTGATAAGAAAGAGAAGTGAGGGACAGGAGAAGCCCAATAAGGGAGGAGAAGCAAGGAGAGTGTGTTCCGGTGAGGGTGCAGCTGTGAGATGCCTCCCAGAATTTTCCAGCTGGGCTGGAAGGACAGGGCCAGCCCTCAGGAGTATTAACTCCCCTGCATTTCTCAGCTGTGTTGCATCTGGGCTGAAAAGGTTTCTGTTCCTTAAACAAACAAACAAAAAGGCCTGAGGCAGAAAAGCAGAGATGGACAGGGGGTGATTCAAGTGGATGCAGTCCGTAGGCATGCAGACTGTTTTCCAGAGCGGCAGATAAAATCCTTAGTTCAACGCCTTATAGTTCACCCTCACATGGCTCAGATCTGCTCAAGCTCCCATCCCCTTGCCACTGACTCTTCAAGGTGGCAGCCAGCACTGTCTCTAACAAATACACACAAAGCAGTAGGACAAGCTACAGCCCCCACTGATGCAGCTCATACCAAAGATGCATCATCCCCCTTCTGCATTCCAAGCCCCTTCTAGATTTCTCTCATCCCCAGCCAGCCTTCAGCTGCTCTAGATGGCTCGGCTGATTAGAAGACCCTGAAATCTACCTCTGAGGGTCTGAGCACACTTGGTTGCTTGGCTTGGTTGCTGGTGACTATTGTCAGTGAGCATATGGGAGCACCAAGAAGGGATCCCACTGACCACTGAGCTCCAGATATATGCCCCCTTGCCTGCTGTGTAACAGGAACACCAGCTAATCAGATTAACTACCCTGGCCAGTGACTCCCTTCTTTGTTGATCGACCAGCATGAGTATTCCAAAGAGACCCAACGTGCAATTGTAGCCTCCACTTAATAGATCCCTTACCCTACTCCCTGGAATCTTAGATTTCTAACCCAGAAAATCTTAAACCTGCCAACAGGTTACTAAGAGTGATGGTAAAGGAGGCCAATTGTATTTCCACTTTTTGCTCCTGGACCCACACATTTTTAGCTATTGGGGACTGAGCTATAGGGGACCACTTCATGCTATTGAATATTTAGAGTACATACACCATTCTGGAGGACAAAGCCAGCTCTATAAGTGTGTCTTCCTGAGCTGGGATTTTAGCTGCGCTTTCAATAAGTCACTCCATATAGTATATTGTAGGAAGAGTGGGTCTTATGGTCACATACCCTCTTTCACACTTTCACTGCTGTAAAATGGGTCTCTTGGTCTAAGGAGATGTAACACCGGGGTCCCATGTCACTGCATCAGGCATTCTCTTAGTGCTTAGATAATAGTGCTATTCTACAGCGCATCCAGGAAGCGTTTTAAATGTCCCTGCAAGACCGGTACAATCAATACTGTGACAGAAAGCAGGACAACTAACTTAGCGCTAGAATAAGAGTGAACGTGTACTGTTGTCCTTCCCACGCAAATGCAAACTGTCTTTGCTAATCTTTATTTCTAGGTATCTATAAGGAAATATTTGCCAAAACTGTGGCCTCATACCAGGAGCCAGAGGTGTGACCCCACCTTCTAAAACCATCACATTGGGGGTTTCAACATATGAATTTGGGGGGATGGACACACACATTTAGTACATATAGGTATGGGGGAAAATAGCCTTTCTTTTTGGTTGGGGAAAAAGGAGGCAAATCATTATTCAATGTTGGTCTATTAATAAAGAAATGTAGGTTTAAATATGACTATTAATATAAGGGCAAACATTGGCAAAAACACCTACATAATGAAAATTCCAAATTAGAGTTGAAGAAAACAAATAAACACTTAACAATCCAGCAAAGAAAGAAAAAGAAAAAAAGAGGAATGAGTAAGAAATTATTCATAATAAACATAAATGAAGATGGAAGGAATAAAACTAAACATAATGTTAATTACAGTTGATGGAAATAAGCAGTCATGTTTAAAGATGACTTGGTTTAAAAACAAAATCTTATTGACATGCTTTTTATTATTATAGAAAAGCACACTTTAAAGAAAATAAAAAAGTAAATATATGTTTGACCATTGCAACACACAAAAAGTAGAAACTCAAAGGTCACTAAAACAAAGAGGGATTTTTTTAATGAGAAAAGATTCAAATTACCAAGGAATTAAATTCATGAACCCTTATGCATCAAATGACAGAGTAGTGAAATATATGTAAAAACAGAGATGTCAGGAGAACTTGGTAAAGTCACTAACATAGGGGTAGATTTCAATACTTTTATCTCAGAAATGAAAGAAAAAAAAAATAAGACCAGTAGGTAAGAATACAGATGATAAAAATAACCCTATCAACCTAAACGCAGAAAATAGTTTACACACTTTGCTTCAATGATTCTAGCTTCAGAGCTTTTATTTAAGGAAAAACAAATCAAATATTCTGATAAAAATTCATATAAAAGATGTTCATTGTATTATTTATGGAAGGAAAAATTAGAGTAACAGTAGAGCTGCCTTTATTAGCCAATCTGAAGAATGAATTACTCCTGGGAGGCTTCTCATCCTTCAGATACTCCTGCAGGGCAGCAGCATCAAGAAACAGCTCCAGGGGCTTCCCTGGTGGTGCAGTGGTTGAGAGTCCGCCTGCCGATGCAGGGGACACGGGTTCGTGCCCCAGTCCGGGAGGATCCCGCATGCCGCGGATGGGCCCATGAGCCATGGCCGCTGAGCCTGCGCGTCCGGAGCCTGTGCTCCGCAACGGGAGAGGCCACAGCAGTGAGAGGCCCACGTACCACAAAAAAAAAAAAAAAAAAAAAAAGCTCCAAGTAATTTCTGTACCAGCGGCCCATGAGCCACACTTGGAGAAATTTGTTCCATGGTGTGTTGTCCAACAGAAAAAGAAGCCAGGTAAGTTTGATTGATTTTTAGTTTTATTTTTGCTGTATTGTCTATGTCTACTAAAATCCACGCCTTGAGCATGTACTGCTTTTGAAATTAGGGGAAATGCTGCAATAGAAATATTTGTCACTATGAACCTGTATCAATACAGACATAATTGTCTCCATCTCCATTCCTAGATGTAGTGAATCTTCCAGAATTTGGTTCAAAGATTAATGAATGTGAATGTTCTGTCTACGTTAGCTGGGAACTCAGAATAGTGGAGTCTAGATTTGTTTTAATCCAATCTGATCCTCTCTGCAACAGTATGCATTGTTAACCTTTGGAATAAAGCATACATAGTCCCAACTGGTTGAATGAAATAGAGTCACGGTTTTCTGGACAATTCTCTTTTATCTTAATCACGTTCCCCAAAGCACATGTTGATCATCTTATATGGAGAGAAATCTTAAGGAAATTTTCATCAATTATTTTGTGCGGTACATAGATGGTCCAATTTGAAGCTATATATGTATATATGTAATGTATACCACAACTACATTTTCGGTAATTTTCTTACATTTAACTAATAATTCTCCCACAAACAAATGTAACTGCATTCTACTCGAGGAGTTTGAGCAACATAGGCCCATATCTCTCAACTTGAAATAAGGAGAAATTTGGCACCTGATGAAAATAAACAATACCCAGAACGCAGAGATCACTTAGTTTTTACAATTTGTTTCCGGGGTAAAGGCAAAACTCCACTTCATTTTTGGTTGTTTGAGCTCTTCCCCAGGCTTCAATCCTATTGTATAAGTATTTCATAAAGTGAGAGAGTGCAACAGTTCATAGGATTTTTACAACTCAGAGTCATGAAACCAATTTCTGGGCTTCATACCCAGTTTCTTTTTTTCAGTGTTTTTTATTATTCTATATTTCATTATTTAAAAGTCTAGCAGCCATCTATAGCTGTCTGATGTCACTACTTTCATTTAAGTCATGGCATTTTTTTTAGAGGAAATCCCTGTAGGACTGCCGATTCCAGCTCTTTGATGTGGGCTGTGAGTACAGTTCTTCAGCTCTAAATACACCCTACCACCGTCTCTTTTAAGAAAAAATATTCAGCAAGTTGCATTTCAAGTGGTGGTAGGGATAGTTAAAGGAAACAATAAGGCAAGTTTGGCTGAATGTACGGAAATCATAACACAGTTTAGCTATCTGTAGGTAGAATTTTTAATGGATGGACTTTCAAAAATGTATTTTCCAGAAATATTATGAAAAATATGATGTTTGTGCATATGAAATTTTTTTCTGAGAAGTCAGGATTTTAGGCTTCAAAAAAATTATCAGGAGGGCTTCCCTGGTGGCGCAGTGGTTGAGAGTCTGCCTGCTAATGCAGGGGACACGGGTTCGAGCCCTGGTCTGGGAGGATCCCACATGCCGCGGAGCAACTGGCCCCGTGAGCCACAACTACTGAGCCTGCGCGTCTGGAGCCTGTGCTCCGCAACGAGAGAGGCCGCGATAGTGAGAGGCCCGCGCACCGCGATGAAGAGGGGCCCCCGCTTGCCACAACTAGAGAAAGCCCTCGCACAGAAACAAAGACCCAACACAGCAAAAGTAAATAAATAAATTACTAAACTCCTACCCCCAACATCTTCTTTAAAAAAAAAAAAAAAATTATCAGGAAAGTTTATAGCTCCCAGAGCTTAACTTTGGTTATAAAACTAAAAGATTTGAGTAATTCAAGAAATTTCTATCTTTCCAGGTGGGAAGACAATATGGTAAGGGTGGCAGTACCCCCCATCCCCAAAGAAACATTAATGCAATGCATTTACAATAAAAACACAGCTCATATTTTTTTTTGAGGAGAGATGGAGAGAGTTGTCAAGAAGACTTAGAATTTCACATAGAGGAATAAATGGGCGGTAGTAGGCTAGACTGTCTTGAAAAATAAGATTGGAGGCTGTTCTTTCAGTTATTCAAACTTATTATAAAGGTATCTAACTGAAAATCTGTGGCACTTTAATAGTAAAATAGATTCTAAAAATGAAATCAACTACACACATGCACGCACAAGATACACACATAAACACACATGCACACATATATATGCATATATTTTATAATCTAATAACTGTGTCCTTCAAATAAATGGAGACATTATAAGTTATTCACTAAAAAGCGACTGGAAAATTGACAACTCACTTTGAAAGGAGAAGTTAAACCTCTACTTAATACCTATACTAAAATTTAATTCCAGATTAATTTTTTAAATTTTTTAATGAATTAAATTTTAAAACACTGTAAACACTCAGAAGAAAATGGATATTTTCAATAATGGTGAAGGTAGAGGAAGTTCACATGACAGCAAAGTCAACAATTAAAAGAAAACTACTAAATTTGCTTACATAAAACTTAAAACTTTTTAAATGCAGAACCGTGATTAAAGTTAAAACATACAGTAAAATGGGAAAAATATTTCAATATTTATACAACATGTGAAAATAACAAAGGTCCCACATACTTAGGGAAAAAAACCTGACTGTTCCCTCCCCACAGTCTCCAATAGCCAGAAGAACCCTTTTATGTGTGTTCAGCACATCAAAGACAAGTTACCTCAGTGAATAATAGGCTTTTGTAAGCCAAGCAATCAGTGAGTCACAGTGCTGGCAATAGTCAGCCAATCAGGGATGACTTTCCAGTAACACACTACTAAGTGCCAACCAATCAACACAGCCTCCCACAAGGACTCACACTTCTGCTAGGGAAGATCAACTTACTTTCACCTCTGGAAGTCTGTTAATCCCTGACCTTAACACTTTCCAAAAATACTCTATGAAATCTGTCCTCTGCTCTGCAGAGAGGCTGCCCCACCTCCACCAGCATGGCAGTGCTCTACTATACTAAGAAATAAATTCAGATTTTATTTCAGATATTGAATCATATGTCATCATTTGACAAACGCATGGTGTTAATTTCTATTGCATACTAAAGGTTCCTACAAAGCATTAGAAAACAGATTACGTAGGGAAATAGAGAAAAAAAATATAAAGATATATTTCACAAAAGAAGAAAATAAAAAGCCAGAAAAATATTTGAGAGCATAGCAACCTTATTGGTGATAAAATATTTAAATTAAAATAACAAGGGTCCAATTATTTTTCACTTAGGGAGGCAGAAGTAGCAGGAATTGATAACTAGTTTTGAAAATAGCATGAGAAAATGGGCCCTATTCTATATTGCTGCTGTAAACAAAGTACACTTTCAAGAGGTAGGTAAAACCTTGGAAATTTACATAACTGCATACTTTTTGTTCCTACAGTTCCACTTCTAATAATTTATCCCAAGGAAATTTTCAGAGAAGTATACCACTGAGATGTATGAATGTATACATATAAGTATTCATTTATTCAAAAATATTTCTTAATAACATACATAATTTGTCTCTTTCTGTCTGACTTATTTCACTAAGCATAACACCCTCCAGGTCCATCCATGTTGATGCAAATGGAGGTTTCATTCTTTTTTATGGCTGAGTAATATTCCATTGTGTGTGTGTGTGTGTGTGTGTGTGTGTGTGTGTGTGTGTGTATATATGTATATGTATATATATATATATATATACCACATTTCCTTTAGCCATTCATCTGTTGATGGACACTTAAGTTGCTTCCATGTCTTGGCTGTTGTAAATAGTGCAACACTGGAGTGCATCTATCTTTTTAGATTAATGTTTTCATTTTCTTTGGATATATATTCAGGAGTGGAACAAACAAATGAATAAAACAAAACAGAAACAGACTCACAGATACAGAGAACAAACTTGTGGTTACCAGTGGGGAGACAGAACAGGGGAGGGGCAAAACAGAGGTAGGGGATTAAGAGGTACAAACTACTATGTATAAAATAAACAAGCTACAAGGATATACTGTACAGCACAGGGAACATAGCTAATATTTTATAACTGTAAATAGAGTATAACCTTTAAAAATTTTAAATCCCTATGTTGTACACATGAAACCAGTACAATATTGTAAATCAACTATAACGCAATTTAAGAAAAAAAACCAAAAACGATGACTTCTGAACACCAAATTGGTTAAATCAGAATCTGAGGACAGTGCACACTAAAATTTGAATTCAATTTGAGCTGATTTGCCCATAGCCCAGAGGCTCAACTAAAAGTAACAGTTACTGAATTTGCTTTGTTATTGCCCAACTGTCAAAGCCAAGTTGTTCACCAGCTTAGGTTCAGAAACTGTTAGCATCTATATTAAGCAGTTACAGATGAAAGACAAACAAGCTGCTGTTTTTATTGCCAGAAACTATTCTGAGATTTTAATGTGAAAACAGGGAACTTTCCTTTACGTATGGAAGAAAAACCTGGAGATTCACTGTGATTTTGTTCCATCTTCAACAGTTAACAATAAGTACAATCAATCAATGAACCTCTACCGGCCACTCAGTTCTGTAGCAGCCATGTTTTGTGACCTGATGCAGCCAAAGTCACGTTTTAACAAATCTTAACAACCACACAAATACGGGGTTAGAATTTCTATGTTGAAAGAGATAAATAACTGTCGTATAGACCGTGGTCATATCCCCCTGGATCTTTGGGATGGACAACCTATGACACAGTTCAGAGTACGGCCTGGTGCAATTTAAACTGAGACTTTTGATTTTGACCTAACTTGCTATGATACAGCCAATGACATTCTATGTCTCGTTCCAAATCCAGATACTTCACTGCTCTTGGGTAACATAGAGTTTATGTAATTCCTTGGTCTTACTAAATTAAAACTGATTCCCCTCTTAAAGGAAAAAAAAATGTTTCTTGAGCTCCTACTACACTGTAGCTGGTAGCACTATACTCAACAAGACAAATCCTGCCCCCCACAGTGTCTTACCCTCAGGGGCCAAATCCTGCCTGCTGCCAGTTTTTGTAACAATCCTAGCCACGACCATGTATTTACATATCGTCTCTGGCTGTTCTACTAAAACAGCAAAGTTGAACAGAGCTATAGAGATCATATCAAATGCCTCACAAAGGCTAAAATATTTACTGTCTGGTCTCTTCCAGAAAATCTTATCAATATAAGGTTGAATGATTAAAAACTGAGTTAAGAATTTAGAATATCATTTTTATAAAGTCCAAAACCAAGTGAAACTAAATAACACATTATCCAGCAAAAAATAAGCGTGTGGTAAATCTATATTTTTAAAAAAGTATAAGGATGATGAATATAAAATTCAGGATTGTGATAAACTCTGGATAAAAAGAGTAAATGTGATACAAAAAGAAACTCACAGTGTTTACATTTTATCAGCAGCTCTGATTTTAGCTTTTACATGGGCTTGGGGTTTCAGTAGTGTTTGTTTTATTATTAGGCTTCATAATTTACATAGACATCACATATTCTTTTGTGTCAAATATTACATAAGAAAGAAATAAACAAATGAAAATGAGTCTGGCACTAAAAAGCTGATGAGGGAGTCTATATGTGGACAGGACAGCTCCATTTGCAGGTGACTGGGAGTGACCCAGCCCATGATGCTGCGTGACCCAGAAATGCCAGAATTTGGAGATCATTACTTTGATGCCATTAGAATTTTTTAGAGAAGAATTCCTCTGAATTCCTGCCAGAGGCTGGCAGGTAGACCCTTACCTACTCATGTTCTGTTAGAGGAAACTGGGGTGGTGGATTTAGTGTCCAAATGTAGAATCCAGTTAATCTTGTTTGCTGGTTTGTTCGCTGCCTGAAGAAACTACTCTCCCATACTCTCTATCATCTTAGATTTTTTAATTCTTTTGTTATCATTTTAATGGCATCTCTGGGA
Organism: Delphinapterus leucas; assembly: GCF_059928025.1. Lineage (NCBI taxonomy): Eukaryota > Metazoa > Chordata > Mammalia > Artiodactyla > Monodontidae > Delphinapterus > Delphinapterus leucas. Next base: position 80,604,949 of record NC_143145.1, on the reverse strand, counting down.
GAAAGGAAATAATTACATGTCGTTAATCCACCATGTTTACCTGGAAATATATTACAGACCAATTTCTCAACTTTACGTGATAACGTCATACCTTTCCGCAATGAAAGATGAGGATTTGCTCGGCTTTGTTTTCTTCTGAAGAATGTTTGATGATGATGTTGTTTTCAGTTACACTGTTTGTTACTTTTCTAAATTTAAACAGTAGGTCGTATCTTCCTTTTTCCATTATCATCTTGATAATCACTATGTAGGAGATATTAATTCCATTTACCTTCTCTATGATGTCCTTATATAGTTTTTGTTCGTTTCTTGTTAACTTTATTTTCCTTATTGACAAAAGAATAATGTCCATTATCATATCCTCAAGATTTTCCATCACAGCAGTTACCCTAATTGTTGCTTGGAATCTTCTGTTTCCTTGGATACCTGTCTTGCAGAGTCCTACATCTTCCAAATCCAATCTCTAGCAGCTGTTTTCTAGGCATTGGGTTTTTGTAAATTATTTGTTCCTTTGAATCTGAAACTTATTGTCCTTTTTAAGTTCTATGAAATTATTTTCTATCATTTTCTTGATAATTCCCTCTCCTCATTTTTATGTTCTCTTGTTCTAAAACTGTCAACAGTCTGATATTACATATCCTGGTTCGACCTTGTAGATTTTTTCCTCCCCTCTAATTATCTTCCTTGTCTTTTTAAATTTTTTCCTTACATCCTGAGAAATTTCATCACTTGGTTTTTCATGTCTTCTAATTAAATATGTTTTTCTTTTTACAATACCGTTTTTAATCTTTAAAATGTCAAATTATTTGAGTATTCTTTTCATCTGATTCTCATTTTGTAAGAAATAACATCTTTTTAAGTTTTTCTTAGTATTCTAATTTGAGATTTTTCCAAGTTCTCTTTTCTTTTCAAAACATCTGTTTCCTCCACTATTAGTTTTCTTTTAAAAATGAGATATAATTGACATATAACATTGCATAGGATTAAGGCATGTGGCATGTTGGTTTTACGCATTTATATATTGAGATATGATTACCACTGTAGCGCTAGCTATCACTTCTATTATGTTACATAATTATTGTGTCTTTTTTGTGGTGAGAAGAGTTAAGATCTAGTCTCTTAGCAACTTTGAAGTTTGTAATGCAGAATTATTGACTATAATTACTAGGCTATGCATTAATCTCCAGAACTTATTTATCTACTATCTACATCTTCCCAATTAGCTTTTTTGTTTAATTAATTTTTTATAATCTTCCACAATCAACATCCATGATTCTCTATTTCCTCATTATGTGGTGGTCCTGGGAGTATGTTCACACTTAAGAATAAAAAACAGGCTGGCTGGTGCAGGTTTTCCTTGCTTTGTTCTAGGAAGGCCTATGTCCTCATTAGATCCGTCTCTTTAATGTGAAGTGTTTCTAAAGTCCCGGGTATTACTGGGTATCACCTCCTGGGCATATGTGTTGCGGGTGGAAGTGACCTGTGATTAAGCCTGTAGTCCCTCAAATGTCAGAACAAAAAGTTTTACTCTGGAAATAATAAGCTTATACATTTATTTCCTGACTTATCAGCTTTAGATAATACTTCTTCACCTTCCCAGAAAGATGAGAATTTGGTCCTCTTTCACTCTTCATCTTTCTTTGTACTAAATGGCTTAGTTCTCTCTCTATTCCTATTTCCAAACCAGCTGCCCTTGTTTTGCTGATTTCTGGTATTGCAATAACCCTCCTGCTTTTCTGTCATCACTCAGAACCCCTGATGGAGTTCATTTCCTTACTGTTTACTATCCCTTCCCTTATATAAAATCTTCCCTCTCCTAGATAAACTTGTCTTAAGGAACTAGTCGTATTTAAGTTAAGGTGACAAGCACTTGATACTAAAAGATGCTTGAGTCAGCTTCCCTAGGAAATATTTGCATTTTAACTAACTCAGATCAATGGTTCAATCCAAGGTGCACCTATACAGGTGAAGATGGATTTGGTGATTTCAGATTCGAAGCAAGGTTTCTAAGAGAAGCACTCTGAAAAATCGGGGGCTAAAATTATATTTAGGATGTTGAAAGTAAAAATACATAAACTAAGTGACATGAGCAACAAGGAAATTCTACTTTCTTTAAGGAAGGTCCCAATGCTGGGCTCCTTCAAAGTTAGTTAATTCGACAGCTCAGTGACGTCACCAAGGGGCAGGTTCCTTACACTTCTTTCCGCTGACAGCCTCAGGCCAGCACTGCCATGGTCCCAAGGTGGCTTCCCCAATTCCAGTGACAAAAGCATCATGCGCTTTCTTTCTCCAAGTCCCCTTTTGATTAAGAAACCCTCTGGGGCTTCCCTGGTGGTGCAGTGGTTGAGAGTCCGCCTGCCGATGCAGGGGACACAGGTTCGTGCTCCGGTCCTGGAGGATCCCACATGCCGCGGAGCGGCTGGGCCCGTGAGCCATGGCCGCTGAGCCTGCGCGTCCAAAAAAACAAACAAACAAACAAAAAATAGAAACCCTCTGAAGCCTCCCAGTTGGCTTCCCCTCTTTTCTCATTAACCGGCATTGAGTCACAGATCCTCTTCTAAGCCATCGCTGGCAAAGGGAATAAAGTCACTGTGATAGGCTTAAATTAGTAAGAGTTTACTCCTGAGCCTTGTGTGTATTGGGTCGGGGGCTGAAAATACTGACAAATATGGAACTCTGCACAGGGAAGAAGGGAGAAATGTCTAGGGACAGCAGGCAGCCAATGGTGTCTCCTTTAGTCTTTTTAACTGAAGTCTAGTTGATGTACAATGTTGTGTTAATTTCTGCCGTACAGCAGAGCGACTCAGTTATGCATATGTACATCCCTTTCATCTTCTTCTCCACTGTGGTTCGTTACAGGGTACTGAATACAGTCCCCTGTGCTCTGCAGTAGGACCTTGTGGTTTGTCCATTCTATATGTAATAGTTTGCATCTGCTAATCCCAGACTCCCAGTCCATCCTTCCCCCACCCCACGCCCCCAGGCAACCACTAGTCTGTTCTCTATGTCTGTGAGTCTGTTTCTGTTTCGTAGGTAAGTTCATTTGTGTCATATTTTATATTCTACATGTAAGTGATATCATATGGTATTTGTCTTTCTCTGTCTGACTTACTTTGCCTAGTATGATAATCTCTAGGTCCATTCATGTAGCTGCAAATGGCATGATTTCACTTTTTTATGGCTGAGTAATATTCCATTGTATATATGTGCCACATCTTCTTTATCCATTCATCTGGTGATGGACATTTAGGTTGTTTCCATGTCTTGGCTATTGTAAATAGTGCTGCTGTGAACAAAAGTGTGCATGTAACTTTTTGAATTAGAGTTTTGTCCAGATACATGCCCAAGATATTGATCTGTCAAAGAACTTGAAGAAGGCGGCTTCCTTTCTTCTTTCAGTGGCTGGACATGGTGCTAAGATGTGGGTATGGAGAAGAAAATAAGAATGTTAACGTACTATTGATCAGAGTCAGAGACAGACATTCTTCCTAAAATTATTCACCAGTTTGAAAAGGGGATCAGAAGAATTTTTTCTCCTGCACCTGTAGAGTGAATTTTCTCTCTTCCTCCCACCTTTTTTGTGAATTCCAATACATCTTCTTGTACCACAAAGATTGTAGGCAGTGTCAGATACAGTTTTTCTCCTGATGTTTTATAAGAGCTCAGTATACCAGATGGTAACAGTTTGAAACTCTTTATTCAGTGCAGGGTTGAAGGTACCCAGCAGCCTGGTACAATTTGATAAGAGTAGCCAAGGAGACAGGTGGCTGGTTTAATGATAGCTGATAACAGTCCTTTCAAGGGCTTCACACAGTCAAGGAGGGGAGGAAAAGTGAGGTAGAAACAAAAGGGGCTGAGATGAGTAGGTGTATTGAGAAGGCGTCTCTTCACCCTTGCATTTCCCCCTCCTGTCTTTGTACTAAAAGACAAGATGGTAATACGACTCGCATACAGATGAACAGCTTGTTGACAGGTGCACAATCCTCCCTCACCAGGCTCACTTGTGTTCTGCTTATGTCAGCCAGTGCACAATGCAATAAAAATTATATGGGTTATGAAAGAGTGAGGCAAACTCCGGAGGGTCTCATTCAATTAGTTTCTCTACAGAACACCATTCTGCGTAAATTGACATCGCCGGTGAAATGTACCTCCCAAGCCCACCTGGGAGCAAAGCCTGTGGTGTGCACAGGCTCAGATTCTCCCTGCATTTGTTCTTTGTGATGTGAGAAATTTCATTTTTATATCCTCATGTCTTTCGATGGCTTATTATTGGCAGTGTCTGAGTACAGCAAAAGCTATTTAATTACCTAATTTTTAATGTGGGCTGAGAAGAAAGACCCTATGAGTTCATCTGTCTATTAACACCAAAGTAAGACAAACTTAAGAATCTTTGCATACCCATTCGAGGATTTTTTTTTTTCTTTAAATCTGGTACTGAATTATTTACATAATAATAAGCTTGACATTTACCTACATTTTTCTATCTGACTTCATTATTCTTTGATTTTAAGGAAATGAAATGAACAAGTCTGATGTTCTTTTCAATTTTTTTAAGTGAATAACACATTTCACATTTCATATCCCAGGAGTCCTGAGTCTGGGACCATGAAATGATTTTGGCCTCCCTATGGTCCACCCCTCCAAAAAAAAATTTGGATAACTAGAGATCCTTGATGTCCTCATGGATCAGAGGCATCTTCTAAGTTCTCTTGAAGATTCTGGACTAATTTCTCCAGAATAAGTTTGTTGACAAATACAGTGTACCTTGAATATCTTTTTCCTGGTGACTGCTGGCTTTAGTGGTTAGCAGGAGAGAGGCTTTGGCTATGTCTGCAGCCCATCCACAATTTAAAATACGAAATTGTAATCCTCCAAATGTGAAGGATTTTAATTCATTTAGCTTTGGAAAAACAACAAAGAATGTAATTTTTTTATAAATTCGTGACCAAGTCTCTGAAGGACAAAATCAAGTTTCTTAAAATTAAACCATCACATTTAAATGGGCGATAGTGTAAAAGGAGGATTGCATTTTACTTAAAGTGTATACATGGTCAAAGGAAAAATTATGCACAATTTTCATAATAGTATCATGAAACCACAGGGTAGGGAAATCCTTCGGGAGAAAAAAGTACTGCCTTGTTTGCTGTTCTGTTTCCAGGAAGATGGTCCAACCATTTTTTTTCTTTAAAATAGAAAGGAAGAAACACATCACTTCCTAACAAATCACACCACAATTCATTTTGAATATCAAGTATTTATTTAGATATTCCCTATTTTCTTCATCCTATCTAATGCATTAATTTTTATTTTATTTTATTTTTTTATTTTTTGGCGGTACACAGGCCTCTCACCGCTGTGGCCTCTCCCACTGTGGAGCGCAGGCTCAGCGGCCATGGCTTACGGGCCCAGCCGCTCCGCAGCTTGTGGGATCCTCCCAGACCGGGGCACGAACCCGTGTCCCCTGCATCGGCAGGCGGACTCTCAACCACTGCACCACCAGGGAAGCCCTAATGCATTAATTTTTAGTCATTGAAGCCATCTAGTCCTAGACCTCCCTTTGTTTTTGTTTGTTTGTTTAATTTTTATTGGAGTATAGTTGCATTACAATACTGTGTTAGTTTCTACTGTGCAGCAAAGTGAATTAGCAATATGTGTATATATATATCCCCTTTTTTTTGGATTTCCTTCCCATTTCGGTCACCACAGAGCACTGAGTAGAGTTCCCTGTGCTATACAGTAGGTTCTCATTAGTTACCTATTTTATACTTAGTGTCAATAGTCCTAGACCTCTCTTTGTTAGGAGGATTTTGATGTTGATTCAATCAGCTACAGAATTTCTGTTTGGTTCCTTTTTATAACTTCTATCTCCTTATTGATATTTGTTCATAAATTGTTATACTAATTTCCTTTACTTCTTTTTCCATGTTTTTCTTTAAATCTTTGAGCATATTTAAGATAGATATTTTAAAGTCTTTGACTAGGAAGTCTAATGTCTGGACTTCCTTAGGGATGGTTTTTGTCAATTTCTTTTGTTTCTTTAGGTGGACCTTAGTGTCCTATTTCTTTGTATACTTGTGATTTTTTTTGCTCTGTTGAATACTGTGTATTTGAATATCACATTATCTCCCTCCCTGAGTTTTCGGGGGGGTTTATTATTATTATTATTATTATAAGCTGTAACCATCCACTTATTTAGTGACTTTCCCAAATTATTCTTACAAAGACTCTATTTCTTATTGTGTGTGTTCACTGAAGTCGCAGTTCTTTAGTTGGTGTTAAGCCTGTGTTTTGACAGACATTTCTTTGAACTCCAGAAGCTAAAGCATAAAACAAACAATGAAAAGAAAACCTCTCCCAGTCTTACCAGGACACTCCTTCAACACTTAGCCAGGATTTCACTGAGCCTAAGGTGAAAGCTAAGGATCTTCTTGGGTCTTTTCTGAGCATGTGTCATGCCCTGAGTATGCATGCATACAGCCTTCTACATTCCCCCATACATGTAGGTGCTTTTGTGTGTCCTAATTTTCCAAAGAAATTCTCCCAGGTTTTCTCCTTAAGCGTCCTTAAGAAGTCTGCTTTATGTTTCAACTATAATCTTTTGTCCTCGAAGTTGTTTTTAGTTTGGTTTGCAGTGTTTTGACCAATGCTTGCCACTTTTCCAACCTGAATTTCTACTTAGGTGGAACAGGGTCCATCACTTCTAGAGGTAGTCCCCAGACAGGTTAGGACAGACAGGCTCAATAATTTGCAAGTATAGTCAGCTTTGCTCTCTCCAGACCCAGAGACCAAGATCCCACTCTGGGAACATCGGTTTTTGTCTTCAAGACGACCACTGTGTCAGGCTGGGGTTGGGATAAGGGCAAGTAACAATGCCACAGAACTTTTCTAACATCTTGAAGTTGCCTTTTTCTTTTTCAGTGTTTATTTGGCTCTGTAAACCTTTGAGTTTTTTCCAGAGTTCAGACAATGTTGGTTCTGACAGTTCCTGCTTATTTCTCAATGTTTCAATGGGGGCAGAAGAGCTTAGAACTACCCATTTGGCAAGTTTTTTGACATCACCCTTGTTTGTTTTTGTAACCAGCATTAACTTCAGCTTTGTTTGTAATACAATATGTGAGTCTCTACTTTTATTAGAAGAAATTAACACATTAGATATATTGATGGAAAGAATATGCTGTCTTAAATATTCTTAATTCTGACATTTTAATGCTTCATTTTTGTTTTTAGCCTTTTGCTGTATGAGCTTAGGCTGTCATTTCTTAGTTCTTTCTTTCCTTCATTTAAAAAATTATATATTCTATTTTAATACTACCATCTATTACTTTTGAATTTTCGAAAATATTCTGAATTTCTTTTTCTCTGCTTATGAAGGCAGAAATGGAATGATATCTTTTGGACTTCCCTGATATAAGAAAGTATAGTTTTACTGTTTCTCTGTTTCCCCCAAACCTGGTTTTTGTTAGTGTAACATGAAGTACAAAGCCCAGGTCAATGTTATTAAGTTATTGTTTTAAAGTATATACATATTATTTTTCAGTAATTACTTTTACAGTTACACTAATATTTGTAATCATATTTACAGCCATTTAGATTTGACTCTAGACAACAAAGTTCCATCATTCTTTACATAGTGTCTTAATCATTTTGGGCTGCTATAACAGAATACCATAAACTGTGTCTTAAACAACAAACATTTCTTTCTCATAGTTCTGATGGCTGGAATGTGAGATCAGGATGCTAACATGGTCAGATTCTTGATGAGAGTTATCTTTCTTCCTGGCTTACAGACAGCTGTCTTCTTGCTGTATCTACACAGGGTGGAGAAAGAGAGAGCTCTAATCTCTTCATTACCTAATAAGGGCACTAATCCCATCAAGAGGGCTCCACCTGCATGACCTCATCCAAACTCAATTACCTCTCAAAGGCCTTACCTCCAAATACCATCACATTGGAGATTAAGGCAATCTATGGATTGTGAGGGGACACAAACTTTCAGTCCATAGCACACACCATGACATCTCTACTTTTTAATTTTTATTTTGATACAGCTATCAGTTGACTGAATTATGTCTATAAGTAATTTTTTAAAATATGTTCAGGTAAATATCATAACTTCTTACTATGGTCATGTCTGTTCTTTCCATACATAAATAATAATTGAGCTGATTATGAAATTTCTGGGTCACAATATTGTTCCTTCAAAATTCTGGAGAGAATAAGGACTCCATTATTTTCTGGAAATACTAAATTTTACTAAAATCTGGCCAGAATTACTTTTATTTCTCTGTATATAGTCTATTTTTTCTTGGTGAATAATTTCAGAATTTTTCTATATGATATTAATAGATAATTTTAGCTGGATAATATGTAGATATAGGTCAGTTTTTGTTAATAGTTCTTGGACCAAAAAAGTCACTTTGACATAAATACACATTTTTTTCTTAATGTCTGGGAGGTTTTTTCTTTCTTTTTATTTATTTATTTATTTACTTACTTACTTACTTACTTTTGGCGCATTGGGTCTTAATTGCTGCATGCGGGCTTTCTCTAGCTGTGGCGAGCAGGGGCTACTCTTCATTGCGATGTGCGGGCTTCTCATTGCAGTGGCTTCTCTTGTTGCGGAGCATGGGCTCTAGGTGCATGGGCTTCAATAGTTGTGGCACGCAGGCTCAGTAGTTGTGGCTTGCAGGCTCTAAAGCACAGGCTCAGTAGTTGTGGCACACGGGCTTAGTTGCTCCGCAGCATGTGGGATCTTCCTGGACCAGGGCTCAAACCTGTGTCCCCTGCATTGGCAGGCAGATTCTTAGCCACTGGGCCACCAGGGAAGTCTTGGAAGGTCTTTTTCAATTATGTACAATTATAGCTTCTATTCTCATTGTTCTGAATTCTTCTTTAGGAATACCTATAATTTTTTTAAAGATGTTATTTTTTAGAGGATCTTCAGGTTCACAGCAAAATTGAGAGGAAGGTACAGAGATTTCTCATATATTCCTGCCCCCGTACATGTATAGACTTCTCCATTATCAACTTCTCCCACCAAAGTGATATATTTCTTACAGTTGATGTACCTATATTAAGATATCATAATTAACCGTAGTCCATAGTTTGCCTTAGGGTTTACTCTTGGTATTGTACACTCTACAGGTTTGGACACATGTATACTGACATCTATCAGTCATTATAGTGTCATGTAGAGTATTTTCACAGCCTACAAATCCTCTGTGCTCTGTCTATGCATCCTTGCCCCCAACCACAATGCCTAAAATCATTGATCATTTTACTGTCTCCATAATTTTGCCTTTTCCAAAATGTCATATAATTGGAATCACACTGTATGTAGCCTTTTCAGGTTGACTTCTTTCACTTAATAATATGCATTTAAGTTTCCTGTATGTCTTTTCATACCTCAATAGCTCATTTCTTTTTAGTGCTTAATAATATTCCATTGTCTGGACATATCACAGTGTATTTATCCATTCACCTATTGAAAAACATCTTGGTTCCTTCCAGGTTTTGAAAGTTAGGAACAAAGCTGCCATAAACACCTCTGTGCAGGTTTTTTTGTAGACATAGTTTCCAACTCCTTGGGTAAACATCAAGGAGCACAACTGCTGGATCATGTGGTAAGAGTATGATTAGTTTTGTAGGAAACCCAGACTCTCCCAAATCTGTGGTACCATTTTGGATTCTCACCAGCAATGAATGAGTTCCTGTTGCTCCACATCTTCACCAGCATTTGCTGTTATTTGTGTTCCAGCTTTTGGCCATTCTAACAGGTGCATTGTATTATCTCGTTGTTTTCATTTGCATTTCCCTGATGACATAAAACATGGGGGCCTCTTTTCATATGTTTATTTTCTATCTGTGTATCTTCTTTGGTTAGATGTCTGTTAAGGTCTTTGGTCTATATATTAGTTGAGTTGTCTGTTTTCTTGTTGTTGAGTTTTAAGGGTCCTCTGTATATTTTAGATAACAGTCCTTTATCAGATATTTCTTTTGCAAATATTTTCTCCCAGTCTGAGACTTGTCTTCTCATTCTCTTGGCACTGTCTTTAACAAAGCAGAAGTTTTTAATTTTAATGAAGTGCAGCTTATTAATTATTTCTTTCATGGATGGTTCCTTTGGTGTTGTATCTAAAAAGTCATCACAAGAAGGAGGAGATATGGGGATATATGTATATGTATAGCTGATTCACTTTGTTATAAAGCAGAAACTAACACACCATTGTAAAGTAATTATACTCCAATAAAGATGTTAAAATAAATAAATAAATAAATAAAATAAAGTCATCACAATACCCAAGGTTATTTATATTTTCATCTATGTTATTATCAAGGAATTTTATAGCTTTGTGTTTTAGATTTAGGTTTATGATCCAGTTCAAGATAATTTTTGTGGGGCTTCCCTGCTGGCGCAGTGGTTGAGGGTCTGCCGGCCGATGCAGGGGACACGGGTTCGTGTCCCTGTCCGGGAAGATCCCACATGCCGCGGAGCAGCTGGGCCCGTGAGCCATGGCCGCTGAGCCTGTGCGTCCGGAGCCTGTGCTCCACAACGGGAGAGGCCACAACAGTGAGAGGCCCGTGTACCGGAAACAAAAACAAAAACAAAAACAAGATAATTTTTGTGAAGAGTGTAAGGACTGTGTCTAGATTCATGATTTTGCTCGTGGCTGCCTAGTTGTTCAACCATTTGTTGAAAGACTATCTTTATTCCATTGTATTTCCTTTGCTCCTTCATTAAAGATCAGTTGACTATATTTATGTGGGTCTATTTATGGACTCTGTATTCTAAAATATAGTTTTTAAGTTGGATTTCTTTTCTGAGCCTTTCATGATTTTTAGTTTCCTCTTTTCTTTTTCCTCTGTCCTCTGGAAGATTTTCTTCATTTTTCCTTCATATCACAACTTAATATTCATACCATTGCAAATTACTACTCCCAATGCAAATTTTGATTCTGTCCTTCTATTCATTTTTTTTGCAGTCCTTGTGTATTGCACTCAATTCTGTTATTTTAATTTTATTATGAATCTTTTCATGCTCTGCTTCATTTTAATCTTATGCTAAGTAGTGGGTCTTTGCTGTTTGCAGTTTTCATTTCCGCTGTTCCAAGCCAAAGCTCCTGGTTTACCTTGGAGATTTATTCAAGTCTTTGTGACCTAACAAGTCTCAGGGAAAGGCAGGAGTCTTGTACCGAAACCCCTCAGTGAAATCCGTCCTAGCAATTGATTCCAGAAAGAGCACCTGACCTGACAAGCCAATGAAGCTACAAGAGCAATGTGCTGAGTAAGAGGTGCTGCTCTGTTTCCATGGATACCGAGCCTGAAAGGTGTGACTGGAGCTCTTGCAGCCATCATCTACCCCAAAGAAAGAGATTTTCTGATAGAACCCACAGAGAGGACGGTGGTTCTCTCAAAGATATGGACAGCAAGAGATCGTTCTGTGAGAACACTATTTGGACTCATCTGTGCGGCAGCATCTAAAGCTAGTATATTCCTGGACATTTCACATAAGGGAGTTAGTTAATTCCTTTTTTGCTGGTGCCAGTTTGTCCTGGGCTGTCTGTCTATTTCAACAGAACCATAATTAATACAACACATTCTCTTATTGTTTTTTGGACCTGCTTCACAGAGGTCATTTTTTCTTTCATCCTACTGATGGATATTCATTTAGGAGTTATTCTAAATAGTCTTATCGTTCCTACAATAAGGCATTTTAAGAGGTTTGTGGTTTCGCTGAGCCTTCAGGATAATGTTTTGTGTTCTTAGGTTCCAGAAATGGTGAAGGATTTTTTTTTTTCCTTCTGGAGAGATTTGGCCAGTGTATGGATTTCCCTTGGCCTCACTGCAGAAGTTAATCAGGATAATTTTCAGTTGAATTCCCAGTGCCCAGTAACATTTATCCAGCGCTGTTGTGGAAAAGGATCTCGACTCTTTCCACGTGGACCATTGGCTTTGCAGTCTTAGAGTAGCTGCGGCTTTCTAGCTGGAACTTTTATTAAACTCTGTACCTTCTGATTAGAATAGTGTGGATGGAGAGGGGCCCAAACACGACCCCCGACCCAATACCTCAGAACTGAGAGGACAATAGGAGAGGTAGTTTCCGTGTAATTTAGTTGTTGTGTCACAATGTTCCAAGCACATGTGATGTTTTCAAGGTTTCCTATTTCCTGTATGTGTGTCCTTTTTTTAGCTTTATTGAGGTATAATTGATTTAAAAAATGTATATATTTAAGGTGTGCAATATAATGATTTAAATCATTGTGAGATGATTACCAAAATCAAGCTAACTAACATTACCTCACATAGTTACCATTTTCTTTGTATTGAGAGCACTTAAAATCTACTCTCTTCACAAGTCTAAAGTATACAATATAGTATTAACTATAACCACCATGTCGTACATTAGATTCCCCAGAACTTATGCATCTTATAAGTGAAAGTTTATACCCCGCGACCAACTCCCCATTTCACACAGCCCCCCAGCTCCTGGAAACTTGCATTCTCTGCTCAGGTTTCTGAGTGCTAATTTTTCAGATTCCACATATAAGTGAGATCATACAATATTTGTCTTTCTATGTCTGGCTTATTTCACTTAAGCATGATGTCTTCCAGGCTCATTCACGCTGTCAAATGACAGGATTTCCTTCTTTTCAGAGCTAAATAGCATTCCATTATAGACGATAGATAGATAGATCACATTTTCTTTATCCATTCATCCGTTGAGAGATGTGTAGGTTGTTATCATATTTTTGCTACTGTGAATAATACTGCAATGAATATAATAATAGAATGATAACTTCAGTTATCTCTTAGATACTGATTTTATTTCCCTTAGATATATACTCAGAAGTAGGATTGCAGGCGCATATGGTAGATCTATTTTTAATTTTTAGGGGAACCTCTGTGTGCTCAAGAAACTGCGTCTTAGCTTCTTCCACCCTTTGAGGGCTGGGTTACTGGTGTCCTGAAAGCCTCACCCACTTGCAGTTGAGCTGAAGACAAGTCTGCAGTTAGAAGCACCAAACTCTTTCATGCCAGTCGGCCCGGGTTATGTTAGAGAAAATTCCCACTGCTCACCTTATGAGACACTATGATATTTCCCACCTCCCAAGCTCCACAGCCGCTTATACTGAGAGTTTTTAAAGATTTTTGAGGAAAAAAGAATGTCAGAAGTCTTCAAAGCATAATTGCAGGTTTAAAGCCTTTGGCAGGATCAGGGAGTATCAACAGAACTGCTCTAACATTACAAGGCCTAGTAATTAATGAAACTATTTACTGAAATGCCCTAATTCATATGATAAGATTATACTAATAAATGAAGCTATATGAATAGATAGGATAAACTCCCAGTGGCCTCTAGAGAGCTGAGGGTCTCTGAAAATGAATAGTTCTATAGCCTCATATTTCTGCCTGGCATTTTATTACATGTAGAAACTTCAGCTTCTCTTGCCTTACCTTTTGGCATCTAAAAATAAAGACTACTTTTATGCATGGTGCTCAAGTTTTAATGGTGTTTATGAGTAACGAAAAGCATTCATGTTTAAAATTTAGAAGTTATGCCAGGATCAACATTAGGGTTTTCTATTAGCACAACTGAGGGAGATTTCATGTTCATAATTTAATTGAAACTCATTGCTTTAATTTCCTTCCCTATAAAGCCATGGAAATTTGATGCTGTCTGACATAATAAACAACTCCACATTACAGCGCCTTTCTGTACAGTAACTTATGTGTTTTGGTGTTTACTGAGGTTACATAAGACTTTTCTGCCTTAGGACTGTTTTTCTTATATTCCATAAAGTTTGCCTCCGGGAGTCTCCAGCTAGCCCTCTGGGAAGGGTTAAAGAAATGCAAGTACTTCTCTTAGGGTAGTTATTGAAAAGGCTTTGTTCCATTGAAGGTGATGTCTGTACACAGAACTACTAATATCACTGACAGAAGAACGCGATGAAAATTTTAATGCATTAAAAATTAATGTAAAAACTTAGATGGTAGTGAAGCAAAAGAAAGAGGTGCTGAAACAAGGCACCCATGGCATCAGATTTTGTCTCAAGACCTTTTGTCAACTGCCCAGAAGCTGAGTTCGAGGAGGGGCGGGGGATCAAAGACACATGTTAAACTGAATAAGAAAATAAAAGGTTAAAAATGGAAAAAGCCCTGAGATTTTGCATTTTTCAAAGTAGGTGAGGTGAGACTACAGTCCAGACCTGCATATGACTCCAGCCAACTGGTGACCAGAGCATGTCCCCGGCACTTGACCGTATCCGAAACCTTGGCTTCTCCCAGTCTTTCAGTACCACCTGGAAGTCTAATGCTGGGTCCTACTTAGTATTAATGACGTTATGAGCCCTAACTATGTTCCAGCTACTGTCTACTTAAGCTTTATATACACGTTACCTCTCAGTGAATATTCATAACTTGTCAACTGAGGCAGATAATTTTACGCTTATTTTGCAGTGAACACATCTGGGTTTGGCAAATTGACTTTTCCCAAGTCACGCTGCCCCTAGGTGTGAGAGCTAGGAAGTGATCTCAAGGCCTTCTCTTAAGCAGCTAGCCTATAATACGACGTCTTAGAGTTTGTCTGCTTCTCTCCACTGCTGCCATGATCCCTGATGATCATCACAATGGTAACCAAAATCCCCCAAATACAACAATAAATCTTAGGGGCAAAACAAAGTGCTGGGTAAACATCCTCTTAGGCAAGGAGCCCAGCCCCATTCTGTCTGAAACAGACAGGAACACAGAGAACACAGGTATGTGCAATATAGTGCGCTCACCTCCACTCTAGACTTTGTGGGAATACAGGAGAGATTCTGGTTATAATTGTCAAGGAGTGAGCCCTTCATGCATAAATTGAAGAGTGACGTCTTTGCTTAAATGCTGGACTCTAGGTTGAATTCGTGGACTCTTTCTCCTTCCTGTCAAATAAAAGATGTGAAAAAGGAAGTAGAGGATTATCTACTGGGCGGGGTGGGGGGTTGTATATTTAACGGTTCAACCTCAGTTGGCTCAAACAGAGCATCACTGAGTTAAGGAGACAAGATAAACATAACCACCAAATGATACAACAACCACACACCATCACGTGACACTTGGAGGAACCAGGGAGTGAAAGAAAGAGGACCAGCACAGTCGGCTACAGTTTCCTTGGAGGAACATTTTATTTGGCCATTGAGTTGTAGGCAAAGGGGGACAAAAAGAATTGTCCCTGAAATATGGTACAACTACTACTGAAAAAAATATTCAAAAGGTATCTGTGGCATTGATGCATTAGAAATTAAGATCTGAGGGAGGTGTTTGATACTAAATAAGCATTTGTCAAATAAGAAATGGAAGGATGAATGAATTCATCTGATTAATCTGATTAGAGCTGAACTCTAACAAATGCTACAGTCTAACCCCCCATGTCAAACATCAGCTGGGGTCCATAGTCACAGGATATAAGTGTGGTATTAGTGTCGTAGGGTTCCCATAACAAATGCCACAGACAGGTGGCTTAAAAAAACCAGAAATAGATTGTCTCACAGCTCTGGAGGCTAGATGTCTGAAATCAGGGTGTTGGCAGAGCCGTGCTCATTCTGAAACCTACAAGGAAGGACACTTTCTAGCTTCCTCCAGCTTCTGCTGGCCCAGACGCTCCTTTGCTTGGGCAGCATAACTCCAGTTTTCACTTGGCTGTCTCCTGCCTGGGTCTGTTCACACAGCGTGGTTGTCTTCTTCTGTACATGTCTCTGCATCCAAATGTCTTCTTTTTATAAGGACACCAGATGCATTGGATGAGGACCCTCCCTAATGACCTCATTTGAACTTGATTACCTCTGTAAAGACTCCATTTCCACATGAAGTCCCATCCAGAGTTCCTGGGGGTATGATTTCAACATATCTTTTTGGGGAGCACACAGTTCCACCCCTAATTAGCACCTCTCATTCTCCTGACATTCTAGCAGGACTCAGTGAAGACAGCTGATGGGGGGGAAGACCATTCAGACTTTAGCCTTGAAAACTGGAAATACTAATGACACTAGCTCTTGGGAGGCAGACTAGGGTTACCAGTCACACCATCACTGGCATCACTGTGTCCACCTCAGACTTCCCCCAGCCCCATGCCCTCTGAGTACCCTCCTCACTTTCCGAGCCAGTCCTTGATGGAGGTTTTTTATATGTATGTTCAGATGGGTATAAATTTGTAAGAGGAGCTAATGCACAGTCTTTGTTCTTTTTGACTGAATTATTCCGCTACACTGATAAAGTGTAGAACTAGAAATCTAAACTTAGTCAAACACAAAAGTGAAATTAAATCACACAACACAGTTAAAACTTCTGGCTGAAAGGCCAAAGAGAACGTATCTGCTTCCAAAGGCTGATTACGTTGAAGGTTGATTACTAATTATCATCTTGTGATAGAAATGCAATCAAAGGTTTGCATAGAGAGGTAATAGCCTTCGTATTATTTGTAACAGGAAAAAATTAAAACCCAAATGACCAATAATTAGGAATTGGCTAAACAGACTGGGGTTTGTTCTCCAAACGATGGAATCTGATGCATCTATATTAAAAGCGCGTTGTCAATGAATATTTAAGGTAAGAGAAATACTGAGCCATGTTCAAAGCTCAAAAACAGCACATATAATCTGCCCTTGATTTTGCAAAGATTTATTTAACATACATTCTTATTTACGTGCCACTATATATCTCACATATAATATATAAATGTATATATATATCAAATGCATATGTTTATTTTATGCACGTGGAATAGAGCCTGACGTGTAGGAGGCATTTAAGGAATATACGTTGAGTGAAATGAATGGATTTGATCAATGACATGATAGAAAGACAACAGTGTGCTCTGGGCACACGTGGTGGGAGGGGGTCTGGGCAGAACTGAGTCAGGGGAGACTTTCTGGAAAATATCACACCAGCTGAGTCTGCTTCGTCTAGCATATAGTTGTCTATCTGCCCCTCTACACTGTAAGCCTCTTCAGGATGGAGACCATGTCTAATTAATCCCTGTAACACCAGCATCTAGCCCAGTGTTTATTACTTAAGTGGGATTCTAATGAATGTTGGTTACCTGTGTGGCCTGATTCTAGTTGGATATAAACTCGAAAAAATAAGTTAATCTATTTTACGAAGTCAATCATTTGGCTTCCTCGTTTCTTCCTTACCACACTGAAACACTTTATAAATAGAAAGTTTCTTCCCACTGAGAGTTTAGAATGGAAAGAATATCCATATATATGGCATCATGTTTCAAAATGAAAGTAAAAGCCAAAAAATTTTAAGGAACATATAATCTCTAGAAAACTTTGATTTAGAGTGCCTTCTTCCTTTCTTGTGCAAAGATGAAACTGCTGTTTCCAAAGACTGCAGTGGACCCAAAACTTGGCCTTGTAACCAGGCAACGATGTTGAAAGTGAAATCAGATGTCTGTTCCCATCAGGAACCCGGCGATCCTCTAATTAGCCCCTAGTGCAGAGGTTGCAAGCTATCAATAAGAGTTATTAGGAATAGTGACAGCAGTTATAAATGTTGGTAGAAGCAAGTTCAAAGCTGGCCACTCCAAACACTGTCTTCCAAAGACAAACGTAAATCAAGTTAATCTGACCACCTTCTACCATAGCCAAATATGGTGGATGTGAATAGTTCTTGATAGTTATCCATATAATTACTATTGGCGGTTGGTATCATTTTTAGTGCCCTTAAAATTATTCCAGACAGTTTTAAATGAATAGCTATTCATTTTGTTATCTATCTTCTTTTGAATCTTAATGAACAATCGTAGTGATAACCATGCAGTTATGGAAAAGAGCGATTTTGTATTTATCAATCCTATATTCCTGAATTTGAAGAATCACCAGCAAGGTTGGAAGCAACAAAGGTGGTTTCAATACCGTAAATTATATTACATGCCAAATGGTTTACATTTGATTAATTGGAATGAAGACTTATTATGTTTATGGAAATTTAAACTATTAAATTTATATAGTATTTGAAGACCTTATTTATACATTGTTTGAATAACCACAATAAAATCAGGGCATGGAAATAACTGAACTGTAGAAATAACTTTATGGTTTCTTTTCCTTGAGATTCTTCACTGTTGCCCATAAGTGATGTCATAGGCAATAAATATATCAAACATGCCGACAAACATTTAAACATCAACTCATATGAATATGAACACATAATTGGAGACTTCCCTCCACAACTAACTTTTTATGCAGTACCCGTGATGTACCAGGAGCTGTTCCTCCAGGCATGGAGATTCAGCCACGACAAAATGAACAGAGTCCAAGTTCTCATGAAGTTTGATTCTAGTGGCTAAAATGCTGTGTTTTATAAAGGCTATTTGTTCTCAATTATACATTTTTTAAAATATTGGCATGTTATTAACTCTCTTAGCAAGGCAAATTCAATCAGAAAACTGTGCTTTGGAAAACAGAGTATTTCAAGGCAACTTTTTTTTACACTTTTAACGTCACATTCCTTTTTCTCATTGCCTCTGTCCTGGACTGAAAAATTCGGTAGTTCCTAAGGACCATGCATAACCAAGAGACAGTTCTTTTTATCATGCCTATAGTTTTAAAAACTCTTAATTTTTGATTCAACACAATCCAGAGTCTTGGCAAACATCAGGTAATTTAGACTGTGCAAAAAAGAGTTTGGTCCACATACCAAGTCTCCCATCTCCATTAGCCCAGGTACACCTAACCTGGGCATGCTTATGAAGCAGAGAGCACGGAGAAATGGTCCTGCTTCCAAATCCTGCATCCTTAATTCTTATGTGGGCCAAGCAAGCCTCTGGCTAAGAGATCAGTTGTGATGGCGTAAAGGCATGTTCAGTATGGCTCGCTGACCACTGTCTCCTCTGTGAAGCTGGCCGATAGCATAGTTTCTCAACATCTCACTCATTTGTCTCTCCCACTCGCACTCTGACTGCCAAAGTTCCACTTCAGAGCTCTCCACCCCTCTCACCTGTGTTACTCCCATCACTCGCTCTTAAGGTGATGGATTTCGAGGGGTTTCTCATTAAGGAGGTGACTGGACAGGGAGACCCCAAAGCAAAGCAGGAAGTGCAGGCAAAGCTGCAGCTTGAGGGGCAGAGTTCAGCCGGGAAGTGTGAAGCTGGCTGGATCTGGGACGCATCCGCTAAGCAGATGGGGATGCTTTGCAAGAGCTCCGTAGGTTATAATGTTGCCAGCTAAAGGCCACAGCGAAGTCTGCCAGGGAGAGATTGCAGGCGAGAAGCCAAAAATATGTTCTAATTGTTAGAAATATATTAAGAACTACTAGTGCAGCATAATATTTGATGGCGGTGGTAGTAGCAGCTTGTTAATTTCTCTTTTTTCTGAATCTTCAGGTACAAACAAGTCTGACAACACTCCTTCCTGAGAGTTCTTACTACATGTCCTGAGAAACGTGGCATATGGAAAGGGTTGCTTATGTATCAGTTTGAATTTTGATGTTACCCCTAAACCTGTGAACCTGACCAAATCATTTAATCTCTATAAGTCTTTGCTCTTTATCTGTAAAGAGAGAACCATGGGGGACATGGATCGTTCCTTAAGGAAAAGCAGCCACTGGGGAAGGCGGAAGGAAGGATCAGAGAACAAGGAGGAAGGAACGATTGGGTCCTTAGAAACCGAGGGTAGGGACTTCCCTGGTGGTCCAGTGGTTAAGAGTCCACGCTTCCACTGCAGGGGGTATGGGTTCAATCCCTGGGTGGGAAATAAGATCCTGCATACCACGGGGCCAAAAAAAAAAAAAAAACACATTGAGGGTAAAAAAAAAAGTTTCAAGGAGAAGCAAGTTGTCTATAACATGCTGCAACGAGGGGTAAGATGTTTGGGCTTGCTGTCGAGATCCCCGGTAATGTTTTCCAGAAAGGCTCAGTGGACAAGGGGAGGAATGCTTAGGGGCAGGAGGTGAGGTGGGGAAGGAAAAGCTAATGATTAGATGATGCTTCCTTGGAGCTCAGCTGTGAAAAGAAGGGGAGAAATAGGCAGACACAGAATGGAGGAAGGGATTTTTCGTGGTAGGAGAAACCTATCATGTTTAGACCATGAAGGAAGATCCAGGAGGGAGGAGGTGCTATAAATAAAGAAGAGCAGTAATGATTGAAGGGGAAAGAACACACAGGGAGTGGAAAGGGTGGGCTTAGAGCACCAGAGGGAAACTGTCCTTGAAAACGAGAGAAGGGTGAAAGAGCTGCAGACCCAGGTAAGTCAAAGTGTGGGCATTTGACTCACCTGGACCCGAAATTGAGCAGAACCTGGGATGTGGGCAGAAATTGAGAGCATTTCTAATCCATCTCTCTATTCTCTGGATGACTCATTTCATTCAAGTGACACCCAACTCCTGCAGAAAAACCACGTGTCAAGCCGTCTGCCACCCTTCTTCAGAGAAGAAATCAGTTTCCCTTTTTTTTTTTTTTACTCCCCACCTTGAGTGAGTTATACAAACCCAGTTTTTTAAACAGGATCTAAAGTGATATTTCTGTTTAAGCTTAAAAAATGAAAGTTATAATAATGAAATTAATAGTTTCTTGCCTTAGCAAGTAGCTAATATTATTAGCTGACTTGGTGGTGACAACTTTTATTTATTTATTTGCTTTATTTATTTATTTAATCTGTTAGTGATAGTAAGAATTAGTTGAATTTTTTTTTAAAGCTTTTTTTGAAAGACGTAGATTACACTGAAATGAAAGCCATTTTATTTGGCGTCGTTTACAAACATTTAGTCAGACAAATTTGGCTTTCAATAGGTGTACTCAAAATTGGCAGCTAGCTAATCCTGGTGGTACATTTTTAAAATCTAAAAGACAAGAGTCTTATTGATGTATTTTAAGGAAGGGACAGGAAGCTATTTAACTTATTTTTTAAATGTTTAGATTAATCTCATGTTCTCATGTTATAGGATATAGACTACACTTTGGTGGGTAAGCCAATCACCAGAATGACAGCTTGACATTCCAAAACCCTTTTTGGGGAAAAAAAAATCACATTTGCTCTATCTTCAGGTTCCCCACTGCCCCTGCCCTGCTGAGGGCTAGCTGCCATCTGAACAAGTTCCAAGTCCACCCTCAAAGGTCCAGGGCCAAATGAAGCTCTTCTTCTTTCATGACTAGTGGCCAAACTGTTCCCTCACTGTGGTCTCTAAACGTTTTTCACTGGTATTAGAAGACTGAATTGTGAAATGACTAAAATTCAGAATCCATTCAAAGATTCAGAAGTCACGTTATTATTAGAACTTTCTAGATGCTTGCCCTACCTTTAAACTAAATTTTGAGAAAACAAGCTATTTATTCTCTACTAACACGCTCCTCCAGGGTTTCCTTTATTATCGCTTAATTCAATATTGTGTTTTTGTCCTATACAAAGAGTAGGTGCTAATGTCCAAACAAACATTTCTGTATTTTTCTTGTTAAAATTGGTTTAAGGATCCTTTAAAATAGACCTAGTCAAAATTTTTGAAATACTTTGCTCCAGGAGAATAGTCCGCACGCAGACATGTATGCTTTTTAAAATCAAAAATTAAAACCATTTTACTTGATGTGTTTGGTGTGTTGTTTTTGTTTGGTTGGTTTTGAGTTTTGTTTTTTTGTTTTGTTTTGTTTCGTTCTCGGTTTTTTGTGTTTTTTTGTTTTGTTTTGCCTTACTTGCCTAAAATCATAGAACTAATTTTAGTGTCCAAGTATAAACTTGTGCTTTATTATATAAAACTTTTAGAAAGCTGTGTTTCAAATCTTAAAATACTTAAATATCTTTTTGCTTTTTTAAAAAATAGGTGAGCAGCCCCTTCAGGTAAGGGTACAGTTTTGTCCCATTATTTGCAGGGTCAATTCCCCACTCCTTCTCACCCACGACAAGTACCCCAGACCCCAGTGGCACAGACCTCCGCACCCACCCGTCCTGGATCTTCTCTCGCCAGCCCCAGAGCCCATTCCTCTAAATAAGTCAGGCCTGGGCATGAAGTCATGGGCAACCCTTGCCTGTCTCTCAAAACATTGGAAGTAAGCCAGAAATAGCTGAAACAAAGGGCCTCTCTGATGATTTTGCTTCCATGGTTAGTAAGACCCCTGGGTTGTTAAGCTCTGCACAGCTTGGCCTGTCTGTACTCCAGAGCCCTGTATATTTGACTGTAAAAGAAGCATTTCAAGTTCACATAAATCTGTCAACTTTTTCAGCCACTGGTTGAGTTCGCACTTGGCATGAGGACCTGTTCAGGTCACAGCAGCAGTGATTACCAAAAGGAGACAAACAAAAGACAAGTACCAGAAAGAGCTGAAACACCTAGCTCTGTGCTGACTGCCTTCATGTCTGCATGTCTCCGAAAGTCCATGCGCAGGGGGCAGCCATGATGCTGTGTCAGTTCCAGGCCACAGCCACCAGCCACTGCAGCACAAAAATAAACAGAGGAGATGTCCGGCTTGGAGCTGGAATGGGGAGGTCGGCTCTTCTGGTGCTCAGCAGGTTTTCTGCCTGACGCTGATTCTCCCAGCTCTCTGGGTGATCCCACCACTCAGGGGAGGCAGGGGTTCATGTCAGCGGAGTGGAACAGACTCCTTGTCCCTTCAAAGTGGAGACTGCTACTTTCTAGACCCTTTCATCTCTCCATATAAATAAACCAAGCCTGGAGAGTCTCCAAGCCACCTTTGTTAAACAAGACAGAATTTAAGCTCCTCCTGAGAGCTTTCTGGTAACCTGATTTCCAACCCAGTGAAGAAGTAAAGGTACCAGTGTTGTGGTGACAAAGCAGGAAGAGAATGTGAGAAGCTGCCTGTGGACGCGTGGCCCAGTGGTTACGTCACTCAGACGGATTTCCTGTCTCTTAGTAAAATAGACACATGAATATTGTCACATTGACAATTCACAAAGTTCCATGTGCTTGGTTTCATCCTCACCTTCTTTGTTGATGAAGTAAAGTAGGAATTTTCTATCCAAGTTCCAAAAATGTGATGACGCTGAGAAAACTAAATTTGATGTGATTTGGCTACTCTTAAGTCCTCCATCAGGAAAGTCAATAAATAAACAAAACCATGAATAACAAGTTTCTTGTGAAATCATATGGGTCTTCTTGTCTGTAGTCAGATAACCAGCTTTGGCCTGACTGAGGAATGAGAGCTTATCGTCCATTAAATTGAGTCGACAGCCATGGTAACAGGAGGTGTTTCTGGCCTGGATCCTTGGGTATCTGATGCCAACACTCAGAACAGAGCTGGACACGTGGACAAACTGTGTGTGTGTGTGTGTGTGTGTGTGTGTGTGTATGGTGTGTGTGCGTGTGTGTGTGTGTGTGTGTAACATGGTGGTCTAGCAGGCACTACTGCTGCTTTCTGTGATGTGTGTCTGCCATCAAAGGAGAGGCACAAAGGCAGTAGAAGAGAAAGGAAAAGCAATAGAAGAAGTAACTGATTTTGAACATAGGATATTGTTCTATAGAGAAATGAACACCTCCTGAAAATAAGCTCATGTGTGCCTCCCTGCTATGGGGTGAATGGTGCCATATGCTGAAGCCCTAACGCCCAGTACCTCATTTGGAGACTGAACCTTTAAGAAGGTAATTAAGGTAAAATGAGATCATTAGGGTGGGTCCTAATCAAATATGACTGGTTTCCTCATAAGAAGAGATTAAGACACAGACGTGCACAAAGGGAAGACCACGTGTGGACACAGCAAGAAGGTGGACATCTGGGCTTCCCTGGTGGCGCAGTGGTTGGGGGTCCACCTGCCGATGCAGGGGACGCGGGTTCGTGCCCCGGTCCGGGAAGATCCCACATGCCGCGGAGCGGCTGGGCCCGTGAGCCATGGCCGCGGAGCCTGCGCATCTGGAGCCTGTGCTCCGCAACGGGAGAGACCACAGCAGTGAGAGGTCCGCGTACTGAAAAAAAAAAAAAAAAAAAGAAGGTGGACATCTAAAAGCCACGGGCTGAGGCCTTGGGAGAAACCAACCACTTATAGCTCAGAATTTCAGTCTTCAGAACTCTGAGAAAATAAAGTCTTGTTATTTAAGGCACCCAGGCTGTGGCACATTGTTAAAGCAACCTGGCAAACTAATACTCTCTTCTTGACTGACTTCCTTCCAGATGACAGTAGCTTCTGCCTCTGATCACAGTAAAGGACCTTCCAGTCTTAACGACCAGTCACAGGCCTGGGTGACTTCTCAAGCAGGAGGCTGTACCAGGAGCAGGTAGAGGAAATGTCCCTTCTTTCTATGTCTTCCAGAACCCATAGTTATTCTGAATCCATGGGAAACAGACACTAAGTTTTTGCTATAGAAATATCTTTTTTTCATGAGGCTTTTCTAAAAGAGTCCACTATCACAAGTCAGTCACACTCCTTTTCGCAGCTCACAATTTTAACAGGAGAGAGACATTAATAACACATCCCTCTCAGGAAACAAGAATGTGTTTCTACCCTTGGAAGTGAGTCCCAACTTCTATGTAACACATTAGGCCACACAATTATTTTCTGTTTTAGTAACATAAAAGAGCCCTCTTGAAAGAATTATGAAGCATTTACAAATATAAGCAAGTCAAATGAAAATTAAAGGTTTGTTCCCTCCTAAAGTCTATCCTTTTATGTGACTTCATCACTGTGCTTCATTTTTCTCTCTTAGGGAAGATGTGAGTTACATATGTAGTATACTAGGTAAACAACAATATCCTTAATAACAAAATATATCTAGTTAAAATATATATATATATTTTAGTTAAATATATAAGTTAAATATATTTAGTTAAACTATATATATATAGTTAAATTCTGAGACTAGATTGTTTGAGAGAATTAATACTATTATTGATGAAATTACACGCATAACAAATGAAAACCTAATCAACTAGACCAACAAAGTATGTAAATTTTCCTTTTCTTCCCAGTTGTGAACAAGGACAAAAGTTCAGATTCAAATATCCATCCTTTCCAATAATTTTCCAAGAGAGGCAATGTTGATTAGCTAACTCAATTGATACTCAAGCCCCTCTCTCGTTTGTCTGTCTTCATTAGAGTCTGTGGAAATTACATACTTACTTTCTAGCCTCCCTTGCAACTCAGGGCGGCCAAGTGCTACACAATGAGATGAAACCACATGTCTTTGCTGTGAGGGATGGAGGGGCTTCTTGAAAAGTGTTTGGATTCTTGATAGAAGAAATTGATGGGATTGTACCATCCATTTTTCTTTCTTCCTCTCTTCAATATGCATGTAATTCTTAGAACTGTGCAGTCTTCTTCTGATTAAAAGACAATGTGCATATATATGAATGATTAACACATTTAAGGATAGTCTAACAGAAAGATAGGAAAAAAAAGAATTTGAGTCTTTATGGTATTGGTGAGAAATCTAACACTAAAATCTAACACTAGCAACCATTTGCCTCTAGACTTCCTTTTATATGAGAAAAATAACCCCTTATCAGTATAAGGGGCTGTTAGTTGGATATTCTGCTATTTTCAACTGAAATCATTCCCAACTAATTTTTGGTCCCAATCACTCAGTCTCTCTATTGCCTGTAAGAGGATTGCGTATCTCCACCTGTCCACGTGTAGCTGGCAATACCTGCTCCATGTGGAAAGCAAAGACACCCTTTCCCACTGCTGCTGGGCTTGTCCGTAATATACACTTTGGTAAAGAGGCATCAGGAGTTTCTCCCAGCTACCTGTTCTTTTCCCTCTGCCATGAGAATGGCCTTTCCCTCAGCTTGTATCACAAAATGAGGAGATATGTGGAGAAGAGGCACTGCCCCCAACTCATAACAACTCATGTGCAACATGCGTGAGATTTGGAGGTTACTTGTTACTGCGGCTGGTTGCAAAGCAGACAAATACAAAACCAATACCAGAAATGTGTGTGGTTATGTGACATGCTTTGGCCAAGGAAATATGACCTACAGTAATATAAGTAAGAAGGAAAATCTTTAGAGGATTTCCACCTGCTATTTTCCCTTTGCCATAAGAACAGCTTGTCTAGATCCCAGAATGAGAAGAAATTAGGACAAAACCCTGACAGCCAACCTGCATCTGCAGACAGGTCGTGTGAATGAGAGATAAATATTATTGCAATCACGGGATTATTTTGGCTTAGGTTATCAGAGCAAAGCTAAACGATATATATGCTCCTTAATTTTTTTTCTCTTTCTCATTGGCCTTTTTAAAAACCCCAACCCTTGTGTCCTAGTCCCAGAGGAGTGAGCAGGGGTCACAGGGTCACATAGCCCTGGGCTGACCTCTTACACACCACTTAGCAGCTATGTGTTGATTTGCCTGTAAAATGAATATAATAATAAGATAGCATAACATTTCTCAGAGGGTGTTCTGTGTAACCTAATTACTGCGGACCTAGTAAGTGTTACATAGAGAGAAGATGATCCGTGATCAGCTAAGTTTGGAAGACATTGAACTGAATAAAATCAGAAAATGTGTTACCTTAAGGTTTCTCAGAGCATTTAGTGTTACTGCAAATCTTGAAGACCAGAATTTAGTTTGTGGGTCTCCTAGATTTTTCTTTTGTCTTAGTACCATTTTTACTTTCAGAGCATCTCTTAGGAGATAAGATAATTTGGGCCACAATGAGATAACGGATATGAAAGAACAGTTTGTACAACAATGACCTTGAAGTAATGATGCATCTGTGCTCCTGAGCTGCTGCTCTCAGGAGGAGACCAACACCCTTATACAGAAGGAGCCGTGAACCTGCCCCTGAGAGCACTGAATTTTAGCTCACACTCCAAGTAGTAAGTGGTTCTTCCCACCAAAACTGCTTTAAAAAGTCCCTATAGCTCACCAAGAAAGCTGGTTATGCAAAGAGAATTCAGTGTGTCAAATAACAGGGAATTCAGAGTGAAGCAGGAGACAGAAAGTTCAAGAACTTTGAAGACATGTTCATAAACTAGTAGGACAGCCAGCATTTTGCAGAGTCTGTTGGAGGGAAACACGCCTTCTATAGAAATTTAATTGTAAAACCTCAGTACTTAAAAATTGTAATTCAATCAAATATATAACCAAAAACCACATGTTCTCTACAACAACTAGGACTCTGAAGCCAGAAAAGGCCATTGCACTAGATAAAACATATGATAAAAAATATGAGACATAGAACCTAGAAACGAGAAGATGAAGGAAGAGGAGGGGTGTAGATGAAGTGAGCAGAAGAAGAAAGAGGAGGTGACCCACAGCACACTGTAAGACCAGCTCAGCAGGTCCAGACACCCTCAGGAAAGAAGAATCAGCAATTCAGAGAAGGCCACGTTGAATACTCTTCATGAGAGTGTGTAGGCTTCTCCAATGATGTGGATTTAACCCTGGAGAGAGGGGAGGAGGAAAGTGCCTGGTTTCTACTCTTGCCTCTCAAGAGAGTGGGAGTAATTAGATCCCATCTAGGTCGAAGTGGGTGGAGTGTTTACCTTGTGCTACCCAGGTGCTGATGGCATTAGAATGATTGCCTCGGAAAGCCGAGATCGTGGTGGAACTTCAGGCCCAAAGGCCAAGGTAAGGATGACCATGAGAGAGAATATCCTTAGGTCACTAGCAAGACACAGCGGAATCCAGATGAAATCAGGTTTGCCAAGAGGCCCACAGGAATAGCTCAGTACGGAGACTGTCTGAGGCAGCGGTCCCCAACATTTTTGGCACCAGAGACTGGTTTCGTGGAAGACAATGTTTCCTTGAACGGGGGTGGGGTGGGTGGATGGCTCAGGCGGTAACAGGAGTGAGCGATGGGGAGCGATGGGGAGCGGTGGGGAGCGGTGGGGAGCGGTGGGGAGCAGTGGGGAGCGGCAGATGAAGCTTCACTCACTCGCTGGCCACTCACCTCCTGCTGTGTGGCCAGGTTCCTAACAGGCCGTGGATCTGGTACCGGTCCTGGGCCCGGGGGTTGGGGATCCCTGGTCTAAGGGATGGGCATGCAGAGCCCCCCAGTTTCCTGATACTTGGAGCGGGTTGTGGGGTCAGGCAGGGCAGTTTGTGGAGCTACGATGTTTGAACAGCATAGTTTGAGGGAAGTTTCCTCCTTTATCTGTAGTTTCACAGCAAAAGCCCAGACTGTATTCGTCCACTGGCTCTACTTCCTTGTGGTCCTGTCTATAGAAGAGGAGAAAAATCCTGTTCCCCTGCCTATCTTGGGCTCTCCATCTGGGACCCTGTGCATTAGACTAACAAAAGGCAGGTCAATGAGAGAACAGAGACAGAAGTTTGTTTCCACGCTTAGTGCACACACAAGGGAACACTCGGCCATGAGTAATCCAAAGGGGTGGTTAGAACTTGAGCTTATACAGCACATCAACAAAAGAACGATAAATTTTCAGAGCAGTGACAAGACAAAAGAAAAGGATTTTGAGCTTCTAGGGGTGGCAAATACTGTGCAGGCAAATATGGGGGAATTAATTGTGGATAAAGGCTGGTTTAAGCAAAAATTGTTATGCAGATTTCTCTGGTGCCATCTCTGGGCTAATAAGGGTCTAGAATTTTCTCCAGTGATCAATTTCTATTCCTCACGGTACAGAGAGAAAGGAGGACACTTTTTCAAATATATGTCCTACTTTTTAGGCATATGGTGGGGGGGGCGGTGAGGGCAGAAGACTTCTCGTACCTGCTTCTCAATTGCTTTCAGCTCAAAATAATCCTTATGTCAAAGTGGCGTGGGTTTGGGGTAGCGCATGCTGCTCGAAAGATAAAAAGGTAAAGAATTGTAAAGTCGGGCGTAACTACAATGATCGACAGAGGGATCAACATGAAGATGTAACATATGGCATCGAATGTATTCTAAATAAACAATGATAGCACAGGGATTGTGAAAAAAAAAAAGAAACAGAACTTGAGTTACTTCAATCCTGCCATCCCATCAAAACTGCCAGTTGTAGATTTTATTTAAACCTAAATTTCAAACAGTGAAAGGCATGTTTTACTTGGTAAGTGCAAATTTTAGTTTATGCATGAAAAATTTTGCTGAATTTGAATAATATCTTTAAATTAGAAATTTGTTTTTAGTCATTAAACAATGAATCAAGAAAATAAAGTGGAATCTTTTTGATGGTTACCTAAACTAGACCTTTTACAGACTTTTTGGCTTTGCTATATTTTACTTAATACTGTTGTTTTTATTGGCATGATTAGGAGAGTCAACAAAATAACATGTTCATTGTCTACATTTCTTTTTGGCCACTATTATTATTTGTGTCACTTCAATATTATTACTGAAAATAATTTCCCTATGGAGAGGAGAGGTGTTAAAAGGGGTCCACACCCTAGGTGTGCCACTACCTTCCACTTCCATCACTTTGTCCTTTACTGTATCAGAGTGGCAGTGGGCGATGGTGATGTGGCCCATGCACAGCTGTCCTTGTCACAGAAAAGAAGGGTATAGTGGGGTCCCAATTGCTCGAAAGTAATCCATTAAATAACTTTGGCACGATTAAAATAATTATTTTAGCAGAATAATGTTTTAAGTTAATTTAAATATAACAAAAGGACGAGGCAGAAGAAAGAGGATCAGGGAGGAACTGAACCATAAATGTCATCTATATCACAACGGCTTCACTAAAGGCTCCCGTTGAATTTCCTCAATGAGCGAGGGTTTCTCACGTGAACCATGAGAAAGCTGCCCAAAGTGTGTTCAGTTCTGATATACTTAGTCTGGAAAGATCAGCAGAAACGAGCATGAACAGTATGTCTCAGAACATCCAGATAGGAAGAGGGTGATGCCAGGAGAGCCGCCCAACAGTTTGGGAAGCAGCACGAATCAGGTCAGAAAGCTCCTGGTGGAGGCCTTTGGGCAGTTGTTCAAGGTTGAGCTCAGGCTTCCAGAGTCAACTCTCCTCATCCTTCCAGTTGGCTCTGGGGAGTGAAAAATCAGTGTTTCCTTAAATCCAGAGCTGCCATAGACTGCTGTCCAAACTGGTTGCTACCCTTTCTGCTCCACAGAGATCTTACTGCCTACGGTCTCAGTCTCCCTTTCCTTTCAAAATAAAATGTGTTTTCTGCATTTGACGTCTCGCAGAACTCCTCTAAGGTGGGGTAGATAAAAATCCATGCAGTATTTCAGAAAAGACTGGAAACTTGCTGATTCTCCAGAACCAAATCCATTTCTTAATTTTATACTGAAGTGTAACATGCAACAGAAAAGTGCACAAATTCCAAATGAAGAGCCTGATACATTTTCACAAAGGGAACCCACCCTGTAACCAACACCACATCAAGAAAGAAAACATTACTAGCGTCCTAGTAAATCCCCCAAGTCCCCTTCTACTCACTGCTCCCCAGCCAGGGTAACCGCTTTCTTCACTTCTATCATCAAAGGTAAATTTCGCTGCAATGAAAAATTTATGGTATTTGGTGTGTATATTCCTATGTGTCTGGTTCTTTAAACCTAACACTATGTACGTGAAAATCATTTTGTTGTATTTGCTCATTTATTCTCCTTGCTCTATTCCATTGTAAGAATATAGCACAATTAATTTATCCGTTCCACTCTTATGGGCATTTGTGATGTTTCAGTCTAGGACTATTACAAATAATGCTGCTATGGAAATTCTTATACATGTGTTTTGGTTCACAAATATACATATATACCTGAACAGTAGGCATCTACCTAGGAGTGAAACTGCTAGGTCATAAGATGTGGCATGTTCATCTTTTAAAAATACTGCCAAACAGTTTTCCAAAGTAGTTATGTCAATTTACACACCCATCAGTTGTGTAGTCATGTGGTTGGTGCCTAGTGGCATTGAATTATAGTTTGCATTTCCCTGACGGCTAATAAAGATGATGGCCTTTTCATATGCATATTGGAACTTTGGAAATCTTCTTTTGTTAAATACCGTTCAAGTCATTTGCCTATTTTTCCATTGGATTCTCTGCCTTTTTCTTATTTGTTTTTATAGTAAGAAACCAAGGATATGAATGACTCCTTGGTCAGATAGATAACATTGCAAATATCTTTTCACAGTCCATGGCTTGTCTTTGTACACTCTTAGTTACATGTTTTAATAAACTGAAGTTTTTAATTTCAGTGTAAACCAGTTTGGCTCTTTTTTCTTTATAGTTAGCCTTTTCTGTAGCCTGTGTATTAAATCTTTGCCTTCTCTGACAATTCAACCCTCCGAATTTAGGCACGATGGCCCGGTATCTCATTTGGAAGCTGTTCTCCCTATGATGAGCCCTCTGAACTCAATTTGTCCTCTCTCCCCTCCCCCAAAATACATAAACACTGTGAAAGTGGTATCCAATTCCTTGAGTCTGACTACCTTGCTTTGTCCCAGCACAATTCAGAAAATTCTCTCTTGAGCCTTTTACGCATAATGACATCTCAAGCCACTAGACAATAAGACAATAAGTGTCTTATTGCCACTAGACAAAGAGAACTCCTGTACCCACTGGTCTGGTGTAGCCGCCTGTGGCTGCTCTTTTCTGGGAAAGAAGCAGTTGTCCCTACACTGACAGAAACCTGCCAACAGCAAAGTCCTTAATCTGCTTTTTTTAAAATGTTCTTGTCCAGTAACGTGTTCTGAGATTTTTATACACAACCTGTCATACTAGAAGTCAATTTTTGCTGCATTTTTTTCACAGAGTAGGGTACGTGGGATCTGAAATCAAAAAAATTTCTACTAACCTACAATTCCATCACTGGCTTTTTACTGGCCCGTGGGGGGACTACAGTACTTCAACTTTCTGAACCTACTTAAACTTTCTCCACCTGAACTCCAGTTTCCATCCCCTGTAAGAGGGGGGTGGTAATGACTATTTCACACAGTCTCGGGGAGGTTTACATGAGATGACCTGTCTGAAAATATTTGTATCGTCTAAAACACACATACACCATAAAAACTGTCCATGTAATTACTGCAATGATTAGGAATTTTAAACACTTAAATGAATTAGATTGATAATAGCAACTAACTATTTCTTGAATTAAAAATGTGTGAGGCACTGATTTAAATATTTTACATGTCTTAACTCTTTAATTCCCTAACAACCCATAAGGTAGGTTCTGTTAATAAACTCATTCCTGGATAAGGCAACAGAGGCACAAAAAGGTTCAGCATCTTCGGAGGTCACACAGCTAGTGAGGGCAACAGAATGGGAACCCAAGCAGCTGGCTGCAGAGTTTACATGCTTAAGGAATTATGTGATTTTCATGGCCTTGGGCTTGACTCATAGAGAAGCCTCCCAACCTATGATAAATATACAGAAGGAATGTTAGACCACTTGAGTGAGGGGTGCAGCATCTCTCACAACTCACGGGGGCATGTTTTAGAAGATAAAGGGGAATGAATATAGGTTGAATAGTTACATGAAGGTACTGTTAGGTATTTTACAACCACATGAAACATATTTTTATCCACATTTCACAGATGTAAAACAAAGACTTATAGAGATTAAATGATTTGGTCAGATTCATAGATTTAGGGGTAGCATCAAAATTCAAACTCATACATAAGCGGCCCTTTCCCGAAGCCACATTTCTCAGGACATTTAAGAACTCTCAGGAAGGGGCGTCGTCAGACTTGTTTGTACCTGAAGATTCAGAAAAAAGAGAAATTAACAAGCTGCTACTACCACTACCATCAAATACATTGCAACACTAGTAGTTCTTATATCTCTAACAGTTAGACATTTTTTTTCTTAAATATAGAATTGAAAATGGTTGTAAAGGACAAGAAAATGCATGGGATCACTCTCTTGAAACAATAAAAATTATTGAACTGTGACAGTATTTTCCGTACTAGGAATGACCGTTCGTTCATGATTTCAACCACATCAATGAAAACCAGCAGTTACGTCTGATTGTTCAACCCATTTCTGTCTGGGCTGCCTCAGAGCGATCCTAAGTCAGATACCAGACCAGTTAACATTCCGGATGAACAGTCTCTCTGTAGTAGTGACCATCTGAACAGATATTTAAAAATACGAGAAAATTCTGGAAACTTAATCAATGTGTCGACAAATGCATTAAAAACACACTGAAGAGAAGTCACTAATATATAAACTTTTTTTTCCCAGGATTATTAAACCTACCAGGAAAATTAGCAACAATGGCAATGAATTATCCTTTGATTTTATAGGATTAAAAAAAATGGGAAAGCAAATTCATTTTCTAGATGTATGTACATCCACACATATGAGAAATCAGAAGTGTATGTCTAAGAAGAGCCAAAAATATGTTTGTGTGTCTACAGATAATATGGGTCTGGTATTTTCTCCCCTTTAGCAGGGAAAGAGTGCTACATGTGAAAATTTTTATGATTTATATTAAAGATTTAATATATTTAGGATGCAGAACTATATAATGTTAAGCTAGCAGTCATTTTATGACCTTGTAAAATAAAACATATATTATTAATCAACAAAAAAAGATTTTTTATTACAATATATGATGAGCCTGATCTTGCCACTTGTAGGTTAAAGGTCGAGCTAAAAATAAAACTCAGTCACTTTACAGGGTTAGAATACAATTCATATCTTCATTCTACGGGGATGGCAAAAGAAATCTGCCCTTGCTTATCTAGATATTATATTCTTTCTTCCTACAGCAAAAGGAAGGAGAGAGTTTATGGGGAAGAAGGCTAGTCCTAAAATACACAGATTTGAAATAAAGTAAACGAGTGGCTAGACTTCACCCTGATCAGTCTTCCATGAGCCTTCTAGACGTAGGGATCAGGATATGATAGCCTCAAGTCTTTGATTTTTGCAGCCATTCTCTGCTCTGCAGCCACCATCACATCTGGAGCTTCCTCTATCTCCCCTCATCTTCAATTCAGGGACAGCACAGAAGAAGGAGCCTGCAATATGCCAGTTCTCGTACTTTCTTGTCCTTGTCTCAAGGCTGCCAGGATGCAACGCTGTGATTGAGCATCTACACTGCCAGAGGGACAGGAGAGCTGATGGAAGCCGGTATGCCTCAGAGATCAGTCACAGAAACTTAAACAGCTACTTTTGAAACAAGGTAACAATTAAATTAAGTGAAATTGCATTTTAGAAGTTACCTAGTATTTGAATGCAATTTGCAAACAAACTTGAAATCTTTCAATTTGCAAAAGAAAGATTGGATTGAATAGGAGAACTTTCTGGAAGTCCTTGGAGATGGCGAAAGAAGGCATTTGGGAAAGAAAGGTACAAAGGCTTGAATATAACTGAGTGACATCTGTGGGAACACAAGCTGAGCTGAGGGTAAGCAAGCACAGGATTGGGGAAGTGTCTTGTTGGGATCAATGTGCAGCAAGTTACGAAATCTAGACTAGTGTTTCAGTATTCAAGAATAGGTAATGGGGGCTTCCCTGGTGGCGCAGTGGTTGAGAGTCTGCCTGCCAATGCAGAGGACACGGGTTTGTGCCCCAGTCTGGGAGGATCCCACATGCCGCGGAGCGGCTGGGCCCGTGAGCCATGGCCGCTGAGCCTGTGCGTCCGGAGCCTGTGCTCTGCAATGGGAGAGGCCTCTCACTACAGTGAGAGGCCTGCGTACCGCAAAAAAAAAAAAAAGAATAGGTAAGGGGAAAATTTAAAAGGGAGTAAATTAAAAGTAAATAAATATGTGCCTCTATGGTTAAAAGATTGGTCCGTTTTCTCTTTATTGATTTTCAAAATCAGACCATTTCCCCTTAATGGATTTGGGTTTTTTTTTCTGCTGACGTGATCATGTTTACTGCACTCTTTTTAAAATTTCCTTTTACAACTCTTCAATAACAATGTTAACTCCTATTATACCAGAAAACTCCCTCAGCAAGCATGACTTACCCTTTTTCTGCTCTCCACCTCCTACCGCATCCTGCCAATACAGCCCTGAACTTCGTTTCCTTTTTCCTTTTGTCTTCACTTGTATAGTGACAGCACACATGAGCCTCCTTCGTGGTGCACAAAGCAAATTCACATACACTACCCTTCATTCATTCAATAGTCTCTCACTGGGCCCATATTATGCTAGGCACTCAACTCGGCATTAATAAGATAGAACCATCATATTAGGTACAAGGAGTGGGCAGGGTTGTCTTCCTTTTGTAGGCAAACTACACTCCGGAACACTGACTGGCTGAGGTGAGTTTAATGCGGAAAGCGTATGGTACAAGACACCAACCCACTGGGGACTGTTACTAATCAAAGGACCCTGAGTTCATGGTTTAATCCCTTCAAGTCTCAGTGCTCTCGTCTGGAACTGGAAAACAGTGATGTTTACCTCCTAGTGTATTCTGAAGGTGAAAGCACACACCATGTGCAACGTGCCTCATGCAGGCGTGGCTCGTGTATGCACTCCGTGAGGGAGAGAGCTGAGTGTCCTTGTGAAAAGTTAAAAGACTGCGATCCTGCAGACACGTGCTTGAATCCTTGCTCTGCACAACAAACGTTTTTGAAGTATAATTGACCTACATACAACACTACGTTACTTCCTGGTACACAACCGTGTGATTCCATATTTCAGTACATTTCAAAATGATCCCCATGATAAGCCTAGTTACCATCTGCCCCTATACGAAGCTGTTATACAATTATTGACTCTATTCCCCACACTCTCCATTTCGTACCTCGGACTCATGTATTTTGTAACTGAAAGTTTGTATTTCTTAATGTATTTCTTTTATCATCTGAAAAAAATATGCAAATACAGATATTTTCTAAAATTGAATTGAAAAGATATACTATAGCACGAATGAAATAATATAGTTTCTCATCATTTTTTCCACAATGTCACTTGGTTTCATCATCTGGCAATCCTGACTCTGCAATCTCTTGGCTGGGGGTATGCAAGTTTGAAGATCTCCATCAGTAGAAAGCAGAGGGCTATTTTAAGGATATTATGGTCCCCATGAGAGCCAGGGAAAAGCTAGGCAGGGGGCTAAAATATTTTGAAGTTATTTGGGGGGAAAATGGCAGATCCATTTGGAAAAATTCTCTCATTTCTGGAGGCAAAACCATTTTAAGTCATACTTCCTGAACAAGAAAATAAACGATTCTTATTGGGTGATGCGATAATGGCCTTGTGCAATAGTTTACGAGGCTTACGTTGTAGGTGTTTACTGTAAAATATTTGACCTCTACATGTAAGCTAAGGAAGAAACAGTTTGTGTCAAAGAAAAGCACAGCCTCCTCACAGTTGGTTTTTCCAGCAGCGTCTCTGCATGTCTGTGGTGGCGAGGGGATGTGCCAGCCACTCATCTGTACCGAGGAAAAGAGGACATGTCAGTCTGCCCGCATGGTTCATTTCCACGCTCTGAAACGCTGTGCAATGCCACGGTCACGTTGAATGGCCCAGACAAAGTACAAGAGGAAACCTGCCATCCTCTTAAAGCTATGAAGCACTGGAGAATGAAGCTGGGACCAGAGTGTTGGAAGTGTGCCTCTAATACACTTCTGAGTTCTCAAAAAAAGCGAGGGTTGGTCCCCGGGAGCCCTATCCACTTTACAAGCACAGCCTCCTGAAGAATGATGTCAGAAAACGCTCTTAGATCATTTCCTATATTGTGTTTTGAAACAGCAGCATTGTCTAAAACTATCCCGAG
Source organism: Delphinapterus leucas (assembly GCF_059928025.1). Lineage (NCBI taxonomy): Eukaryota > Metazoa > Chordata > Mammalia > Artiodactyla > Monodontidae > Delphinapterus > Delphinapterus leucas. Next base: position 80,568,462 of record NC_143145.1, on the reverse strand, counting down.
CACTTTATTCTATGGCACAGGACATATTTTTATCTTAAAGAGAGCGTTGCTTCCTTATGTGGAAAGTGATCTAAGGATTAAAGTGGGCTTGGTCTGGTTGATTTTTTTTCAGAAGAGGGTCTACATGCTATTAAGAGCAGGTAATCCTAATACCTACTGGCTCCAAGGCTCCGATACTCACAATAACAAGACCTCATCACTACCGTCTCCCACCTGAAATAGTCTCCACTTGATTTCTTGCAGACCTCAGACGGGTTCCTGCCGGGGCCACAAACCAACCAGACAGCATTGTCTCCCCTATTGTTCTCTTCCTTCTGACCACACTTGCCACTTGGAAAAGCTTTGTCACCATCACATCACATGATGAAAATGCCACTGTCCATCCCCAAAAGGCATCTCTGAGTGTCTCTAAAATGTACAAGCCTCAACATGTCACAAGCACAGGGTCCAGGGCAAAAGTATGGGAAGTTCTCCTTTCCATCCAATGACAGTCCTTTTGAGTCTTAAAAAGTGACACCCAGATAGTTCTGTTGACTCCTGGCCTTTGCTTCTTGCACAGAAAAATACCACGTTTCTCAGGAAAATTCGTTTCAAACATCCATAGTCCTGGTGTCGCAAACAAAACCTGTGGAATTTGAAGAGGAAGAGTTGCCATAACATTCCCTGCGCATTCTACCGCTTAACCAAAAGCCCCTTCATCCTCACCAATTACACAGGTTCCCACGTGGACATCGGTAGATTCCAGCAGATGCTGGGCTAGGGGAGCAGGAGTGGGGGTTGGGGAAGAGGACAAGTTCCTAGGGATAACATCCTGTCTCTGCTCATACAGACTAAAAGCCCCAGACGTCAGATTCAGGAATATTGGTTTTTACCTGCACGCGAAGATGAAGGATTCCATCGTCAGGAGCATTCATCACACATGGCACTTGCCTTCCAGCTGAAATAATGTACTGTAGAGCTCAGAGCTATTGACCAGAAGTGAAGAAATTTTGATTCCAGTTCTGGTTCTGCCTCCTTCTTGCCTGGTGTAAGCGGACACACAGGAGGGAAAGCACTTTGTCTCGTCTGGACCTCTGTCCTCACAGCCTGGCAACTGCTTGATTAATACTTGTAGCCCAACGTCCTCTGAGCTCCCCGCATCCGTATCCATAAAGTTGAGATGATAACACCTATCTTATCTGCCAAATGGGGCTGTAAGATTAGATACATTATACGCGAACATGTCCACCAACTAGCTCCCTTCTTATGAGTCGAAACACAACCACCGTGAAGTTTGATGGGCATAGGACTGCACAACTGGACCTCCTTACCCAGGAAAAGGACCAGCACCCAGCTTTTCAAATCCTTTCTGGAAAGTACTCAAACGTCTCCTCCAGAGGCTCCTGCACCATCACAATATATGAGCACCTCCTCCTCTAAAGAATCCGCTTTTGTTCAAGCATGAGCATTCAAAAAGAATCTTTAATGTGTTTATTATTCATTTTATCCCAAGTATCTTCTACTATTTTTCACTATAAAATGGCTCATGCCAGAGCCACTGAAAGGGCCACACGTGGCTGATAAAACAACCACAAGGCCATGGACCCTCTGCTCACATGGGTTCTCCAATTACTACAGAGAGCAGAGCCCCTGCCGACCCTCACTGGCCACACAGCGAGAGCAAGGAGACAACTTCTCTTGCATTCGGCCACGGGAATTTCAGGGCTAGTCTGTGATCTCAGTGTAAACTAGGCTACTGGAGAGATTCAGGTTCGTGATAAAAACCCACTTTTGTTGGGATTTGATAACAGTTTGTAACTATTGCATGAGTTGAGAACATGCTGCAAAACAGTGATCACAGAAAAATTCTTGTACGCTAGGGGTCAGGAGCCCAGACTCCAGCCCTACACTGTTGTGTGGCTGTAACATCTCATTATACGATACAGGCCTCATTCTCTTTCTTTAATAAATGAGGAAAGAGGACTAGGTTGGCTTTAACGGCTTTCAAGTCCAGCATTTGATAAGTCAACTTCTGGTTGCTTGTTTAGGAACCTACCCATTGGGGCAATATGCTTATTTAAAAAGTAAAAAAAAAAAAAAAAAAAATACTGACAATTGTTTGGAACACAGCATATTCACGGGCATGGGATTACATTAAAGTCAAAACCTCATTTACTGTCAGGTTACTTATAAATCCTGTATTTGTATGAAGTAGTTCTACCTTATGAAGCAAGTATTGTTTGTGTGTGTGTGTGTGTGTGTGTGTGTGTGTGTTTTAACCATGCAACGAACACGCCTACAATTTATGCAATATGAACACACGAAGTGTGTGTTCCAAATTATCAGTGAGTGAATTAACAAAGTGATAATAATAATACTCATATTCAGAGTAATAAAGGAGAAGATACTCTAGAAAGAAGCATAAATGAACAATAATGAAATTAAGCTATTGTCACAGCAAATGGAACCGAGACTGTCAGGGAGCTTCCCATACGACCTGGAAGCAAGCCTTCAATCCAGAAGATCCAGTTCTGCCTTTTGATTCTTATGTCACGGAGCTTTCACAGAACTTTAGAAAAATTGGATTACAGCAAGAGCACAAACGTTTCTGGAAAGGGTATGAGAAAGCCAAGCCTCTTTATTTTCATATGAACTAAGTTTTCATCTCTGGTTTGGAGCTGAACTTCTGGCTTCAGCTCAGGTCTTCCCTGTAACGTTTGCCTTGGCTGCAGAGCTAAGCTGTAATGGCATCAGTTAACATCTCCCGCTTTGCCCCATCCATTTCCTGCTTGTCGCACAACATTTTACTTGAATCATGTTCAGATTCCCCCTTCTGAACAAACCTGTGCTCATCCCATGATCGGGTCCCAACATAATCAAGTCATGTTTGTTCATGTATTCTCTTTTACTTTTATAGAGTGGATAAAAAAATGCAATTATATTATATTCTAAGGTATATATATATATAATTATATTCTATTTTTTTGCTTTCCAACACTACTTTGTATTTTATAAAAATATGTGTAAAACAAGGAAAATAAATATAAATGGAATAATATTTTGAAAATCATTTATGAGTTTTCCTTTTTGCCTTTCATGACCTTGTACCTTGGCCAGCCCGAAGCATATGTGTCTGGGAGGAGATTCGTACCTATTACAGGAGTAGAGGAGAAAGACGGAGGCAACATTCAGCATCTGACATTCATAAGATTTTACAACAGGTCGAGGGTCTTGAGGGCCAGGCGTTGTTCGGGGAAAGGCCTTCCCATCCCCTTCTCTCCTCCCTAGGCTTATCTGCCGCAACACTGGAGGCCCAAGCTCTGTATGTTCTCCTATAATTCAGAGATTCCCTTTCTGCCCAAGAGGTAGAGGCTGTTAACTTGATGCTCTGTGGTAAAAAGAAGATAGATTTAAGGGAAATGAAAGAAAAGCTTTCTCCTTCTGGTCTCCAGAGACGGTAAGAAGAACAAAAAGAGGCAGAAACAGAAGCCTGCCCCACATTCGCCCGGGGCCCAGAAAGGGGGTGAGGTAGAAGTCAAGGGACAGAACACCAGCGATGGCTGAACCCTCTGACTTCCATTCTCCCTGGGGTTTCTGGGAGAACCCCTTCCTCATGACCACCTACCGCCCATGTGTAGCTAAGCCGGCAGAGGCAGGACTTGAGATCTTACTCTTCCAAACTGTCCTTGGCTTTATCACGGGATGGAAAGAAAACTGTGGCCACTGAGGGTCTGGCGGCAGACCTTGCCAGAGGGCATGGCAGAGTGGGACAGACAGTGTCCTGTGGCGAGGAATGCAAGGATTCAGTTAAAGGTGCCTGACCCACAGCCAAGTGGGAATCCCAACCAGGCCAGAGAGGAATCTGTGGTGCCAGGGAGAGTAGAGCCGAGGGAAGCTGGGAGCACTGCTGAGACACAACCACGTGTTCCCCAACCTCAGCCAGCGGGGACCCAGCACCCAGACTCACACTGGAGAAGCCAGAGGACCCTGGGCCCAGGGGCTCCCAATGTCTCCTCTGTGCTTTATGGTCAACCAAGCCTTAGACGCCATCTTGAAAAGAGGGAGCCAGGAGAGAGATGGACCACTGTTCAGATTGGCATCTCACTGTTCATCTTTATGGACTGAAATGTTAGTTATGTTTGCCCAATGACCATCAGTGGAGATTCATAAAGGAAACGAGATCACTATAAATGAAATAAATTACATTTTTTTTGCAGATCTAAGCTGTCATAGGAGTTAAGACGTTCAGTGCACTACACAAATTAAAGGAAGTGAATCTAAAGTAGATTTGAAAGAAAATAATACTCTTGTGCTAACGGATGGTGTTAACTTACCTTTAAAAAACATCATTGTGATGGGATTGATGAGGTTTAAAAAAGGCATGAAGAGCGTACATCAAAGCAAGATGTTTACCTTCGGAGTCAGCTTTTGAACAGTCCTGTTAAAACTGCATTAATTAAAGTCTTTCTAAAACCAAATAATAATAATAATACTCTTGTGCTTATTGATTCTCAAATCGTTCCATCTTTGGTCCATGGCAACGTTTTCAAGATGGGTCCTGAATCTTTGTGCCATGACCCTAGTAACCTTGGATGCCTTCCTTGGTTTAGGTATAAGATGTTCAAGGGTTGTTGCTCATCTCCTGCCCCAGACCTGGGCCCTGCCATTCTCCAAGAAGCATCAGTTTCTTTAGCACAAATCCGCACCCTCAGGTACTCACTGCAGCAGAGTTAGTCATTTTTTTCTAAATTTTTTTGATTAAAAAAAAGCTAGGAAATGTATGTTTTAAGATAGAATACATCATGAATTTCCAATTTTATATTCAAAATTAGCTCTACAAGATTTTTACATAATCTCATTCATTTTACATCTCAAACAGTATGAAAAACCAGTTTTTAAGGTCAAAAAGCTAATTAGCTCATTTGCCCCAGCACATACTACATACACAGCCTCAGAATAACAAACCAACACAATCACCGAAAATCCAAGATTTAGGGAGGGAACCGTTGGCCTTTTTCTCTCTATTTTTAGAAGTTTTTATATATAAGGAATACTCATATTTTGTGAATATGGTACAAATATTTTTCCAAGTGTGTTCTTTTCCTCCCTCTCTCTTTTTTTTTTGCTTGTGTTTTTTGTTTTCTTTTTGTCTTGGCAATGGGGGAACTGCCACATAATAGGGATTATTTAACATACAAATTTATCAGACTTTTTCTTTTTTTTTTAATTTATTTATTTATTTTTGCTGTGTTGGGTCTACGTTTCTGTGCGAGGGCTTTTTCTAGTTGTGGCAAGCGGGGGCCACTCCTCATCGCGGTGCACGGGCCTCTCACTGTCACGGCCTCTCTTGTTGCAGAGCACAGGCTCCAGACGCGCAGGCTCAGTAGTTGTGGCTCACGGGCCTAGGTGCTCCACGGCATGTGGGATCTTCCCAGACTAGGGCTCGAACCCATGTCCCCTGCACTGGCAGGCAGATTCTCAACCACTGCGCCACCAGGGAAGCCCCAGCCTTTTTCTTATTGCTTCTGAGTTTTGAGTCATACTTAAGAAAGTTTTCCTTACTACCAAGTTACAGAGAAAGTCACCTACATTTTTGTCTAAAGTCTTTGCTTGATGTCATATTTTACATGTAAATCTCTGATATATTTGCAATTTATCTGAAGTTCAATGTGAGGAATAGTTGTTTTTTTATAGTGTACTTTTTCAGTAATCCCAGTGCGGTTTATTAGAAGTCCATCTATTACCCATGTATGTGAGTTGCTGCTTTTGTTGTATTGCTAAATGTCACTATGCATGTGAATCTAATTTTCCATTTTGTTCCATTGCTCGGTCTATATAAACCAAAACGAAATTTTAATTACAGAGGCTTTACATTATCTGTCAATATTTTGTAGGGAGTAGTCCAATTCATTGCTCTTCTTTTTCTATAGGGTTTTCTAGCTATTCTTGCTTATTTTCTCACAAATAAACCCTACCCCTCAAATCTGATGGCATTTTGATACAGAGTATATTAAATATATAAATCATTTTTAAGAATAGCTGATATCTTCATGATGTTGAATCTTTCTATTCATAAACATGGTATGTCCTGCTGTTTATTCAATCTGAATTGTGTCTCTCAGGATGTCATACAGTTTTCCTCATAGACAATTCTGAAATTACTTTTTAAGTTAATATTACAATATTTTTTTCTGGTTTGCTGTCATAAACACAGTCTTTTATTCCATTACATTTTATAACAGGTTAGTGTTTGAGTATAGGAATGTAAGAAGCTTTTGGTAAACTACTACGTTACAAAATTTTTTACTAAATTATTATTTAAAGTAACTTTCACTTTTTGAGGTTTTCTAAATATATAATCACATCATCTACAAGTACAGACAGTTTTACCTTTTCCTTTCCAATCCTTATGCCTCTAATTGTTCTATTTTTATCTAATTGCACTGAGTAATTCTTCCAACACAATGTTTAACATAAGAAGGCTTTTTCCCCCTGAATTTAACAAGAAAGCCTCTAGTGTTTCTCCATTAAGTAAGATGAAGGCTTTGGAGATAGCGCACGCACACACACACACACATTCACACACACACACACACACAGTATAGATATTGTAAGTTTTAAGGAAGCATTCATTGATTCCTACTTCATTTTGTCTTTTTCACATGAATGGTTGTTGAATTTTATCAAATGTATTTTCTGTGTCTATAGAGACGATCATATTATTTTTCTCCCAGACTCTATTAATATGATGGATTATACAGATGCATTGCCTAATATTGATCTATCCTTGTATTTCTGAAATAAAACATATTTGGTCCTAGTTTCTTAATTTTAATGTACTTTTAGATTGTGTTTGCTGATAATTTATTTAAGATTTTTACATCAACACTAATATGTGAAACGGGCCTGTAATTTCCTTTCTGTCACAATCTTTGTCAAGTGTAAGGATCAATGTTACGCCCACTGTATACAAAGTGGAAATTCCCCATTTTGTATACACTCTGATTTGAGTAGAACTGAGATTACCTTATCCTTAATAATTGGGTAGATAGAACCTATGAAGCCATATGGGCCAGTCTGGTTGGAGGCATTCTAACTGATTTCTTTGTTCTGTTGTAATTAGTCTGTTTAGGCTCTCTGTCTTCGCTGAAGTCAATTTTGGTAAGTTGTATTTTTCTTTAAAAATAATTATCAATTTTATTTATTCATCATTCAGTTATTTCACTTACTATGTGGTTTGTTGCAGACAATGCAATTTTGCAAATGTGACACCAGCTGAGGCTTGAAAAGCACTTGTGCACCGAGGCTTTGCTCTCTTGCTGCAGTTGAAGTATTGTGACCACCATGTAAATGAGCCTGAGCTAACCTGCTGGAGGCTGAAAGACTACGTGGGAAGAACCAGGATGCTGCAGCCGTCAGCCTGCCAGTGGTCAGATGCCCTAGTGAAGCCATGTTGGACCCTCCAGACACCAGCTGATCCAGGAGCCCCATAAAGATTAGCCAAGGTGGTCTAAACCAGAGAACCATCCAGTCAAAACACAGAGAGAGGAAAAACAGTTGATTATTTTCAGCTGCTGACCCTGAGGCTGTTTGTTTTGCAGCATAAGCCTATTGATATAGAAGCCAACATCAAACAGAATCACAAAATTCTGGGGGGGGAGCTATTTAAATAGAGAGCCACTGAAGAGGTGATGTTTAAGCTGAGATCTGAAGGGTGAAAAGAGCCGAGGTTTTGAATGACATGAAGGTGGGGATGGGGATGAGGATGGAGAGGGAAGAGAAGAACAAAAGCTGAGGGTAGAGCCGTAAGGCTTTTCAGGGGATTGTAAAACAACATATGGAATTTGGAGTTTACATGCACTAAGAAGCCGTGAAAAGGGTCATGAGGAGGAATGTAACATGGGGTTTCTTTTAAAGCTTACAGATGATTCCGACGTATAAGCCGAAGTTGAGAGTCACTGGTTTCGAAATTAAAGGAAAAGCCAAAAGGGAGACTCTGAAATAAATCACTAGCTACTTTAGCCTTCCTTCATTTCTTCAGTCATTTATTTAGTGTCTGCTCTGTACCAGGCATAGTACCTACAGCTGGTGATTTAGCCCATAGGAGCTCAAGATACAAAGAAGAATGATACTATGGAGAACAATATGGAGGTTCCTTAAAAAACTGAAAATAGAGTTCCCATATGATCCAACGATCCCACTCCTGGGCATATATCCAAAGAAAACGAAAATTCGAAAAGATAGATGCACCCCAATGTTCATAGCAGCACCATTTACAGTAGCCAAGACATGGAAACAACCTAAGTGTCCACTGACAGATGAACAGATAAAGAAGATGCGGTGTATATACACAATGGAATATTACTCAACCATAAAAAAGAATGAAATAATGGCATTTGCATCGGCATGGATGGTCTAGAGATCCTCATACTAAGTGAAGTAAGTCAGACAAAGACAAATAGCATATGATATCTCTTACATGTGGAATCTAAAAAAAATGATACAAAAGAACTTATGTACAAAACACAAATAGACTCACAGACATAGAAAACAAACTTACGGTTACCAAAGGGGAAAGGTGAGGTGGAGGGATAAATTAGGAATTTGGGATTAAAATATATACACTACTATATATAAAACAGATAACCAACAAGGACCTACTGTATAGCACTGGGAACTATACTCCATATCTTGCAATAAACTATAATGGAAAAGAATTTTAAAAAAGAATAGATACAGATATAGACACGTATAACTGAATCACTTTACTGTACACCTGAAACTAACACCACATTGTAAATCAACTATATTTCAATAAAAATTTAAAAAAGAAGAAGAATGATAAATGGCCTCAGCCTAGTGGGACAACCAAATAAAAATAAATAACATTAATGCAAATCAAAATGAAAGTTTAACTTTGACTAAAGTCAATACCATGATTTATGTGCTGAGACCATCTTACACTTTCATAATTTCAGTTATTCACTTGACCTGTGAATACTGAAGAGCCATAAAAGGTGGGGAAGGAAGTGCCACAGAAAAATGGAAAATAAAGGCATTGTTGTAAAATGTGCAGGCTCAGCACATGTAAGTCATGGCGGAGGGTGAAAAGAAAAGAAACGTGGCAACAGCATCTGGGGATCAACCCTACAGCCAAAATGTGAGTGTCCAGTGGGAAGGAAAGGGTGAGCTCAGCCAGTATACGCAGGCCAGGCTTCGACCTGCACCAAAGACTGATTCTGCTGGTAGCAGCTCAGGCTTCCGAAGGCCTGGGCATCCCTGATGGTGTTAGGAGAGCAGCAGCCTGGGGCCTGGGCACAGCAGACTTTGTCCAGCACAGCAGTTCAGCCCAGTCCCCATTGGGCCTGGCGCTCCCACCTTACAATCTGATCCGACCAAGGCTGAGTCAGGATTTAGGTGGGGATCGCACACCAGGCTATCGTTTGAAAGCGTATACTCTGCAGGGTGGACAAAACAAATGCCAAACGTGCAGGAGCAAAGCAAGTAAAGTAAAAGAATAAAGCAAAAGAGATTTTAAAATTTGGGACATTCTATGGCATCCTACTTTTTAAAAGCAAGACAATAAGCCCAAATGGAGTTGCTTATGCTAAGCCCCAGCTAACCAAACTGAGACTTATTTAATTACAGTTTCAGTTTTCCCAGAAATGGAATCTTAAACCAGTCAATCAGGAATCACCTGATCAGTTAGGTCATCTTCCTGAGAGACCCCTGCCTTCCCCAAAAGTAAAATAACCTTGCAATAACTAACCTGCTTTTTTGCCAGGATAACTTCCTTGTTCCTACTTCCTTCTGCCTAGAGAGTCTTTTATTCAGCTCCTCAGAGCTCCTTTCCATCTGCTAGACTGGATGCTGACTCATTCGAATTGATTTTTGCTCAAATAAACTCTTAACGTTTTAAATATGCCTCAATTTATCTGTTGACATACTGGTTTTGATTTTCTGTCTTTCACCTCTGGGCTGGAGGGTAATAGAGAAAGGTGAGGACTGTAGCAAAGGGAAACAGACATGCCCAACTAAAGGCAGCTGACAGACTCCAGTAATTCAAGTGCAGAAAGAAGGCCCAGTGTTACTACAGCTTTTGAATTTTTAAAGAGAAACCAGGAGATAACTAAAAGAAATCCTCCAGGTTTTTTTTTTTTTTGTAATATTATGACTTTTTAAAAGTTTGGTTGCTCTCCCCCAAAAAAGATACTGCACAGATGACACACCTATATGCCGAATCAGGTCCTCAAGTCCCCAGCTGAAGACTTGTGATCTATAAAAATTTCAGTTGAATAAGAGAGAAAGCGGCAGAGTCTGACAAGTGAGGTTTTCAGTAACAGAAAATTCCTGCTGCTCCAGGGGACAGAGAGCACAGGTTCAGGACTTAAAAGAACGTTGGCGGACAGGCGGGAACAACACACTTATAACATCAGCCAGTGCTTTGCGGTCATTAGAAGTTAAAAGCAGATCTTGCTTATAGAAACTTAAAGAAAAAAAAAATCAGACTGTCTTTGACTTCAAGAATCTTTTTTCTCTATCCTCTTCCTCTGACTTTTCTAGCAAGATTTTATTCTCTGGCTTCTTTCTAAATGCTTCTAGCTCCCTAATCAACTAAGTTAATTGTATCCTTTCCCCGTTCCTGGATTTATTGCTTCAAGATTCTTCAGATGAACCATTTTCTCAACCCTAGAAGTTCATCTCATGGCAAATAAGCACATAAAAAGATGTTTAACATCATTAGTATTCAGGGAAATGCAAGTGAGAACCACAATGAAATACTTCTACACACTCATCAGTGTGGCTGAAATAAGGAATCGTGACAACACCAAACGCTGGCAAAGATGCAGAGAAACTGAATTACTCACGTCTTTTTTGGTGGAAAAGCAAAACGGTATAGCCACTCTGGAAAGCAGTTGGACAGTTTCTTATAAAACTAAACCTGTAATAGCTCTGTGACCCACTAATTTTGCTTGTGGGCATTTATCCCAGAGAAATGAAAACTTATGTTCGTGCAAAGATCTGTACACAAATGTTCATGGCCACTTTATTCATAAGACCCCAAATGGAAACAACCCAGATGTCCTTCATGAGGTGAAGAGTTAAATTATAGCACAAGTTATTGGTAAGAGCAAACTATTGACTTTGTAATCTTGTCCTTCTTATTAAGATCTTCAATCCATCAAGATTTCTCCTTTGTAAATAGTGTAATAAAGACATTAAGTTTTATTTGTCCTAGTGGGTTAGTGTTCTTAATACCACCCTACTGAAAAATCCACCACTTCCCCAATGTTTGAGGCGCCGTTTTATCACACGTCAAATTCCCTTAGATACATTTATAAGCTTTCTATTTTGTTTCACTGGTCCTCTTGCATGTTCTTGTACCCACCGTTTAAGTTTTATATTATCACAGTTTTTATAGTGATACTTGATCTGGTGAGTTTCACCTCTTTGCTCTTCTTTTTCAGAGCTCTCTTAGTTGTTTAGGCATATTTAATATCCTAAATGCAGTTTAGAATATCTGTCGAGTTCCATAACAAATCCTGCCAGAAGTCTTATTGAAATTGCATTGAATTTGTATATTAACTTTGAGAAAATTTACCAAATACTGTTGAGTTGTCCCACCCATGAACAAAGTGTATGTTTTAATTTAATCAAATTTTGCATCCTTTAATAATGTTTTTAATTTTTCCTATAAAGTTCTTATTCATCCCTTGTGAGTTTGTTTCTTAGATACATCACTTTTTGGTTGGTTTTGCAAATAAAACTTATTTTCTTTTTTTTTTTCTGGTTAATTTTTGCAGAATGGACGAATACTGTTGATTGGATGCATTTATCTTGAATACACAAACTTGCTGGACTTTCACTAGCTTTCACTGTTTTTCTGTTCATTCCATTGCTTTTTTTTTTTTTTTTTTTTTTTTTTAGTGGTACACGGGCCTCTCGCTGTTGTGGCCTCTCCCGTTGTGGAGCACAGGCTCCAGACGCGCAGGCTCAGCGGCCATGGCTCACGGGCCCAGCCGCTCCGCGGCATGTGGGATCTTCCCGGACCGGGGCACGAACCCGTGTCCCCTGCATCGGCAGGCAGACTCCCAACCGCTGCGCCACCAGGGAAGCCCTCCATTGCTTTTTAATGTAGATAATCATATCGCCTGCCAAAGATGGTGTTTTGTCAACCTTATCTCATTATGACATTTCCAAATATTGCACTTCTTATGTGGTTTTCTTATACAAAATTAACATCACCTTCAGCCACATTAATCAGTAACAGTGATATTGAACATCAGTGTCATGTTCTAATCTTAACGGCACTGCCTTTCTAGCTTCTCCACAAAGTATGATGCTGCTTTGGTTTGGGATATAGCCCTTGGGCCAGGCAAGACCTGTTTGCCCTTGAATCCACTCCTTGCCTTTCCCCTGCTAAGTAAGCTCTTAATTCAGAAAAAAAAACCGCAGCAGTTGCATATCCTGGTGCCAAGTCGGCTCGTTCCCAGCTGGGTCTAGCCTCCTTTGGCTCCCAGCCAACAGTCCTATTGCGATTTCATTCTGCCAGGTGACCTCAGCTCCGTCTCCTCCCTGTGACCCCCAGGGTTGGGGTATTAGTGGCTTCCTGCTTGCCGGTCTCCTCGCTATCTGTGCTTGACATTTCAACCTTTATCTGTGTAACGAATTCCCTGCATTAAATTTCCTCTGTTGTAAATATTAAAGTGCTTTCTGTTTTTCTGGTTAGACCCTTGGAAAGTTGGATAAAAGGTAGAGCCTTTATAGGGTTGATAAATCTCCTTCCATGGGTAGTTTTCTGAAAGTATTTTTAAAATAATAATCAAATATTACATTTTGTCAAATGTTTCTTCTGCATTATTTGAAATAATCATATGCTTTGTCTTTTTTAGTCTATTAGTAGAGAGGTTATACTGGTAATTCTTCTGCTACTGAATCACCACATCATTTGGTTACCTACTATTTCGTTTATAATGATGCCATCCTCCTGCTACGTCTGATTACCTGAGTCATGTCTAAGCTTCTGTGCTCCTTGGACAAGGCTGCCTGGGACAGCCCAGCAGCTCTTCCTTACCAGCCTCTGCAGCCAAATCTAGTCTGGCAAAGGCTTCCCCAATGTGCTTACCCTTCCCTGTTCCACACCCTCACCCTACCAATGAACAGAATTCCACCTGAAAACAAGCTTCCTTTATTGATGGACCAAAGTTCTTTGGACTGCCATCGTGAGCTTCCTACTGCTCACATGCATTCAGTCCTAGTAAATTGTTATGGCTGAATTGGGTTCCCCCCCAAAACTCCTATGTTGAAATCCTAAACCCTGGTATGTTAGAATGTGGCTATATTCGAAGATAGGGTCTTTAAAGAGGTAATTAAGTTAAAATAAGGTCATTAAGGTGGGCCTTAATTTAATATGACTGGTGTCCTTATAGGAGGAGGAGATTAGGATGCAGACACACACGGAGGCAAGACACGTGAGGACATCTTGGGAAGAAGGTCACCTGTAAGCCGAGGAGAAAGGCCTCAGAAGAAGCCAACCCTGCTGAGAACTTGACCTCAGACATGTAGCCTCCAGAGCTTTGAGGAAATAAATGCTCACACCCAGTTTAAGCTGCCCTGTCTGTAGTACTTTGTTACGTCAGCCCTAGCGAACCAACACAGAAGTACATGAGAGGAGAAGTATGTGCGTGTCACAACTAGGGTGAACCTGGAAGTGAGCAGACACCATCCCCACCCTAGGGCAACATGTGCATTCATTCCCCTTTACCCACATGTGTACATGAAAAGTGTTTACTGAGGAAAAGCCAAACGACATAAAAATGATTTCTGATAAGTAAATGACCACTATCGTATTTGGGGTGGGGATGGGAACTGATATAACAGAAATACTAGTACTAATAAAAAAAATAATAAAAATAGTTTAAAATATTAATGATTATAGAAACTGGTTACTGAACACGTACTATTAGTCAAACCCTGCACTGTAAGATTTGCAAAGGTTGGGTTTTTTTTTTTAATCCTCAGAATCCAACGAAGTGATTCTCATGAGCCCCATTTAACCGATGGAAAATGGAAGCTCTCAAAGCAAGTAACAGATCTGAGGAACACAATAAAGGGCAAAAGAAGATTTTAACTGAAGCCCTGACTCCAAATGTTCTTTCCTTCTCAGCATATATGCTTCTTAAAATTACTCTATCTTCAGCTGATTTTCACCAGGGAGAATAAATGCAAACAGGATTTCATTTAACACCTCTGATAACGTTGTAAATGATTTTACGGCTTGTCCTGAAAGTAAACCTATAAACAGCACAAGATAAATCACCTTTATCTTTCACAGAAATGACTATAATCAAAACTGTTCTCATATCTCATGGATGCTGACTTCCTTCTTAATGGCTTGTATTTCAAACTTGAGCTCAGGCACAAATAGAAGACAAGATGGAATATGAGTACATCTGCATTAGCCAGAAGAATTCTCGGACTACCTAGTATGAACCATTTTATACTCCAAAAGTAGAATCTAAGTATTTTACCCATGTTAAAGGTATAGGAAAAAAGTTTCAATGCAAAAATTTAAAAATACTAACCAGGTTTAAGTGGATGGAAGAATTTGAAATCTCTATAGAACTTAATATAAGAAATGGTAATAAACACATTCTGACTGGAAAAAAATTGAAGCGTATTTTAAATAAATTATTACTATTAGCATGTTTGGGGGACATCGTGTTTTTCTCCTTGACTTATTTCCATGTATCTTTTGTTTAATTTAAGAGGATTTATTCAATTTAAGAGGATAATAGGAATCCTCTTACATTAATTTCATCAAGCAGTATCTTGTTTTTACCTTTAATATTTTATCCAAATTCACCTAATGTAAGACAGCTGTGTCTCACTTTGCTATCATTAAGAGTTGGGACTAAAATCTTTATCTAGGGAAAGAAGTATAAAGAAAGGCCACCATAACTTTATGGATGTGTGCTTCAGAAGACAGATGGAATTTAAAATTTGGGAGAACAATGTTTAACCTTTTAACTACATTAATAAAGATTTTATCTTTGTCCAAAGATGTGATTATATTTTATAGTTGAGGTCTGGTCTGAATAGAATGTCTTGTCTCTCCCTCACCATACACCCATCCAAGATCACTGTTGCCTGAGATTTTAATGCTATATTATTGGGTTGTTTATTTTCCAGATACATGTTATGACCTTAGAATCTGAAATCAAGAAATGATTAGATCACAGTAGTTTTAAGGAACTATGGAGAGATTTTAAATTGAGGTATCTTCTGTTTTCTTCCAAATGCAACTTAGTTTTGAAGGGATTCCTGGTGAATGAATGGCTGTTTTGCATAATGCCGTCAGTGTTTCTCCAGGAGGATCAGACTTAGATGGTGCACATGAGGTAAGTTCTATACTAATCCCCATTGTGCCAATGAGGAAACTGAAGCACATGTTCCTGCCTCAGTCTTCTGATTTATGAATGGAAGGGTGTATTAGTTATCTACAGCTGCATAACAAATTACCCTGAAATTTAGTGTGAAACAAAGAGTGCTGTGGCTGAGTGCATGTGGATGAAGTTTGCATCACAATGTCAGCTAGGACTACAGTGACCTAAAGGCTCAACTAAGATTGGGGAAACCACTTCCAAGATGTATCACCTGCATACTGTTGGCAGGGGGCTGTGGGCAGGAGATCTTCTACACAGGAGATTTGTTTATTCTCCCCCAACTATTTATTTATTCTTGTATTTATATCAATATGGACTCACGGATATTTATTTTGTATTTTGGGTTATAATCCTAATACTCCTTTATTTATTTTATTGTTCAAATTGTTCCAGCTTTGACCCATCAAAGCTCTTTCAGTCGACTCTTGTCCCTTTGATATACCCCTAACATTATGTGTATGGGGTTTTGGGGTTCTGTTTTATTTTTTAGCACTGTCTTATTTTCTTGCACCCTAAGATGCTCCAGGATCATCTTGTTTATTTCCTACCTCAGTCCTGGAATCAGCCATTTCTCCATAAAGCCCTAATTCCTTTTGTTATAGAATGGTATTAGAAACCCAGATCTGGGCACTAGGCCTGCCTGTTGCTACTGAGATATCATTTCTTTTAGGCCATCTCAGCTAACAGAGGAAGGAAATACATATGTGTATAGTAATCTGTGTATATACATATATCTATAAGTATTTCTAATATGTAACCGTCTATATCTATATTAAGCTAAACAGGAGTTCATCCTGATGTCTTCAACTCTTATCCATTATGCTATGGATCATTCTAGCCTCTCCTTTTTACATACAGTAACCTCCCACTCCAACAGGGAGGGGACCATCCATCATGCAGTTTTCTTAATGGCTCAATTCCAGTACACGTGTGCAGCAGTGTCAGAATTGGTAACTGGCATCTCCATGGGAATCATCTTTACCAACTTGAGTCCAGTGCTAATCTAGTTTCTTTTGCCTGAGTCTTACAGGTTCCACTCATTTCTGAAATTACTTAGGTCAGGACCTGCTTCCCTTTCACCCCCAACTGGCTTTATTTTTGCAAGAGAAAGGAAGCAGGAAATAATCAAGTGGTAAACTTTGACACTTTGGTATTTCCACTTACAAATTAGAAAACTGAAGCAGGAATGAATAACTCGCCACGCGGATCACAGTTCTAATATTTTAAGTGAAAAGAAAAAGCCTTTAGAACAAGAATTAGATAGGTTCTGAAGGAAAGCATTCTTTTTCCAAAGAGAAATATAGAATACAGCAGTTCAGGATATTGATTTTATTTAAGTTTAACTACCCAGCTGTCCCTTTGTGTCAACAGGCCAGCTACACAAAGAAAAAGCATAACATAGGAAAGGAGATAAGAAAGGATCCTCATGATGGAAGAATTTTGCAAGACTCCTTCAGGATCCCCAGGATAGAAAGCACAGCTGTGCAATTTATCTTTTAAATTCAACATAGTCTCACATATAAATATATTCTTTTAACATGCTCTTTGTTATTAGTAGTAGGATTGTGAAACAATAGCTTAAAACCTCTTTAAGCTGCCAATCTTTAAGGAAATAGTTTCTTTGTAAGTTCAACTCTCAAACTAACCCAAATATTTGAGCACAGTATTGATTGGAAATGAAGGTTCTTATTACCGAAACATAAAGACAGATAATCGTGGACTTAACATCTCTTTAATTACTGGGCACCTACCTCAGGCTCTGTAGGACCTACTTTAAATAGTGTTTCTCCAAATTAATTGTCCTTTCTTCTTAGTTGTATGATGTCTAATGACCTGAGAGCCTATTTTTGAACAAAGATGAATAAATTAGTCAATTATGTAGCTGAGTGTATTTATCATGATTATGAAAGTGCTACATTAAATATATTAATAATATATATATTGTCCTAGCTCAAGGTAGAATACTAACCAATAACAACAAAAAAGTCTAATTTCTGAAAGAGACAATGCTTTCCTCGCTGAAGTTCATGTGATCAAGACAAAATTTTGTAGCCTTCTTGGAATATTGCATTTGGAATCGTAGTAAGAATTTAAAGGTAGTTTCTTTATTTTGGAATTAAGTTTGGGGATGCTAGCATTGACCCTGAAAAAAACTTCTCTCTTTCTCTCATCTTCAAATTTTATCAACTTTTCTTTTTATGTACAGAAGATGTAAAAGAAAATTAACCACTTTTCTACATTGAACACCAAACAATCGGTGGAACTTTTTCACTGATTGATTTGTTGAAATACCAAAGGCTATCTTTATTACACAGAGGCGTTACCACTGCTTGAAACGTGATCAGTCTCATTCCTGTCTCCCCTTACTTTGTCAGACAGTCAGTCTGCAAATATGTCTCCTATGCTGAACTCCAGCTGATGGTTAGTTGCTACTTAGATTTCTGGGTTGAAAAGGATTCTGAAAACACATGCATGATCAGAGAAGCCTGCTGTGAGTGACCAGCAATGCCAGTGACCAGCAAGGAAATGAGTGGCAAAAATTCTCTGTATTTACATTTTCTAGTCTATAAAACTGACTGTTTGTGACGGAATTGACTCATGGTTTATAATCAAGTTCATACTTTATCAGGTAAGCATTTATGACTTTTTCATTTTTCACAAAACTGATTCCATTTCTGTGCTCTGTCCATAGAAATTTGTCCCACTCCTGAGAACCAAAGATTATCAAATGTATTACATTAAGCCACACAAAGTATACTTTTTCTAAGTGATTCTTCCTAAAATCCACCTTATGGATTATACACTCCATGAGGGCAGAAATAAAGCCTTATTCATCTCTTAACTTCCCGCAATGCCATAACTCAGAATTTACAGTGATGACTCTTGCATGACCCCTGCTTCCCACACCACTAATGAGGAAGAGTTCAAAGTCCTTACCGTGACCTCCCGTCCCTACATGATCCGCCTTCTGACCCCTTCTCTGACCTTCTCCCACCCCCTTCCCCTCACATCAATGCAGCCTTTCCAACCTCAGTGCAGGGCTTCTTAGGGGTTAAACCCAATCCCACGCAGGAGTCTTTGTACTAGTTCCTGTGACTGCCACACTGCCCCTAGGCCCTGGCATGGCCCACCTACTCCCTCGCTACGTTTAGGTCTGCTCTGATGTCACCTCCCCTGGGAGAAATAGCCTCGAACTCTGACCCGTCCCCCTCCACCCCTTTTGTTTTTCTCCAGTACTTATCACTGTCTCATTATTATATTACATACTTAGGTACATTGTATCTTTCTACCACTGGAAGGTAAACTCTACAGGGCAAGCAATGTATCATTTTTGTTCACTGCTAGAGTCTCAGCACCTAACACACTAGGTGACACATGGTAGATGCTCAATAAATGGATTAATTGATGAATAAAAACTGTTAGAAAGAGCTTCTCCTAGAGGTCAACCCCATGTCACAAGCTCTGCCTAGACCCCAGATGCTTTAGCAGTGAGGGAAAGAGCTAAATCCCCACCAGCCAAGACCTGGGTTGAGGGGTTTCCATTTCAACTTTTTTTGCAGCAAAACCCCTCTTTCACACATAGACACAAGATATAGAATCTTAAATATATAAAACAGGTTAAAAAAAAAAGTCACGCTGGCCCAGTCAAAGGTAGAGCAGCCCAGAGCACTCATTTTCTTCCTTGAAGGGGCCACAAAGGCATCTCTCCAAGACCTTCCAGCTCTCAGATTTCCACGGACCCCTCCCAGCTTCCGCCTGCTGAGTCTGGGCATCTGTACACCATGTTCTGGACACAACCTACTGTTCATGGCAGCAACACGGGTGGTTTGCACTCTCTTATCCTTGAGCCTTGAATCACGGAGCAGCTGACCTGAAGCATATCGTTGGATTTCACAGGGTAACTGCAGACCACACTTTACTGCATCAAGTTTCTCAGGGGCAGAATGTGGAATATTGCCCTTTTCTCTAGCTGGTACACTAACTAGAGCACGTGTGCCCTTAATAAGAAGGTAAGTATTTTCACTAAGAATTATATATTTCTAAACGTATTTGTACTTGAGACAGGAATTCTTTACATTTAATAAGGTCTAGGATGCAACTGATACAGAGCCCTTATAGCAACAATTTTTAAATATTCATGAAAATATTATCATACAGTTTGCTACTTTTTCAGCTGAAAATAAACCATGAATAATCCATTTCCATCTTCTGAGAGGACAGAAAACAAGGAGTCTGCAAAATAAGAATGTGTGTGTTTAAATGAGAGCTCAAGAAAGCCACTGTGACAATAGATATCCAGCAGTAGAAAATGTACAGATGGAACTGGACTAAAATCATGGTGATTTCAGACGTTGCAACCAGCGTAAATAAGATTTTAAAAGTCAAGTGTGTGGGATGGAGGGAATGTAAGTAAGCCCAAGAGGGAAGTAGCATTTTTCCCTACCTTAAAATTTTCTAACTGATATAACTTCATACACCAATCATCCAGGCCTTCCAGCTAATTTTAAAGTGACACTTCATTTTCATCTCCAATTTTCAGATGGAAATAATGAAGGGAGAGAAGTTCAGTGCTTGGTCCAAGGTTCTCCACCTTCCATATTTTATCAGTTCTCATCACCCACTTGTGACGTGGAAATGGGCAAATCTTGTAGTCATATTGTTTACACTCTGGCCTTTACTAATACAGGAAACAGCTTTAACATATTCCACATGGACAGTCACCGAATAACAAGGGAGCTATTATTCAAAATCGACTCTAGGCCAGTGTATCAGATTCTGTCGTCTTCACTATACTCCTTGGCTGTATCTGGAGCTTTCACTCAAGATTTCCTGAGCCTGTGGAGGAGTGGAAATGGAGCTGCCGTGGAGCTGGTCTGTTCTACAGACGCATTAGTACTCTCTTCCCGTGTGGGCAGCGTCCAGTTTGGAAACATTTATCTAGTTAACAAGCTAATGGGTTAAGGCAGTCATTTAGACCTGGAATGTATTTCCCCACGGAAATTGTGTCACAAATGGTATTTAGGTTTTCAGGCAAGACCACAAAGACTGTCTAATTCATAATGAACCAAAATTAACACACTAATGCACCATTTCCATCATGCTGAAGCCCATTTTCAACTTTGTATCTATAGAAAAATGGACCCTGAAACCCAAATGGGACTCTCAGGAATATGTGTTTTCTGAGGAGGGGACACTGGGGGACCAGGAACTCTATATGGGGTGCAGGATGGATATTTCAGGCAAAAGGAACTTACAAATCTCTTTACCACTTCATAAAGAGAGGCAGCTAAGTTAAGCAGGCTCCAAATCCAAAAGGTTGAGCTAAGAAACCAGTAGCGGTTATTCCTGATGGGTAGAGAGATCAATGATGGGACTCACCTGCCAGACGTGTATTGGGGATTCTTTGTGGATCATGCGATTGTACAACAGGTTGAGATCTGTTGTTAATGAGGCAGACTCTGTAGGTGGTTGTCAGGGACCAGACAGTGGGCTACAAGGGGCCCTGAGTAAGCCAGCTTCCCAGAAGTCCTTTTGCATCGGCTTGCTTCCTTCTCTGGCATAATACTCCTACCTTATAGTAAAGTGGAGTTAGCAAGCTACGCATCAACAGGTATGCACTGGCAGCTTCCACACTGAAAATAAAAGCACAGGCATCCGAATGCAGATGGTCATTAATCAGTTGGACTTACATCAGTCTGTATCTCAAAAGTGAGATCTGTCCAGGAGATACAGACAGTGTCGACATCAGTGTATGGCTTTAATTTCAGCTTTGAGAGAAGATAAAATTGTTGCAAGATATGTAGAGTGAGGAGGGAAGAGGCAGATGAAAGAGGAAAAAAAAATCAAAAGAAACGCCAAATGTAAGGATGGGCAGAGGAGGAAGAGCTTTGAAGGAAACTAAGAAGGAGAAACAAGAGTTCACAGCATCCAGGGAAAAGGAACATTTCAATTCTTTCAAAAAGGTTAGCTGTGCCCAGGAGAGATGCAGGGCAGCAGCTGGGGGAAGGAAGCAGAGTCTAAAGATGACTTTTTTAAGGTAGGAGAGACTTAGTACATTAAAATGCTAATGGAGGATCCAACGGAGAGGGAGAAGTTGAGGATGCAGGAAAGTGAGAAGATGAGTGATGCTCCCAGGCAGGGGGAGAGGATGCATTCTGAGCCCGAGAGGAGGGTTAAGCCTTGGACAGGGTGGAAGGCTTTGCATATCAGGCTGGAAGCAGCACTCAGAATCCACAAGCACTATGTCTTCACTTCATCTCCCGGAAAAAGGCAACAATCTTATATGAGAGTTCCTGGAAAGCTGGATCAGTGGTTAGGATGCAATGGAGTCTCTCTAGCTGGGAGCAGAAGTTTGAAAGGGCACACTGAAAACATTTGGAAGGAAGGGGAGGGAGGAAGGGGAGAAATAGGAGCTTGAGCCTTAGAGCAAGAACCTAGAGCATATGGAAATTAAGAGGACGGGGGAGCCTACAGGAGCCGCCCAGTATTGACACTGGTGGGAGTGACCAAGGATGGTACAGCATGAGACGACCTGACCCCAGTGCTGTAAACAATTAATCAACTTCAAAATATAAAGAACCTGGAAATCGTCAACAACAACTGTCCTTCCAACAAGAAAAATCTGGACAAACTAAAAATCAATAAATTTTCTTGGACCTGTCGGAGAAGTGAAGTCATGGTACAAACCGTTACCCAGGAACCCTGAGTCAGGTGCATCTAGACAGATACAGAAACAAAGGTCTGCTGACCCAGAGCAGAAGCTACTAGAGCCATAAACAAGTAGGAACAGTTAGGTAATGTTGACAGGTTGCTGGGGCCTGAACATGGCTATCATGAGAGTGAGAAACTGTTCGAGGCCAGGGTCTTAGGGGGACTCCCTCACTCTCATGGGTTTTTCCTTTTCAGAAACCCCCAGGTTCTCACAGAGAGAATCCAAAAAAGATCCCCTTCTCTCTGGACTGACACCCAGTTTCTAAAACCAAGCACTATTGCTTTTTGTTTCTTCTAGGTTTAGTGAAAGAGTCACTGATGATCTGTCCCCAAAATGACCATGCCTTTCCTCTAAACCCCCAAGGCCCAGACTAGGGTTTAAATTCTCAACTCAGTGCTTCGGGTCACCCTACTTGCGTATCATCCCTACCTTGGGTTCAGGACACTTTCTTTTACTATTTATCAATCCTTCTACAAATGCTACTTCATCTTATTTTTACAGTAGGACTGTTAGGTAAGAATTAGTACCCCAGTTTAGAAGGGGTAGAATCGAGCAATGATGTGATTTCAGGCAAAGCCCCAGCCTTAACCTGATTCAGCAGAACTCTGCAAGGGAGCAGGCTTTTATACCCCTTGGGCATCCACACATCACACCCTTTGTCTCCATGATTTGTCCCTGGCAGTGAGCTGCCCCCGGGCAATGGGTGGTGAGGATTAGGAATACAGACTCCCAGGCACTTTGGGCAAATCGTGTCCAGGAACCCGATTACAGTTATGCAAAGACAGCCACAGTTGCCAACCATTAGAAGCAAAAGCTCACAGATGCTAGGGGTAGAGCGCAAGATATGGTCAAAAGGATTCCAAGGGATTTGGGTATAACATTGACAGAATCGGCTACAAAAAGACTAAGTGATTTTCCCAGGCAAATTTGAAATTAAAAATAGATCTTCAGATTTAAAATATCACTACTGCACTGAGTCTTCCATTGTCTAAAACTCACACTTTTTCAGAACATTCTTTGATATTCCTATCATGGCATATACCGAAGACCTAATTGCCACTCATTCTGTGCAGCCTCTGTTACAAAGCTACCAGAGACACCCAATAAATCCCCAAAGATAAAATAACAAGCCCTGCTAACTTGATTGCTAAAAAAAAATAAGGAACATATTTTGTCAGGTCACTAATGCGACTGTGGCTTCCCTCAGCAAAACACAGGCTGGGACCGAAGCGGAAGGACCAATGACGGCTGAAGGAATGACTGGAATAGAACACCTAAAGTAAGATGAATTCACAGGAAATGAACCTTCATTAACTCAGATGCCTCCATATGGAACTACTTGTTGGGTCAAGAGCTTTCCAGAAAACCAGATGAAACCCTGGGAAATGTCTGTTTTGGATGCAAGAAATCTCAAGGGATTTTATGGAGTCAGATCTTTGTTATGGAAAAAGGAACTTTGAGTTTAGCCTGGGAAGTTTGCTTTCTGGGAGGCATGCCAAACTCCAAGCTGACGTGATTTGCAATAACCTAGTTAATCAACCATAAAAATCAAGGCTTTATCGTTTTTTTAGAGATAATCACACACAGTAATTTTGGAGAGTAAGACTTCTTGTGAGAAAACCATGTGTTTAGCTAGGGTATATGTTTGTTTAAAAGACAACTGAATGTAAAAATCTCAGCCAACAGCTTGCCTTGTACATAAATATCCAACAGACTGATGTTTTCAGATACCATATGCCCATATTTTTAAAAGACAAAGTGACTTCAGAGACCTTTCATGACTTAAACTTGGCTTTAGTAATTAAAGAATTATTCTTTAAGTCAAAGATACTGACTTCCGCTGACAAAAGTGAGAAATTCATTCATCACTTATGTGTGGTACGAAGCTGAAGTTTTATGTAAACAAATCATCATTTTGAAACTAGAGCACAGGCAGGCAGCCTCATTCCTACCAGCATGACTCGGTCTGAGACTGTGATTTCTCATAAGTAATCAGAATTGTACCTTCTTTTTTTCTTTTAATACAGATTATCTGGAATCCTAAACTGGAATTTTATAAAGGGCCTAGCACAGCAGTTTGTAGAATCTGGAAGGAAACAAGGATGAAATTGAAGAGAGGAGCAGATCAGAAAGGTCAATCCCAAGAGAAATAATGAAGAATCAAAAGTGAGCCCTTTGTCTCCCACTTCAGGCCCCTCTGTCTGTTTGTTTGTTTTTAATTTTTTAAAAAATTTATTTTATTTATTTTTTATACAGCAGGTTCTTATTCGTTATCTATTTTATACATATTGGTGTATAAATGTCAACCCCAATCTCCCAATTCATTCCACCACCACCACCCCTGCTTCCCCCCTTGGTGTCCACACATTTGTTCTCTACATCTGTGTCTTTATTTCTGCCTTGCAAACCGGTTCATGTGTACCATTTTTCTAAATTCCACATATATGCGTTAACATATGAGATTTGTTTTTCTCTTTCTGACTTCACTCTGTAGGACAATCTCTAAGTCCATCCACATCTCTACAAATGACCCAATTTCATTCCTTTTTATGGCTGAGTAATATGCCATTGTATATATCCATTTATATATGTATATTTATATCTTCTTTATCCATTCATCTGTCAATGGACACTTAGGTTGCTTCCATGACCTGGCTATTGTAAATAGTGCTGCAATGAACATTTGTGTGCATGTGTCTTTTTGAATTATGGTTTTCTCTGGGTATATGCCCAGTAGTGGGATTGCTGGGTCATATGGTAATTCTATTTTTAGTTTTTTTAAGGAACCCCCATACAGTTCTACATAGTGGCTGTATCAATTTACATTCACACCAACAGTGCATGAGGGTTCCCTTTTCTCCTCACCCTCTCCAGCATTTGTTGTTTGTAGATTTTCTGATGATGGTCATTCTGACCGGAGTAAGGTGATACCTCACTGTAGTTTTGATTGCATGTCTCTAATAAATAGTGATGTTGAGCAGATTTTCATGTGCCTCTTGGCCATCTGTATGTCTTCTTTGAAGAGATGTCTATTTAGGTCTTCTGCCCATTTTTGGATTGGGTTGTTTATTTATACTCAGCTGCATGAGCTGTTTATATATTTTGGAGATTAATCTTTTGATTTGCAAATATTTTCTCCCATTCTAAGGGTTGTCTTTTTGTCTTGTTTATAGTTTCCTTTGCTGTGCAAAAGCTTTTAACTTTCATTAGATCCTAGTTGCTTATTTTTGTTTTTATTTCCATTACTCTAGGAGGTGGATCAAAAAAGATCTTCTTGTGATTTATGTCAAAGGGTATTCTTCCTATGTTTTCCTCTAAGAGTTTTATGGTGTCCGGTTTTACATTGAGGTCTTTAATCCATTTTGAGTTTATTTTTATGTGTGGTGTTAGGGACTGTTTTAATTTCATTCTTTTACATGTAGCTGTCCTGTTTTCCCAGCACCACTTATTGAAGAGACTGTCTTTTCTCCATTGTATATCCTTGCCTCATTTGTCATAGATTAATTAACAATAGGTGCATGGGTTTATCTCTGGGCTTTCCATCCTGTTCCATTAATCTATATTTCTGTTTTTGTGCCAGTACCATACTGTCTTGATTACTGTAGCTTTGTAGTATAGTCTGAAGTCATGGAGTCTGATTCCTCAAGCTCTGTTTTTTTCCCTCAAGATTGTTTTTGCTATTCGGGGTCCTTTGTGTCTCCATACAAATTTTAAGATTTTTTTGTTCTAGTTCTGTAAAAAATGCCATTGGGAGTTTAATAGGGATCGCACTGAATCTGTAGATTGCTTTGGGTAGTATAGTCGTTTTCACAATATTGATTCTTCCAATCCAAGAACATGGTATATCTCTCCATCTTTTTGTGTCATCTTTGATTTCTTTCATCAGTGTCTTATAGTTTTCTGAGTACAGGTCTTTTACCTCCCTAGGTAGGTTTATTCCTAGGTATTTTATTCTTTTTGTTGCAGTGATGAATGGGATTGTTTCCTTAATTTCTCCTTCTGATCTTTCGTTGTTAGTGTATAGGAATGCAAGAGACTTCTGTGCATTAATTTCGTATCCTGCAACTTTACCAAATTCATTGATTAGCTCTAGTAGTTTTCTGGTGGCATCTTTAGGATTTTCTATGTATAGTATCATGTCATCTGCAAACAGTGACAGTTTTACTTCTTCTTTTCCAATTTGTATTCCTTTTATTTCTTTTTCTTCTCTGATTGCCTGGCTAGGAATTCCAAAACTATTTTGAATAATAGTGGCAAGAGTGGACATCCTTCTCTTGTTCCTGATCTTAGAGGAAATGCTTTCAGTTCTTCACCATTGAGAATGATGTTTGTTGTGGGTTTGTAATATATAGCCTTTATTATGTTGAGGCAGGTTCCCTCTATGCCCATTCTCCAAAGAGTTTTTTTTTATCATAAACGGGTGTTGAATTTTGTCAAAAGCTTTTTCTGCATCTATTGAGATGATCATATGGATTTTATTCTTCAATTTGTTAATCTGGTGTATCACATTGATTGATTTGCATATATGGAAGGATCCTTGCACCCCTGGGATAAATCCCACTTGATCATAGTATATGATCCTTGTAACGTGTTGTTGGATTCTGTTTGCTAGTATTCTGTTGAAGATTTTTGCATCTATATTCATCAGTGATACTGGTCTGTAATTTTCTTTTTTTGTAGTATCTCTGTCTGGTTTTGGTATCAGGGTGATGGTGGCCTTGTAGAATGAGTTTGGGAGTGTTCCTTCATCTGCAATTTTTTGGAAGAGTTTGAGAAGGATAGCTGTTAGCTCTTCTCTAAATGTCTGATAGAATTCACCTGTGAAGCCATCTGGTCCTGGACTTTTGTTTGTTGGAAGACTTTTAATCACGGTTTCAACTTCATTACTTGTAATTGGTCTGTTCATATCTTCTATTTCTTCCTGGTTCAATGTTGGAAGGTTATACCTTTCTAAGAATTTGTCCATTTCTTTCAGGCTGTCCATTTTATTGGCATAGAGTTGCTTGTAGTAGGCTCTTAAGATGCTTTGTATTTCTGTGGTGTCCATTGTAACATCTCCTTTTTCATTTCTAATTTTATTGATTTGAGTCCTCTCCCTCTTTTTCTTGATGAGTCTGGCTAAAGGTTTATCAATTTTGTTTATCTTCTCAAAGAACCAGCTTTTAGTTTTATTGATCCTTTCTACTGTTTTCTTTGTTTCTATTTCATTTATTTCTGCTCTGATCTTCATGATTTCTTTCCTTCTACTAACTGGATTTTGTTTGTTCTTCTTTCTCTAGTTCCTTTAGGTGTAAGGTTAGATTATTTATTTGAGATTTTTCTTGTATCTTGAGGTAGGATTGTATTGCCATAAACTTCCCTCTTAGAACTGCTTTTGCTGCATCCCATAGGTTTTGGATGATCCTGTTTTTGTTGTCATTTGTCTCTAGGTATTTTTTAATTTCCTCTTTGATTTTTTCAATGATTTCTTGGTTATTTAGTAACGTATTGTTTAGCCTGCATGTGTTTGTGTTTTTTATGGGGTTTTTTCCCTGTAATTGATTTCTAATCTCATAGTGTTGTGGTCAGAAAAGATGCTTGAGATGATTTCAAATTGCTTAAATTTACAAAGGCTTGATTTGTGACCCAGGATGTGATCTGTCCTGGAGAATGTTCCATGTGCACTTGAGAAGAAAGTGTAATCTGCTGTTTTTGGATGGAATGTCCTGTAAATATCTGTTAAATCTACCTGGTCTATTGTGTCATTTAAAGCTGTGTTTCCTTTTTAATTTTCTGTCTGGATGATCTATCCATTGGTGTAAGTGAGGTGTTAAAGTCCCCCACTATTATTTTGTTACTGTCAGTTTCCTCTTTTGTAGATGTTAGCATTTCCCTTGTGTATTGGGGTACTCCTATGTTAGGTGCATATATATTTATAATTGTTATATCTTCTTCTTGTTTTTATCCCTTGATAATTATGTAGTGTCCTTCCTTGTCTCTTGTAACATTCTTCATTTTAAAGTCTATTTTATCTAATATGAGTATTGCTACTCCAGCTTTCTTTTGATTTCCATTTGCATGGAATATCTTTTTCCATCCCCTCACTTTCAGTCTGTATGTGTCCCTAGATCTGATGTGGGTCTCCTGTAGACAGCATATATATGGGTCTTGTTTTGGTATCCATTCAGTGAGCCTGTGTCTTTTGCTTGGAGCATTTAATCCATTCACATTTAAGGAAATTATCGATATGTACATTCCTATTACCATTTTCTTAATTGTTTTGGGTTTGTTTTTGTAGGTCCTTTTCTTATCTTGTATTTCCCACTCAGAGAAGTTCCTTTAGCATTTGTTGTAGCATTGGTTTTGTGGTGCTGAATTCTCTTAGCTTTTGCTTGTCTATAAAACTTTTGATTTCTCCGTCGAATCTGAATGAGATCCTTGCCGGGTAATCTTGATTGTAGGTTCTTCCCTTTCATCACTTTAAGTATATCGTGCAACTCCCTTCTGGCTTATAGTGTTTCTGCTGAAAAATCAGCTGTTAACCTTATGGGAGTTCCGTTGTATGTTATTTGTTGCTTTTAATAATTTTTCTTTGTCTTTAATTTTTGTCAGTTCGATTACTATGTGTCTTGGCGTGTTTCTCCTAGTGTTTATCCTTCCTGGGACTCTCTGTGCTTCTTGGACTTGAGTGGCTATTTCCTTTCCCATGTTAGGGAAGTTTTTGATTACAATCTCTTCAAATATTTTCTTGGGTCCTTTCTCTCTCTTCTCCTTCTTGGACCCCTACAATGCGAATGTTGGTGTGTTTAATGTCTCCAGAGGTCTCTTAGGCTGTCTTCATTTCTTTTCGCTCTTTTTTCTTTATTCTGTTCTATGGCAGTGAATTCCACCATTCTGTCTTCCAGGTCACTTATCCATTCTTCTGCCTCAGTTATTCTGCTACTGATTCCTTCTAGTGTATTTTTCATTTCAGTTATTGTATTGCTCATCTCTGTTTGTTTGTTCTTTAATTCTTCTAGGTCTTTGTTAGACATTTCTTGCATCTTCTTGATCTTTGCCTCCATTCTTTTTCCAAGGTCCTGGCTCATCTTCACTATCATTATTCTGAGTTCTTTTTCTGGAAAGTTGCCTATCTCCACTTCATTTAGTTGTTTTTCTGGGGCTTTATCTTGTTCCTTCATCTGGTACATAGTCCTCTGCCTTTTCATCTTGTCTATCTCTCTGTGAATGTGGTTTTCATTCCACAGGCTGCAGGATTGTAGTTCTTCTTGCTTCTGTTGTCTGCCCTCTGGTGGACGAGACTATCTAAGAGGCTTGTGCAAGGTTCCTGATGGGAGGGACTAGTGGTGGGTAGATCTGGTGTGCAGAGTTCAGTAAAACTTTAATCCTCTTGTCTGCTGATGGGTAAGGCTAAGTTCCCTCCCTGTAGGTTATTTGACCTGAGGCGACCCAACACTGGAGCCTGCAGGCTCTTTGGTGGGGCTAATGGCAGACTCTAGGAGGGCTCACGCCAAGGAGTTCTTCCCAGAACTTCTGCTGCCAGTGTTCTTGTCCCCACAGTGAGCCACAGCTGCCCCCCACCTCTTCAGGAGACCCTCCAACACTAGCAGGTAGGTCTAGTTCAGTCTCCTATGGGGTCACTGCTCCCTCCCCCTGGGTCCTGATGTGCACACTACTTTGTGTGTGCCCTCCAAGAGTGGAGTCTCTGTTTCCCCGAGTCCTGTCTGCAATCAAATCCCGCTAACCTTCAAAGTCTGACTCTCTGGGAAATCCTCCTCCCATTGCCTGACCTCCAGGTTGGGAAGCATGACATGGGGCTCAGAACCTTCACTCCAGGCGGTGGACTTCTGTGGTATAATTGTTCTCCAGTTTGTGAGCCACCCACAAACTGGGATTTGATTTTATTGTGATTGTGCCCCTCCTACCATCTCATTGCAGCTTCTCCTTTTGTCTTTGAATGTGGGACATCTTTTTTGGTGAGTTCTACTGTTTTCCTGTTTATGATTATTCAGAAGTTAGTTGTGATTCCGGTGCTCTCACAAGAGGGAGTGAGCACACGTCCTTCTACTCCATCATCTTGAACCAATCTCCCCAGGCCCCTCTGTTTTTAAATACCTAATACTTTGAAGCTGCTCAGGATTCCACAGTAGGTCTCAACCAGGCATGTCCAGAAGAATAACCTACAGTGCTTACAAAATAAATACAAGTTCCTGAAACTTCAGGTTCCCAAAGTACGTTCTAGGTACCCCTGGAGAACCCTGAGACACTGTAAGAGAGCTGCACAGGTCAAAACCACTTTCATAAGAATACTACAATGCTATTTGCCTTTTCACTCTTATTTTCCCTTAAGCGTGCAATGGAGTTTGCCAGAGGCTACATAATGTGATAGCGTAGCAGATTGAATGCATATTAAAAATAGCTGGAATAACAACTACATAGACATAAAGCATATAATTTCCCAGCAGGTGTTGATTTAAAAAAAAAAAAAAAAGTAAAAAAGTCTCAGTCCAAAAGAAGGCAGGGAATTTCCTGGTTGTCCAGTGGTTAGGACTATGTGCTCTCACTGTGGAGGGCCGGGTTCAATCCCTGGTCGGGGAACTAAGATCCTGCAAGCCCTGCAGTGTGACCAAAAACAAACAATAACTGTAACTTCTTTTTAAAAAGGCAAATACAAGGTAGGGGGGTGGACAGCAGAGAAGAAAAGAAACAGAAAAATATGTAATAATGGGAAATAAACATAAATGTATGAGAATTCACAGAAGTAAATGGCTTAAACCATTGAGTTAAAGGACAAAAATTAATCTAGAAATTATCTTTTAAGTTACTACACGTTGTTTATAAGTAAGACTAAAACAGAGTTGGCAAACTGCAGTCCACAGGCCATGCTCCACCCCATACCCCACCTATTTTTATATGGTCTTAGGCTAAGAAAGGTTTTTACAATTTTAAATGACTGGGTAAAAAAGAAGACATATATGTGACAGTGACCACATGTGGCTAAGATACTTAGTATCTGGCTCTTTACAGAAAAAGTTTGCCAACATTTGTTTTAAAACATAAAATCATTAGATTATTGAGAACAAACTTATGGTTACCGGGGGGAAGGTGGGGGGTAGGAATGGATTAGGAGTTTGGGAATGGCATGTACACACTACTATATATAAAATAGATAACCAACAAGGACCTATACTGTACAGCACAGGGAACTCTGCTCAATATTCTGTAATAACCTAAATGGGAAAAGAATTTGAAGAAGAATAGATACAGGTATATGTATAAATAATAAGTAAATAAATGTTATGTCTTAAGAAAACCCAAATATCAATTAGGTCAAATCAGTAGATAGTGTTCTTCAAGTCTTTTGTGTCTTTAATAATTTTTTGTCAACTCATTCTATCAATTGTTGAAAGTTTTGAAATCTACTCTATTTGTGAATTTTTTGTTTATCCTTTCAGTTTTACCAGTTTTGTTTGATGTTTTTTGAAAGCTCTCTTATTGGTGCATAAAAAAATTAACTAGGGCTTCCCTGGTGGCGCAGTGGTTGAGAGTCCGCCTGCCGATGCAGGGGACGTGGGTTCGTGCCCTGGTCCGGGAAGATCCCACACGCCACGGAGTGTCTGGGCCTGTGAGCCATGGCTGCTGGGCCTGCACGTCCGGAGCCTGTGCTCTGCAACAAGAGAGGCCACAACAGTGAGAGGCCCGCGTACTGCAAAAAAAAAAAAAGAATGCGTTAAGAATTCTGAAACTTCTTTATTTGCATACTAAGTTTGATCAAATAAGTAAATACAGTGTAGATAAGGAGAACCAGATTTCTTATTGTTAGAGAAAGAAGACACAAATAAGGAAAGGGGAAAGGCTAGAATGAACCCTGTGGTACCAGATTGGACATATCAATATGGAGTCATAGTTTATTACCTTCACACACACACACATACACACACACACACACACACACACAGGTAAGTTGATTCTCCAATAAAAGAAACCGGGGATTCTTGGAGAAATGGTTGATTCCAGGGATGAGGCTGGAAAAATACAAGGTGAGCCTGGAGCATCTTATGGTTACAGAAAGTAAGAAAGAACTGAAAAAGAAAGAAAAATGGCAGGGAGAAAGAAGAGAAGGAAGGAAGGAAAGAAGGAAAAAAAGAAAGAAAAGATGGGGACTTTGCAAAAGTCATAGGAACCAACCTGAAAGAGCTCCTGGTGGCCAACATTAGAACAACTTAAGCAACAAATCAGTAACAATAATTTCGTATTATGGGACAAAGATAAAATAGATATCCATGAGTTCATATTGATAGAAATAAATATTTTTGGTCTATAATCCAAAAGTATTGTTACTTATTTCTTACTCGAGTTGTTCTGTTTTTGCATTCTGCTCAGTGTTCCACAGGGCAAACACAGGGTTGAAGCCAGATTTTTCTAACACTCAAGCCCGTGATAATTCTCCTGTAACCGCATACCAGCTAATAAGATACTTCGTTTTACAGTTTACGATCAAGCGATTTTTACTTGTTTTACTAGCTCCAAAGCTGGCTTCACATGCTTTATTTCTCCATGATGAGTCTTTACCTTTAAAACTGAAGAGTGAGCCCCATCCTCCCATAAAACTCTCTCCTCACAAAAGGAATTTTCATCTATCTTATCTTGATGGACTCATCCTAAATGTGTGAGTAAGAAGAAAGGTTTTCTACAATCTGTATAAAACCAGCCCTGATCCGTGTTCTTATGCGTGAGTCTGGGCAACAATTCTTTCTTTTCAAAGTGGCACTGTACCTTGAATTCATCTGGCATAGCAAGGCATCCTAGTCTGAGCCTTACTGATGAATTATGTCTCCACTGGGTTTTTTTCTAAATAATGTTGAATTAGATTTAATCTGAGAACTTCTCCAGTCGGCTTATTTCCTTATAGCAAGTATTGAACTGGATCTCTCTTCTGACTCCCTTGGTTCTTTTCAGATGAGAATAGCCCATCTAATGAGACCTACATCATTCCTGGATTTGAACAAAACCTTCAAAGCCCGTGTGACTTAGCACAGTAAGAAATACCTCCAATGTAGGTAACAGAAGCCAAGGTAGAAAGAGGTGTCAGAACTAAGGCAAAGAGGGAAGGAGTAGGCAGACATTCTTTGTGGTTAATTGCAAATTAAGTCTGTCTGACAAGAAAAGAAACCCTTCCTGGTATACATATTTCCCCCTTAGGATCTTAACACCGAGTTATGCAAACTCTCTTGATAGTGATTGTCAGTGAATATTGCCATTGTCTTGATACATATTATTTGAAAATTGGTGTTATGGAAGTAATACTCCAGAGTAAGTTTTTATTTGGATGTTTA
Source organism: Delphinapterus leucas (assembly GCF_059928025.1). Taxonomy (NCBI): domain Eukaryota; kingdom Metazoa; phylum Chordata; class Mammalia; order Artiodactyla; family Monodontidae; genus Delphinapterus; species Delphinapterus leucas. The sequence goes on along the minus strand of NC_143145.1, from coordinate 80,535,010 downwards.
CTCGTCACCCCAAACTAATCATGTTCTAAACTGAACTTACTAGTTCCCTCCTCCCATTTCGTCTCTGGTCATTTCTCTTCCTTGGGTTACCTCGCCCTGGCAGCAGCCTTACCATTCTCATGTTGAACTTGGAGTCTTCTCCAGTTTTACATCTTCTTTAAGAGGAAGTACAGTGCTGAGCAACTGGGCTTTGAAGTCAGATCAACCTGGGTTCCTACCCTGAGTCTACCTCCCGTTGGTTACATGCCACTGACCAAGTTATTTTAACCAATTTCCCCTTTGGTTTACTCCTTGGTGATACCAGGAGCATAAAAGTCGGGCCTGCAGCACTATTGTGAGGGTTAAATGAGATAAAGTAAATAGAACATCAGGGCCTGATGCATATTAAAGAGTCCAAAGTATCATATTTAGGTTCTCATTCTTAAAGATAGAAAAGAGGGGCTCTTGAAAACATTGCCTGCTTTTTTAACCAAGCCATAGGGTTAGTAAGCCAATTTGAAATTGCACCAGTAAGCTGCCACAGAACAATGGAAACTAACCGAGGAAGGACTCAACAGAAATACTCAGTAACAAGAAAACAGCTTGGTTTATACCCACTACCTTCTGGTCAGCCAGGTTGAGAGGAGAAATGATTACATGACCCAGAGCAGAGTTTCTCAAAGTAGGACGTTTGGGGGCAACTGGCTGGTTGCGAAGGACCAACCAGTGGGCAGTGAAAGGCTCACAGGGAAATGCAATGTCCACGCCCACAGTGTTTTTAACTTCACATTTCACGGCAGGCTCTGTATTAGTAACCTACTACGTGAGTTGTTAAAGATTAGTATTATTCATTGTTCTTATTCATAAATATTCATGTATAAAGTGAGCACATCCATTTGTTTATGAATTGTAAAGTTCATACCATGCACGCTCATAGAGTTCAAATGCCTACAATTCTCAAGAAATTTCCAATCTCCGTGTTTTTGCAAGATACTTATGTAAAGGATATTTCTTTTATATAATACCTCCCACATACAAGTGCTAATAAGTAGTAATTATTACTGTTATTTAATTCCCCGTAACCATTCACTTGCCAAGTCCTAGATATCCTTCCTCCAAAAAGTTACTCTCTCTCCACTTCTACCATAACCACCTTAACCCAGGCTGGCATCATCTCACAGTTTGATACTTTCCTACTAACTTTAGGCTCCCTGCCCCTTCTGCTAATCCACCCTACAGCTAAATCAAACTCCCTGAAATAACACTTGAGAGTAGCGTTCACTTTCTTAAGATATCTAAATCTAAACACATTGACGTGTCTGATTCTTAAGACCACCCTCCGTCATCTGCCCTTCCTATCCAGCTATCCTTAATTCCCACAGTTTGTTGATACAAATTCTCCCTTCCCAGCAAGCCAAGCTCTTCACAGATTCACAAGGTCTACTGGGAATCCAGGAGCGGGAAGTAGGTGGAGCTTTAATTGTAGATAGGTGGAGATCTTCCCTCCCCCTTTCCCAGTCTCGCCAGTCAAGATCCACACGCTCTGCCTCCTCTTCCAAACGTTCTTTCCAAACCACTCTAGCCCACTTTCATTTCCCATCAACCAACCCTCAAAGCACTTAAATACTGTGCCACCCACCCAATTCAACACTGTATACATAATAAATTAATTATGCATTGTCTCACAAAGTTCTTGAACCACTCCGTATAAACTTCTTGTAAATCATCATTTCCTTGCCAATAGATAATTTCCCCAAGGATGGAAAGTATGCTTTATTCAGCTCCTGCATTTTAAAATAGTGAGCATGTAATATAATGAGTTATCACATAGCATACAGTAATTACTATGAGCAAATTACGAGGCATTTTAGCTGAGTTATTTAATTTAATATAACAGCAATCCTATACGGTAGATATTTATTATAAAGATAAATATTCTGAGATCTGAAAACAAAGTGATTTGCCCAAGGTCACAGAGCTACTAAACAGCAAAACCACGAGTTAATTCCGGGAATAACTGATGCTTGAGTCTTGACTGTGGCACGTACTGAACACAAAGTTGACGGGTGATGGATCTTTAATACCCGCTTGCCCTAATGTATACAACTTCAAAAACTTCCCCACCAATGAACGGGGCAGAGCAGAGTCTCAAATCTCAGTAAATACTTGTTGGTTGATTGACTACAGGCAAAAGTCATGTAATTAGCTTAATTAGCTTTTAGTATTTCAGTGATGAAGAGAGCACATGACTACATTTTCCAACACCACTGAGAATTCTTTCAGCTTATTTTCAAAAACTTGGAGTTCTACTACACATTTTCCACTTGGGGAAACGCACAAAGGCTACCCAGATGAGAACAAAGGGATGCTATTTATTCAGAGCTTGTAATAGCAATGGGAGTCAGCCACCATCACTTGTGTTTGGCAGGCAGCAGGGAAGTGGGAAAGCTTTATGTTGTAAAAAGGCAAGGCTTCAGGAACGCCCTGATTGGGAGTTGTTGGCCTGAGGGACGTGGAGTTGAGCTAACCAGAGAGGGTATCTCATGTGATGGGTTTGGGGAGCATATGTACCTTTCTGTGTTTGGCCCTGAGTTGAAATGGAGGTGGGCTAGGAAAGCTGGCGGTCACTGACCAAGTTCTGACCTTTCTGGGCCGCTTGCTGCAGAGGCTGTGGGTCAGAGATCCATTGTCCTGGCCATTGTCCGTTGGTTTATTCACTCTCTCACATTTAACTCTGAGCCACGTTTTATCCTAATTTATATTTTGCAGGTATTTGGAGTCCTGCTTCTATTTGTTATTATAGAAATCCAGCTTGATTTGTTTCCAAAGACTTAAGTTTATTGGGTTAATAAATTGCTTTCTTGGGAAATGCAATTTTCTATAGAGGCTCCTCGTTTCTTAAAAAATAAGATTTTCTCCCAAAAAAACGTATGAAGAAGCAATTAAATCAGAAGATGACTACAAGCGTCACTTTTCCTACATAAAGCAGTCAGGGAAGTTCTAGTGCTAACAAAGAATGTTATTCCAGCAGCCATAGGTTATAAATAAGGACATTGGCCTGGTTTCAGTATAGATTAGAGTGAACCCTCTCCCATAACTACACTCAGGACTATTTTAAATCTCTGAAGGTTTTGACATTTGTAAAGTTGTTGGGGTTTTTTTCTCCCACTTTTACAAGATTCTGCCTAGCTTGTTTCTGAAAGTACCTAAATTACAAAAGGCAAAAATCTTACAAGATAATACACGTACTGGGGCAAGGGTTATATGGGAAACCGTTGTGCCTTCTTCTCAATTTTGCTGTAAGAGAAAAACTGCTCTAAAAAAAAAAGTTAAGTCAAAAAAAAAACCAACCTATTAGGTATCATATTTTTTCATGATAGCAACTCTATAACTAACTCATTTGAATTTTTGTCAACTAGTTTTGTCAAATCCAGGTGTTGAAGGACTTTATTCTCTGAAACACTTATCTTTTTTGATGCTCATTTCACTGAATCACACGCCAATTTCTCCAATTCTCTCTCTCTTTCTTTTTTTTTTTGGCTGCACTGAGTCTTCATAGCGGGCTTCTCTCTGGTTGCCGCACATGGGTTTAGTTTCCCTGCGGCATGTGGGATCTTAGTTCCCCGACCAGGGATCGAACCCACGTCCCCTCCGTAGGAAGGTGGATTCTTAACCACTGGACCACCAGGGAAGTCCCTCCAATTCTCTTTATGCAGCTCATACTGGGTTGGAAATTACAACTGGTTTTATTCAAAGCTTTAGTCCTGGGTCCAAGAGAATACAGTACTTCATTATTTAGAATTGTGCCATTACCTGTTACCTGAAAATTAGGGACAAGTCAGCGTATGCTCATCCAAAAAAAAAAAAAAGCAGTTTTCTCAGGAAAAAGGTAAACTAAGAATCTTTTTAAAAATTAGGATTCTTAAAAATGAGAATTAATTAGCAGGCAACACTTTGTGCTACTGAGTAAACTGAAGGACGTGGAAGCTGACCTGGTTTTCAAGAAGTTCTGATCTAGTCAAGCATCACAGTCCTAAGTAAACACACCGAAACCACCAGCCCAGGTAGAGTGGAAAGAGGGAAATGCCAAGTACTGGAATGGGATCATACGCATGTGGGCCAGGAGTGGGAACGTTAGTGAATAAAGCTTCCCGGAAGAGGCCAATCTTTAGCCAATTCTTGAACTGGCAGGAGCATTTATGATAATAAATATATATTGTAGAGTATTTTAAATATGTTCTACACACCCTAGGTGGGCAAGATAACTCACCTACCCACTGCTACTTAACTTGACATCAACTTTCAAGCTGTACTTCCTGCCACTCCAAACTGTGACTTAAATGGGGTCTTAAAAGGGAAGCTAGTTCGGAATTCAGCATTGCATTAGCCCAGCTGCCGGTTCGAATACTACGCCTAAGGAAATAGTTCGGCATATTGTCTTCTAAAAGTGCTTCTAAAACAATTTTTCTTTCTCTCTTCTGCTGCCATAAAAATGGAAATAAGAAATTCCTATATGCCTGGTGTTAGAAAGATAATAGTGAATTAAGCAACACGAACACATTCAATACACATCTTAATTCTCGCGATAGTATTTGCACTGAAGCTCAGTTGAATGGGTGAGTGGTAATGGTTCAGGTGTAGTTTTGAAATTCTAGCTCAGTCTGCTTTTTCTAGTTATGACTATCAGCTAAGTCTTCTGCCTTGGAGGTCAGCCCTGGGAGAGAAGGGAAAAGCTCTGTTTCTGGCCCCCAGGCCACTCTGTCCAGGGAAGGAGAAATGCTTTCTTATTTCAGTCCCATAACAATCATCTCTTTATGTGTCCACCTTCCTCACACTAGACTGTGAACCTTTCCAGGGCAGGGGCTGAATTCCCCACGGGGAGATCAAGGAGAGACTGCATCAGGGGGCTGGATGCCTGCACGCTGTATCTGCCCACCTGCGTCACTTTCTTTCCTTGGCAAAGTCAAAGCTTTAAAGCATTTACAATTTTGGCTTCGCGGCAGCCATAGTGGAATTCCTTCTATCAATAGTTTAACAATGGCTTTAGTTGCTTCACCTCTGGAACCAGCAAAACAGCCCTAACGCTCTCCGCTTGTGTGTGTCTGTGTGGTTACTGAACACTTAGTGTGTGATCTTCAAATGTCACTGTCTGACATTTCTAGTTTACCAGCATTTGGGGAATAAATGCCCTTGACAGCTGCACTTGAGCTGGGTTTTGGTGATGAACTAGACCAGAATGAGCGTGCCTCTGGGGTAAGACGTGTGGTCCCATCTGTTTTTTTGGGTTTTTTTTTAATCATGTTTTCCTTTTAATTGACATGGTTTCCTCTCTCGGGTGCTACTTTGGTAGTGATTAGGTGCCCACCTCTCAAGAACATTGCATCTGAACAGGCTGAGACAGAGCCAGTGTGAACACAGACCCCAAAGCAGGGCTTTTGGGATAAAAATAACAGGAAAAAACAGCCTTTCTCTTCTCTTACAAAGGGAGTCACTCAGAGGGTCCAAAGCTCTGTTTTCCAAATGTAGAAAACCTGGAGCTCAATGCAAACTGGAAACCAAAATATATCAGAAATGAAGCAGAGGGCTTCGTCAAATACTCCAGGTCCGATCATCCCGCCTCTTCTACAGGGAATGGCCCCCCTCCAGCATTTCTAAAGGAAGATGTTTTGTTTCTATTTCACTTTCCAACTGGGTATAAAATCTACTAAAAGGGATGCAATGAATCAGAATAAGTCCGCTCACTCACAAGACACTCCCAGGTAATGATTTTTGGTTTCTGAGATTATTCAGCACATTATTTCAAAGTGGCAAAATCCAGGACAATCTGAGAAGAGAATTCAAAAGTGGCAGCTACATTCGCTGATAGGTTCATGTGAGACACACATACATACAGCCCATGTTTCAGTGTATATGTCAAGGGGCCCAGACCCCTGATCAGCTCAATAAGTTATTTTGTACATTACAGTGCACAGAACAACAGAGGGAGAGACACTTTCTTGGAGGGGTTCATCCTCTCCGAAGGAGGCTGGAGTTCAGCCTCCCGTGCCCTCATTAGCTGGACCTCTCCTCTTTGGTTGCGATGGCCTCCGAGACAGCCGTTTCCTTTGATCCATCCACTGGCTTCTTGTCCTCCTGGGGATAGAGGTCCGGGTACTTCTGCATGCACTCCTGCATGGCCCGGATTGGTCTACACAGTCCGACCCCTTGACATCCTCTGTGCTGCAATGGAAGCGGGAGAAGGCCGCCTTGAACTGTTCCCCACGCGGGCCGCCGGCCACCCCCCGCCAGGCACGGACAGTTGCAGTTGATGTCGTCTCGGTTGGGTAGGATCGGTCCGTGCTCCTCGTACGGATCATTGGGGTCGTCGGCCACCAGCTCCGCGTTGCTTGGAGTTTCACGGTCTTCTCTGGTCACCAATGTGATTCTATCCTGCCCTTCGCGCCGGCAGTAGGCCATGGTGCAGCCCGGCGCTCCGACCTCGCGGCGATTGCGGCGGCGGCCTCACGCCGTCGGTCCCATCTGTTCAAGGCTGACGTTGAATAACTGGTAATGAGTGACCAGACTCAAGTCGTGCCCTGGTAACAAGACTGTTTGGAACAGCAAATCCCACTTAAAAAAAATACTGCAGATAAATGGTATCTCTTTGAATGCCTGGTGTAGTACTTAGAGGCCAGTTTACAATTTTTCAATTAAAGTGATTCCTTCTTGGTTGCATTAGTGGCAAGAAAAAAGGGACACTTTATTTATTTATTTTTTGGCTGTGTTGGGTCTTCGTTGCTGCATGGGGGCTTTCTCTAGTTGCGGCGAGCAGGGTCTACTCTTCATTGCGGTGCGCGGGGTTCTCATTGCGGTGGCTTCTCTTGTCGTGGAGCACGAGCTCTAGGTGCGCGGGCTTCAGTAGTTGTGGCTCGTGGGCTCAGTAGTTGTGGCTCACGGGCTCTAGAGCGCAGGCTCAGTAGTTGTGGCTCACGGGCTTAGTTGCTCCGTGGCATGTGGGATCTTCCCTGACCAGGGCTCGAACCCGTGTCCCCTGCATTGGCAGGTGGATTCCTAACCACTGTGCCACCAGGGAAGTCCCCCCCAAAAGGGACACTTTAGAAAGAACAGCAAATCATCCGGGTAGAGATATTTTAAGTATAAACAATGATTTCAGGAGCAAGACTAAATTATGTAATCACTTTCTCCTTAACTTCAGTGTCAAGCTACTAATGATCATGAAATAAAGTTAAAGAATGTAGAAAAAGGAATAGAAGGAAGGAAATAGCTTTTGTACTTTTTCAGGTTTATCAGCCAGTTTTTTCCTTCCCAACACTATAGCCGTATTATTTAAAATATAGAATGAAAACCCATATGTATTAAGACATGCTTGTTATTCACACAGCAACCCAGATTTGAAGAGAAGGATTAATAAAAACTAATTATGGCACAGAAATAGAATGAGAATTAGAACTCCAGTTTCTCTCGGTGTTCAATTATATTTTTATCAGCCTTAGAAACTATAAGGGAAAAATCCAAAATCAATAAAACCAGTAATTGATGGAAATGTCTTTTAAAGATGCAGCAATGAATATAAACTTTCTGCACACAATTTTAACGGTAGTGCTGTTTTTCCCCAACATTTCCTAGATCTGTGGCTTTGAGTCCGGCCCCATGCTGTCAGTCTGCTTTAGCACATCATGAAGGGAAGATGGGAAACACTACTTTTGGAACTGCGTGATAGGATTTTCTAACACAGTGCCTGAGTGTGTGCTTGGTATCTTATCACTTGACTTAAAAATCACTTTGAAGCTTTGAATTAGGATCATCAATATAATAATTTGACAGCATTCGTTCCCTTTGGTAATAAAACATGATTCTTTTTTGGATTCTCTTAGCCTTACCAAAAAAACAGAGTATTCAAAGATCTCCAACACAAGTTCTAGCTCAAGGACACTTTTGTACTAATGTATATTCCTAATATATATTTGTGTTTAAAAAACATTAATATCCATTAGCCTCATAAATCTCACCATTATAATTTTATTTGTCTTTATTATTAATCTCATATGAATACTGAGGATCAAGGAATTGAAGTATAATTCAATTTGAGACCGTCTGTGTCAACAGACTCTCAGCTAAAGCCAGTTAAATATGATTTTAGGTTTCTGAAGAGCCCATGGATTATGAAAAATAAATTAGTCATTAAGAGATCTAAGATGTGGGTGAGGGAAAATGTTCCAACCAAAAACACTCTGAAAACAAACAGACATAGAAAACAAATGTATGGTTACCATAAAGGGAAAGGGCAGGGGAGGGATAAATTAGGAGTTTGGGATTAATACAATAGATATACACTACTGTATATAAAATAGATAAACAACAAAGACCTACTGTATAGCACAGGGAACTATAGTCAATATCTCGTAATAACCTATAATGGAAAAGAATCTGAAAAAGATCTGAATCACTTTGCTGTACACCTGAAACTAACACAACATTGTAAGTCAACTATTACTTCAGTTTTTTTTAAAAAAAACCTCTGATAAATTAGGAACTAAATAATGACAGTCTGTGACACAGTGTAGAGAAGAACAAGAGGATTAAACAGTAACCTACCACCCAGATCCATCACACGGGGCCAGAAGAGGAAGAAAAGGAAATAGCACATTTAAGGCATTAGTGACAACATTCTGACACATATTTCCACAATAGCTTCTATGGTACAGAAGACACACACCAAAATTTGTCTGTTTGCTTCTTAAAATATATGCATTTTTAAAAGTTTACTCAGAACTGAGTTAATTTAGTATAGCAAAAATTCAATTTGACTGTTGAAACAGTTGCAGGTAATTGCCTAGACTAATAAAATGAGCTGTAAAAACGACTGAAAATGTTAAATGATCTCTTAAAGCTCTAATTTGTCATGGAATAATAATAATGCCATAAGGAGTCAGCATTAGGACTGGTACTGAAACCGTGCACCTCAGGCTGGGACTTGAACCCATGTGCCCAGACTCAAACCCGGCCAAAACCCACAGTCTTCCAACTGAGATCACACACCTAGTTTCAGAACTTAATGAAACTCAGGTTCTCGATGTCTCATCACAGAAAGAATTCAGTGAGAAACAAAGTGATAGATAAGAAGTGGATTTAGAGAGAAACACACTCCACAGACAGAGTGTGGGCCATCTCAGAAGGTGAGGGCAGCACCAGGGTATGGAGGTTGTCAGTTTTTATAGGGCTGGGTAATTTCATAGGCTAATGAGGGGGAGGAGTATTCCTGCTTTTTCCGGAAGGGGCGGGGATTTCCAGGAATTGGGCCACCACCCACTATTTGATCCTTCTGGTCGGCCTTGGAATTGTCATGGTGCCTGTGGGTGCGTCATTTCGCTTGCTGATGTGTTACAGTGAGCGTATACTGAGGCTCAAAGTCTAGTGGAAGTTGACTTGTCCGCCATCTTGGACCCATTTGGTTCTAATCAGTTTATGTCATGTCCTCAGGCTACGTCATTCTTCTAAAGGTTGTGCCCTACGCCTTTCCCTCCTGTTTCAGTACCCTGATGGAGGTTATTGAGAAATCACGCTTTGTTGTTAATTGCCTGCTCAAAGTTAAGAGAGGGCTTCCCTGGTGGCGCAGTGGTTGGGAGTCTGCTTGCCGATGCAGGGGACACGGGTTCGTGCCCCAGTCCGGGAAGATGCCATCATGCTGCGGAGCGGCTGGCCGCTGAGCTTGTGCGTCCGGAGCCTGTGCTCTGCAACGGGAGAGGCCACAGCAGTGAGAGGCCCGTGTACCACACTCACTCAAAAAAAGTTAAGTGAGATCAGAAATTTGTAGGCTCAAGGCCAGGTTCTAGGAAGCTGGGAGGTCTGTGTTTTAGGCTCTTCTCACCCAATCCTTCCATTTCTTTGAGAACCCTGGGAATGTCTAGCTAAATGTCACTTCCTCCAGGAAAACTTTCCTGAATTTTCCCAACTCTGAAAGTTCGCTGTTGTCTCTTTTTCCTATGCTTTTTGGCACACATCCCAGCAGGCTTGTGCATGCAGAACAAAGACTGACTCTTCATATTTGAATTCTCAACATTTCGGAAGTTAACCGTAACGGTAACTAATACGCAGCACTCAGCGTGTGCCAGGCGCTGTCCTAAACACTGAGTGTTTATCAGCTCTCGTCTTTTCTCATAGCAGCCCTCGTGTAGGTACTACTCTGATCCCCATCTTTCAAGTGAGGACTCTGAAGCACAGAACTGATAGGTAGGTCACCCCAGATCGCGGAGCTGGCACATCCTAAGTGACCTCACCTCTGTCACGCACTAGACAATGGCATTCCGTGAACGTGTCTAGATTTTGTATTTGACCAACTACCCAAAATCATCCATGGAGTTTCCTAAAGTCTTTTCCACACCCTTAACAATTTATTCTTTTAGGGTGTGTGTGTGTGTGTGTGTGTGTGTGTGTGTGTAAAATCTAAACCTTTTTAGCCTCATAAAATGCAAATTTATTTTGAGTGTTAAGACTTAGTACCATACTAATTCCATTGTGGCAGCCTCCCAGGGCCTGGGATAGAAGCCTGGGGCCGCCTGCCTTTTGCTTAGCAATACGGGGCTGGGACTAAGCCCAGGTCCTGGTTTCCTCCAATCCTGACAGAAAAGTTGCCAGTCCGTGTGGCTATGGATATGTGCTCTCAGGAAAAAAAGTAACTTTCTTAGTTCCGTTTCTTTTTCTTCATTTTTCTTTTTTTTTTTTCTTTTCACATATTGGTTCCTTTTATTTACAGGGTAGCAAAATAGTTATATTTTTGTGCACTTTGTCTGAACAAATCACCACAAACTTAACTACATACGAACTTAAATAATATTGGCTCGCAGTTTGTAGGGCAGAAGCCCCAGTCGGCTCAGCTTGTTTTTCTGTTCCAGGCTGCACAGAGCAGGAATCAAGGTGTCAGCCTCCCTATTTGGAGGGAGGCTTAGAGATGGATCTGTTTCCAGGCTCACTCAGATGTTGGCCGAAGGCCGTTTTTTGCAGCTGTAGCACTGACGTCTGTCAGCTTCTGGAAGCCTCTACACTCCTTAGCTCACGGCCCCCTTCCTCCATCTGAAAGCCAGCAAGGGTCCCTCTCCCACTTGGAATCTCTCTGACCTCCCCCTGGACATCCTCATTCTGACCCTTTGCTTTTCTTTTTGTCATTTAAGGTCTCATGGGATTACACTGGGCCCAAACCCGTCATCTGGGATAATCTCCCTATTTTAAGATTAACTGATAAATTACCTTAACTCCATCTGAAAAGTCCCTTCACAGCAGTATCTAAATTAGCATTTGATTGAATAACTGGAGGACAGAAGTCCTGGGGGCATCTTTAGAATTCTGCCAGCCACACCTTGTTGACCCTCAAAGTGTAAACATGAAAATGTTTCCTTGACCACAAGTTAAGAATGCTCATATGTTTTTATTTATTTATTTTTTTAAATAAATTTATTTATTTATTTATTTTTGGCTGCATTGGGTCTTCATTGCTACACGCAGGCTTTCTCTAGTTGCCGTGAGTGGGGGCTACTCTTCGTTTTGGTGCGCAGGCTTCTCATTGCGGTGGCTTCTCTTGTTGCAGCGCACGGGCTCTAGGCACGTGGGCTCAGTAGTTGTGACTCACAGGCTCTAGAGCGCAGGCTCAGTAGTTGTGGCGCACAGACTCAGTTGCTCCGCCGCACGTGGGATCTTCCCGGACCAGGGCTCGAACCCGTGTCTCCTACATTGGCAGGTGGATTCTTAACCACTGCGCCACCAGGGAATTCCCGTGTTTTCATTTTTTTACTCCACACATTTTCCAACTTACTAGCTATGGTACCTGTTAACAACAAATACACTGAAACTAGGAATTTAGTTATAATTCTAATAAAAAGACGTTTTTACCAGTGGGTGGATTACTTTCTATAACATCCCTTTATGATGTGTAAATATACCAATTGAATTGAATGATATGAAATATATGAATATGTGTATTAATATCTGGGATTTTTTACTATCAATAAAACTGATTATAAAAATAATTTCAACGTGGTGATTAAATTTTGCTTCAGGTTTTACATGCAGCACAGTGACGCTTACAGGGGAAGATCTTGGCGAGTTGATGGCACATAGCCTCTAGGTGTTGTGTGCCTAGAGCATTCCAGAAAGACAGTGTCGATCTTTCTCAAAAATCTCCCCAGTTACCCTACTGCATCAGACTCTCAGTGTTCACGTTTCCTCTCCTCTGACATTTCCACTGCGGCAACCAAAGGCCATTTCCTCTTGGCCTGTCAACAGTGAAAATTGAAAACAGCTGCTCCCCAATCCTTTGGATAATAGGTTCTCTGTGTACATTGGGTTACCAAGTCTTTAAGGTCACCTCCAATACCTGAAGAGGTCACAGAGGTGGAGAGTTTTGAAGTTGAAAGTGGTCTTTGTAATCATGTAATCCAATTTCCACCCAAGGCCGGGGTCCCATCTGTAACTTCCATCCCCCAGCCATCCTCTGGCCTCTGCACAAACACTTCCAGAACAGGAAATTCGTGATCCCTAAAGCAACATATTTCTCGTTTAGATGACTTGAATTGTTAGAAACGTTATTCTTTTTTTTTTTTTATGGGTATACTATTTTATTATCGTTTAAATTTCACCAAGAATGAACTCAAGTACATGCTAGCCATATGTTCAGAGTTTTGAAATAAAGATAAAATGGAAAAACAGCTTTAAGTGTGCAATGTACTTAACACTGCATAATATATTCAACTAGGCAATCTAGGGGGTGGCAAAGCTATACACTTAGGAGCACAGAAAATATAGGGATAAGCCCTGGAATTGGAGGGAAAACCATTCGGGACTGAACAGAGGTCCCTGGTTGCTGACAGAATGTCCCCTTGACTTCAGACTTGAGACAAACCCAGGGAGTCTGTCAGTATACAAAAACCACTGATTTCAGAACAGTAATAGGATAGATTGGCCACAGCCAATTCAGACTGCGGGGTCCAGTATGGAGCGAGCCGGGTTGGCTGGAGGCTGGAGATGTTGTAGCTGAAGCCCAGCATAGGTAGACGAGCAGCCATCTTCTAAAAATCGCTGACTTATACACAAGTTCCTAAGATGCTTTTCCCAAACAGGGTAGAAACGTTATTCTTATATTTAACTGGAATCTGACTGTCGTTTCTACAGGACCTTATGAGAACGCATTCATGCATTTTCTTTTACACAGTAGTTCACCTATATGAAGAGGTCTCCTGTTCCCTTACACGGTTTATTTAAACTTTATCATTTCTTCATGTGAAATGGCTTACATTCATCTTATCCATTTTATTAATTTCTGTATGCTCTTTATTTTGTGAATGCCCTTCTTTTAAAAACGTATCCAAATAATGAAATAAGTGACCCACAGTTACGGTCAAAAATATGATTGACATTTAAAAAACAGAATACTCAGTAGCATAAGGAAGGCTCAAAAGAAGATAGTATATTTCCATTCTTATAAATTCAAAATCTATCTTGTTTACAGTTGCATATATAGATAATATTATTATAAAGAAAAGCCAGTTAACGATTATTATAAAAGTCACTATAGTGCTTAATTCTTGAGATAGAATGAGGTGTGAATAGGGAAGCCCATGGGTTGGGTTTAGGGAATGTTTTACAGTATCAGCAGTGTTTTTGTTTGTTTGTTTGCTTGTTTGTTTTGATTTTGGCCATGTTGTGCAGTTTGTGGGACTTTAGGTCCCAAACCAGGGGTCAAACCTGTGCCCCCAGCAGTGGAACTGGGGAGTCCCTAACCACTGGACCGCCAGGGAATTCTTCTCAACAGTGCTTTATTTGCTGACTCTAGTGATGATTTCATGATATTCACCTTACAGTTTCATTAATTGTGCATATACTTTTTTTTTTAGATTCCATATATATGTGTTAGCATACAGTATTTGTTTTTCTCTTTCTGACTTACTTCACTCTGTATGACAGTCTCTAGGTCCATCCACTTCACTACAAATAACTCAGTTTCATTCCTTTTTATGGCTGAGTAATATTCCATTGTATATATGTGCCACATCTTCTTTATCTATTCATCTGTTGATGGACACTTAGGTTGCTTCCATGTCCTGGCTATTGTAAACAGAGCTGCAATGAACATTTTGGTACATGACTCTTTTTGAATTATGGTTTTCTCAGGGTATATGCCCAGTAGTGGGATTGCTGGGTCGTATGGTAGTTCTATTTTTAGCTTTTTAAGGAACCTCCATACCATTCTCCATAGTGGCTGTATCAACTTACATTCCTACCAACAGTACAAGAGGGTTCCCTTTTCTCCACACCCTCTCCAGCATTTATTGTTTGTAGATTTTTTGATGATGGCCATTCTGACCGGTGTGAGATGATATCTCATTGTAGTTTTGACTTGCATTTCTCTAATGACTAATGATGTTGAGCATCCTTTCATGTGTTTGTAGCAATCTGTATATCTTCTTTGGAGAAATGTCTGTTTAGGTCTTCTGCCCATTTTTCGATTGGGTTGTTTGTTTTTTTGATATTGAGCTGCATGAGCTGCTTGTATGTTTTGGAGATTAATCCTTTGTCAGTTGCTTCATCTGCAAATATTTTCTCCCATTCTGAGGGTCAGAAGAACCTAAGGGCAAGATGGGAATAAAGATGCAGACCTACTAGAGAATGGACTTGAGGATACGGGGAGGGACAAAGTGAGAGAGTTGCATCGACATATATACACTACCAAACGTAAAATAGATAGCTAGTGGGAAGCAGCTGCATAGCACAGGGAGATCAGCTCGGTGCTTTGTGACCACCTAGATGGGTGGGCTAGGGAGGGTGGGAGGGAGGGAGATGCAAGAGGGAAGAGATATGGGGACATATGTGTATGTATAACTGATTAACTTTGTTATAAAGCAGAAACTGACACACCATTGTAAAGCAATTATACTCTAATAAAGATGTTAAAAAAGAGAAAAAAGTTATGCATATAAGTTGTATGTATTTTTCTGAATGTATATTTCACACCTGTGCCCAGTTAGTTATTAGCATTTTTCTCTAAAAATGTGGATGCATATATTTTGACTGAACAATTCACTTTCTAGAAAATTGTCCCAAGCAAATAATTAAGAATATGCACAAAATCTAGCTCAATGTATGTTTAATGCAGTAATGATTACAATAGGCAAAAAAAAAAAGGCCCAGAGTAAATTAAATACCCAAAGTTAGATTGAGTTATTTATGATATATGTATGTATTGATAGAAAAACAGTTATGATTTTTTTTTGCTAAATATAAAAAAATAAGATACAAACCTGTATAATTACATTTTTAGAAAATCTGAAAAGGACTTCAATGAAATATTAAGATCATCTCTCAGAGGTTTAATATGGTTTATTTTTATTTTCTTCCTCTTTTCCATCTCTGCTTTTAGATTATTCTATAATGATGTGTGCACAGTACAATTCTGTAATACAAGTATTATTAAAAATAAAAATATAATGGCCCTCGTGGACATAATACTCTAAATGTGTTGTGGATCCTGGTGACTTGCCTCCTACATAGAGCCCATGTGCAGCCAGTTTTGCACAGTGTTTGTAGAAGCGGCTATAGCACACTGTGTGAGAAAAGAAATGGGAATAGTCAAGTGAAATACAAGATCAGCTGAATTCAAACCACACCTTTTTAAATTTAGGTTTTTAAAATCAAAGTTATTTAACAGCATAAAGAGTCAAGTAGTCTTGTCAAAGCCTTGGTAGGAGAAGAGCAAGCACCAGGCTCCTCTCTTCCCCAAATATGTTGCATTCCCCAATATGCAACAATTTCAAACCTTTCTGCTGATTCTTGTAGTACCTGCCTCCCTATTCTAAACAACAGGTGGATATGGCTCCATCTTGTAGCGTGGAGCATTATCTATTGATTTCCCTCTACAGGAGGTAAAGATTTATCTCTTTTCACTATTACACACATGCACATTCCTGTCCTCCCAACTTCACAAGATCACGATTTAGCTTATAAATATTTGGTGTTTACATCATGACAAATGCAACACAGCTGAGTCATGTACTAGTCAGCACTGAAAACCTTTTTGTTTGCCTTGGCGTTAGTAATTGTTTCCGTTTATTTGCTTGGTTTTCAATGTTCTTATCTTCCTCAGTTGTACAAACCCCAAACTCATCCCCAGTTGTATAAACCTCCTCTCAGTTCATTCAGTACATTCCCTATCGATCAGGTTAACAATTTTTTTTTGAAGAAATCTTTCCCAGAGCTCCTGACTGTCTCTCATAGACCTGGATGCTCACGCCGACCTCTTCTGTCATCCTGGGTGTTCCTTTCCCTTCTCTCTTGTGTTGACCTGTGTCCTGGATCCTGTGACATCCTCCTTCTTGAAATGTTTCCTCCCATATTTTGGTGGAACACATTCCTTTGTAGCTTCCTAAAGAGAGCTGCATGGAAAGTCATTTCTTTTGCTATTTCAAATGTCCCAGAAGTCTTTATTCTACCTTTTCACTTAATTGATGGTTTCTGTAAGTACAGAACTCTAAGCTGGAACCATTTTCTCTCAGAATTTGGAAGGCATTTCTCCCTGTCTTCCAGTTTCCAGTGTTGCAAAGTCTGATGCCAGTTAGATTCTTGAATTTTTACAGGTAATCTTGAGTTCTTCAGTTTTGGAACTGTCTTGAATTCTTTCTTTAATAATTTTTTCACCTCCATTTTCATACTTCTTTCCTCCTGAGTCCTCTCTTAACCAGATGTTGAAACTTCTGGAAGAGCCTTAATTTTCTTGCCTTTTTTATCCATTTTCCATACTTTGTCTTTTCCTCTGCTTTCTGAGAGCTTTGTTCAAATTTATCTCCCAATCATTCTATTGAGGTTTATCTCCCAATCATTCTATTGAGGTTTCCATTTCTGCTATTACATTTTTAATTTCTAAGAGCACTTATTTTGATCTGTGAATGCTCTTTTTTGTTTTTTTTTGATAGTACCCTATTCTTAGCTCATCAATGAAATAGCTTCCCTTATCTCTCTGATAATAGTTTCTTTTTTATTATTATGATTATCTTCCTTTTGTATTGTCTCTGTTTCTTCCAAATTGCTTTTCTTTCTACCCCCTTGTTTGGATCTCTTATTTTCTGTGATTCTTGGCTGGATACCAAAAAGCTGATTAGAAACTCTACAAAAGAGAAAAGGGCTTGTCAGTTATGGGTGTCACTGTAAGGTCATCTGGCTGAGCCAATTAGCTGGAGAATCTCCAATGTTCATGCCTTTAGATCCTTCTTCCTGGAGTTACTTGGCTTGACAGAGAGGAATTTTCTAATCTCTGCCTGAAACCAAGCAGGACCCTGTGGGGCTCCTGGGCATGGAAGACTTTCCGTGTTCCCCATTTCTTGTATGTAGAGAACAGACTCCAGCCTCTATGACCTCCCCTGAATCCCAAAGGGCAGATTTGAACAGCCTCTAATCAGGGAAGGGAGGGGATACAGAGACAAGGGAGGAACAGCAAAAAACAATAGTGCAGCCTTAGGGCAGAGTCCTGGTTCCCCCTCAAGGGATACACATAACAATATCTTTGAGCTCTTTACAGAACTAAAATCCCCAACAATGGAAGATGTCAGCATTCTTCATTCCAGAGAAGATCACCTGAGGCCAGATTAAAGGAGCACAGGCCCTGAGCACACCCTAATCTTATCAGCAACCCCATCCTTGAACCCCTGCTATAAAACTCCTCACCAAATTCTCCTGGGCTGGGAAGCCCAGTTCTTGAGGGCAAGAGCTCGAGCTCGCTGTGTCCCTCTTTGCCTAGCAGAGCAATAAAGCTATTCTTTTCTACTTCACCCAAAACTCTGTCTCCGAGATTCGACTCGGCACCTGTGCACAGAGTCTTGAGTTTTCAGCATCACGTCTAGAGTGAAGGCGCCAGCATCCTAGGTCTAGCGGGGGGGGAAGAAGACTTGGTGGTAGGGGGGTCTCAGTGTCGATATGCGCATGCTGTCACATAATCCCCCTGTTTTCAGTAGAGAAGACCAGCTTTCAACTCTCCCAGGAGTCCTCCAGTTCAGCCAGACCCACCCCAGATACTAACGTCCAGTCTTTCCCAAAACAGGAGGGGAAACTGGGAGTACCAATTTCTTAAAAACACTTTCATGGAGTCTCTCGGTTTCTAGCTCCCCTCTCAGCCATCTTCCAGGGGTACTTGGTGCTGTCAATCCTCAGCTTTGGGGATTTTGTCCAACATAAATCAGGTGCTTCCCAGCTTTCCCACAGCCAACAGATTCAGCTTTCTTAAGTCTGCTAGACCAGTAACGATTCATCCAGTTATCTTTCTATAGCTTCCAGTTATCTTCTGCTTTCTAGCTTCCAGTTATCTTCTCTCCCTTTCCTTTGCCCTGGACAGTATACATATATATTTTTTTAATAATCCAGTTTATTAGGGATTTGGCAATGTGCATGGATAAACACGTGTGTCTAATTCGCCACCTTGATTGGAAACTACCCATATGCTTTGTCATATGAACTTCCCTCATTACAAGTCTTTCCATATTTTATATGTTCCAATCTACTCCCTGAAAAAAAAAAAAAGTAGGCATGTATACTTTCAAATTTTAGCCTTGTGTTTTTTTGCTCGTTTTTCACCATTTAAAGGTAATTTGGAAACTCAATCATGTGGTAGAAATGGCAATAACAATAAAGAGAGCTACTATTTTATGTGTATACAGCAGTCTACTAGATGAAAGTAATATGTATCCCTCATAAATGTGTGTTATCTGCACATCTGATAGCTACGTTCTTTGTCTTCATTTAAGTCATGGGCTGGGAAACTACAGCCATGGCCCCAACCTGGCCTGCTGCCTGTTTTTGTAAATAGTTTCATGGGAGCTCATTTGTCTACATATTGTTTATGGCAGAGTTGAACGCTTGCAACAGACAGCATATGATTTGTAAAGCCTAAAATACTTACTCTTTGGCCCTTTAAGATGAAGTTGGCCAACCCCTGCTTCAAGTTATTGATAAAACATATTAAATATGACAAGACTGGATCTAATCCCATTAAGTGAGGCACTAACCTCCCTGTCGGCGGACATTGATTAATTAACCAGGACAACTAGACGACGAGCAGTAAGTCTACTTAACTGCATGGTTTTTAGATTATACATATCAATTATATAAGGTAAACACTTAAAATTTAATGCTGACCTTAAACTGAATGTATAGCCTTACAAGAAATCCCCTTTCTCTTTGCATTTAAGTAGTGATAACATTCAAACACAAAAGAAGCACTGTAGAAACGTATTTGGGTACAGGTTTTCCTAACCCTGTGCGTGGGATTCTAAGGAACGTGGAATTTTAAGGGATTCTCGGAACTCTCAAAATGGGTTCTAAGGAATATTAGACCTGTGGGAAAAAAAAAAAGGATTAATGCTACAAGTCTGTCAAATATCGTTTACTAAATTCTCCCTCTTGGAGATTACCAATATGTTAGCACATGAAAGATTTTGAAAATTCCTGCAGTAGAAAAATCTGAATACCTTTGTTTATGCAAATGTTACCCATTGGAAATTATCTCTTCCAATTCCGAGCCTCTGTGATTCCATCTTACCTGCATTTATATCATTAGAAACATTGTCAAATGCTTTGCTGACTTCATGGGTACTGACTAAAATGATTAAACATATTTTTCATGGCTTTCAGAAACCCTAACTTTATGGCTCTCTGGGTATTCTAGCAGTGTTTTTCATGGAAGCTAGTCTAAAAGAAGCAGATGGTTAACCAAGACAGAGTCCAAGGTGTTTGTCATTCAGAATCATTAGTCATCAGGATAATCCAAATTAAAGTCACAAAGAGATACCACTACACACTCACTAAAATGGCTAAAATGAAAAAGATTGACTCTGTCAAGTGTTGACAACGATGTGGAGCCATCAGGACAGTTGTACATTTCTGTGAGGACTGCAGAGCGGTACAAACACTTTGCAAACAGTTTGGTAGTTCCTTAAAAAGTTTGACATATACTCACCATGACTCGGCAGTTCAATTCCTAGGTATTTACCCAAAGAAATGAAAATGTATGTTCCCACAAAGATTTGTCCTTGAATGTTCAGCAGCTCATTATAATAACCAAAATTATTCAGTAATACCTGAATGCATAAACAAATTATGGTGTACTTACGCAACAGAATGCTATTTGGCAGTGAAAACAAAGAACAACGGATAAATGCAGCAACATGGATGAAGCTAAAATAATTAGGCTCAGCAAGAGCTGTCAGACACAGAAGAGTGATGCTGTATAACCTCATTGTATGAGATTCTAGAAAGGTGGAAGCAATGCATAGGAACCGAAAGCAGATCAGGGCATTCCTAAGGTCTGCAGTACAGGTGGGGCAAGATGGAACCGTTCCTAGACCTGATAATGGTGGAAATTACACAGTTGAATATACTTGTCAGAACTGTGCACTTAGAATGGGTGTATTTTATTGTATGTAAATTATACCTCAGTAAAGTTGATTTCTTAAAAGTGTCCATACAGAAATAGAAAAAAATCCAGAAGTACATACTTAAGTGGTGGAATTATGGGTGATTTTTACTCCCTTTATTTTGCTCTTCTGTGTAATCTAGCATTTCCACTATTATATATAATGTTAGTGATTAAAAAAGATTAAAATAAAAATGGTATCTATTCATTAAAAGAGGAAAAGCCATGTATGTGTTTTTCTCATCCTCCAGAGTAATTGTCTTATCTTCTCATGAGAGCAAGGACAGGCTTATTCATCTCTTAATCTCCTTAATCCAACTGTAGAAACTCTAGTCCAGGTGCCTGAGCACAGCAGCCCTTCATATCTGGTGAATTGAATTGAAGTATTAGATTCACTTTAGGTTCATCCATACCTACTGCCTGGCCTGCTGCTTCTTGAGAATCATTTAGAACTTTCTCCATCAATGCTCTCTTTCTTAACTATTGTCCTCCACCTAGTTTTATAGCTCTACAGAGTGTATCAATGAAAAGCTAGAGATGGGCGGGAATTAAAGTGGTAAAAAAATTTTACTCAAGAACTATTGCAATGGGGAAAAGAAATCTCAGTATAAAACTAGGCTCAACTCCAAAGACAACAAGGAAAAGTGAGGATTTACAGCCAAGAAGCAGGGTGAGAATTGCTAAGACAAAACATCAAGAGTGAAGGGGATTCTGGCTATACTGAGATCACATATCATCTGGGGGACCTGGAGGATGTGAAATTTGATCAGATACCGAGGGTAGCGATTCTCACTAAATGGACTTAGCAGGATTCTTGCTCTTGGTCTCAAGATGACCCGGGGAAGAAGGGCTCAGAGAAGCCTGATTCAGGTGTGGTCTTTGCCAGGTGTCTTTTCTCTTCCCACTCCAAATTTCAGGTGTCTGCCCTGTGTCGGCAGGCCCTCCTTCCCTTGTAAGACCCAGGCAGGTAGCAGTCCCTGGAGGGAGTCCCTGGCTGCCGTGACAACCTCCTCCCAGAGCAGGGCTGTTGCCCTTCCCTGGCCCTGAGCCCACTTCCTGCTGGTAAGAGGGCTCCCCCCCCCGCCGCCCCAATGTGGGGAGAATCACTTGTGCTGTTCCCTCCTCCTGGTCCCTTCACTCCTGGAAATCTTTTTTCCCCTTCTCATTCCTCAGGCAGGAAGAGCAGCCTGCATTTACATCACAGCCCTGTGGCTTTTGCCTCCTCCAAGAGAAGATAAAGAAAGTATCTAGTCCGTCCTGTACAGCACAAGAGGCTCCCCTGGGCGGGGGTGACAGACCTGATTAATTGAATCAGGGACAACGGGTGAATTCCCAGGCAGAGGAAGTAAACCTCTAACACACCAGGAAGCCAGCCCGACAGGAGGCAGCAAGCTGTCAAAGGTTCCTATGCGTCTTACCGTCTTGCCTCGCAGTGCTTCCTCTAATGTTGGGTTTTTTTAATCATAGTCTTTTAACCACGATGTCAACAAATCATCTCAAATAATTGCTGAAAAGGTGCCACTTTCAGAGAATGTAATCAGGAGGCTTGCACCCCTGCCCAGCTGTGCTTCTGCTCCCGGGATGTGCAGGGGGCCTCACAGAGGGCACAAAGTCCTGGTGGCACTGAGCCACTGGTGCAGACAGGACTGACAGCTGTGGTGAGCCCTGGGCTGTGGAGACTCTGGTCCAGGTGCCTGAGAAGTGACCCAGACACGTGCTTAACTGGAGGGCATGGTTATATGGATTCTGTGTCTCCTCCAATATAATGTTCCACCTTCCTCACTCTAAATGTTTACTTTTCTGTAGAAGGAAGACAAGGAAATATAGTCATCTCTGTAGGACTCATGGAGTTGCATATAGATCTGTTGCTAAATAATTTTCAGTTATTTTAGTTCTCATAGAAAACGATAAAACTGATTTAATTCTAATGGGGAAATCTGTGGTGTTGGAAATGCCGCAGACCTAGCAAGGTCACTGTCATATTCAATATTTGATAAGAGCGTCTGTGAAGGATGAAGAGGGGTATTTGGTGGAGAAATAAACCCTTGAGCCCTGCACGGGGTAGTCTCCGTGAATGAGTGTTCAGGGCTGAACAGAGGGTTAATGGGAGAGAGATACAAAATAACCCAAAGGTTTGAAAAATACAAACCTTTCCTCTTTCCCTTGTTATGCCCTATTTCACTTAAAGGGCAGGCTTTTTAACGTGCCCTGTCTATTATCAGTATAACAGGAAAGAGTAGGAGTCCTTAAGTTAAACAGTTGCTAACTAGAACTCTTTGAGACCTGGTGTGAGTTCTTCCCTTTCAGTTCAGTGCCCTTTGGTCTGAACAGAAGGGACACACAGTCAGTAAGTGGGGTCAATGAGATTACCCTCCTAAATTCTTAATTAAGTATAAGATAGAAGGAGCTACTCATTCTTCTGAAAACTCTCATTTTACCTGCAATCTATGGCTTTAGTAGCTAAATAAAATATTGTCATGATCTTCATTTACTCCAGAACAGGAAATTCATTTATTCTAAAAAGGAAAGAAATACAGACTCATATAAATTTTAAAATTCAAAAACAAATTTTTAATGCATTTGTGCTGACCAAAATGTTTTCTTAGTATTTCTGTAAAGCAGGCTCACAATAAGGTTGTTCTCAAGATCGATTACAATGTCATTACATGAAAGTAAAATCAAAATCAAAACCTATGTATTACCAACTTTTCTATTTTGGTCAAATCTATTTATGGGGGTGGGTGGGTAAAATACAGTAAGGTGTTCTCCAGCAGTCTTCCCTGAGAAATAAAAATAAAATTGTGCTTTTGAAATACTATAATTTGTGTATTCCTGAAAAAAACAAGAATATTTGAATTTGTTCATCAAACTCATGAGACAAATAGGCTTGATAGGTTAACAACTTAAATGCATCATTTTCATTTTCATCAAATTTATGTCTTCATTCTGAGTGTATAATAAGTAGTTATTGTGGGATTTATTGGCACCCGTTATTAGGAAGGGAAAGGTTAGTTATGGCTAAAGAGCCTCAGGACTCTGGTGACAATCTGTCTCAGGGCCGAACTTGTGGAAACAGCCGGTGACCCTGCTCACTGAGAATTTCTTGGTTCTGCTTTTGTACCAGTCAACCCAGTTGAGCACTTTTGCCAGCAGGAGCCTGGGTGAATTCCGGTGGTACTGAATTTTCCCTGGAACTGTAAGTGCTACATGGAGTAGACACAGAAGGGTGCTCTGGCTCATGTGGGACCCACCTTGAGTTCACAGTACCTTCTAGTAGGTCAGAGATACCTGCTCAGCAAGTACCTGCTTTGGTTCATGGATGCAATTTTTAACACAGGGGAGAAAGCAAACCACTGTCTACCCAGGTTTCCACCTAATTTGGAAATATGAAAAATTCCCAGGCTGGCCCTTTACCGGACTCCTTCCTCCAAACATCTTCTCAAAGTTTGGTCTGTAAAAGTGGAAACTAAGTTATGGGAGGGAGCTTAAATCTGCCCCGTTTTCCTCCCAACTTTCTAAGATTTCCTATTTTCCACCAAGATAGAAGAATTAGTGGGAAAGCCCTTACTATAATGTTTTGTGCCTCTTTGTATACAATCCAGACTCAAAAATGGAAGAGAGTTTTTGTGGAAACTTAAAAACAAAGGAAAACAAAATAAAACCCCACATTCTTAGATCTCCAGTTGATGGATCCCAGGCCTTTGCAACTCTCTTGAATCTACCGTTCTTAAAAGTACTTAATTCTGGAAAAAAAATCATCAAAGAAAGGTTTCATTCCCCTTGAATTTAAGATAAAGGCTGGGGGAGGAGGAGGAAGGTGCATAAATTGGAAACTTGATTCAAATTGTTCTCCAGATTCTCTGATTCTCTCCTTCCTTTTCCTTCCTTACTTGAAGGGAAATTTTTTTTGAGAGTCAAATCTTAGTTTATAAGGGCATGAGCTGAAACAGCCATTCAGGGTTTTCTCCTGCATTTCTCCTTCCCTCTCTTTTCCTTCTTCTTGCCCTTTGGTTCCTCCTCTGCCCAACTCCATCCCAAGTCTAAATTACAGCAAGTCCCCTACATACAAATGAGTTCCCGTTCCGAGAGCACATTTGTAAGTCCAATATGTTCCAAAGTCCAACAGTGTTAGCCTAGGTACCCAGCTAACACAATCGGCTATATAGTACTGTACTGTAATAGGTTTATAATACTTTTCACACAAATCATACAGGAAAAAACAAACACAAAAAAGAAAGAAAACCTTTTTAATCTTACAGTACAGTACCTTGGAAAGTACAGTAGCACGGAATAACAGCTGGCATCCAGGGGCTGGCATCGAGTGAACAGGCAGGAAGAGTTACGGGCTGGAGGAGGGAGAGGAGGTGGGAGATGGTAGGAGACGGAGGGCGAGCTGCAAGTTCACTCACACCTGACGTTGATGGCACAGGTTCTGGCTCCTTG
This sequence comes from Delphinapterus leucas, assembly GCF_059928025.1. Taxonomy (NCBI): domain Eukaryota; kingdom Metazoa; phylum Chordata; class Mammalia; order Artiodactyla; family Monodontidae; genus Delphinapterus; species Delphinapterus leucas. The sequence goes on along the minus strand of NC_143145.1, from coordinate 80,510,145 downwards.
CTGGAACCAGATGCACGTTCGAATCTTTGAAAGTTGGCATCTTGAAGGTTCGTATATAGGGGACTTACTGTATTTTGTTCCTAAATTATTTAGTCATTATACGTTTCCCTCAGTGTTTCGAAGTCTCTTTCTCATAAGTACCCTAAGGAGCTCACCGTGCTTCCTCCAGACTCGGCCAGGAGAGAAGGACATTGGATTCCTCCCCCTTCATTTCTCATCCACCCCATGAACAGAGAGATCATGGCTCCAATTTTCTCCCCAGAAACCTAGGCTGCTTCTGAAGCTCATTCTGGTGCAAGGAGCTTTCAGTGAACGTCGAGAGAGACAAACTCAATCTTGTCCCCGAGCAGAACTGGTAGCTTCTGTGCAAGTTTATCTGCACATAGAACCATCCCCCTCCACACACACCCCCTTGGCCAAATCCCTACCCCCCTTGGACTCACGATTTAGGACTTGGAAAGTTCTGAGGGAGTATCATCTATCCTACATCCTCAGGAATGCATCTAGTAATAACTTCCTCACCCCAAGGAAGCAATTCAGGCACAGTGGAGCTTGGAAAATTTTCAAATCAGAGCTCTTATTCTTAGCAGACGTCTCCAAAATCGCGTTGAACCAAATTCATGAATTTTCACTTATAGAAGTCACAAATTCTTTTGTCTCAAATCATGACATTTAAAAAAATAATTTGGATTTCTTAATTAGACAGAATAGGTAATACAATCCTTTGCTTGCTTACAAAGTTCATGTCACTTTGCTTAACGATGCTAATAATTGCTATTCACTAGAAATATCAGTGAGTTAAACATACACTCCTCTTCTGTCTTCATTTCAGTCATTTAGTGGAAAAGAAAAATAAGTTGAGATATCTTGAGTTACACTCAAATAACAGAAAAAAAATATTTTCAAGGGGTTTCTTTGTAGAAATGTTGACGTGCTGGTTCTTAGCTAAGAAGAATCCACTTATGAAAATATTCTTAGAGGTCTATGGAACAACATTAAATTCAGGAGAGCACTCTTGGGTAAAAATTGAAGCATCAGATTGCAATGCCTAACTTCATTTATATGATTGCTATTGTGCTGACCTTCAAATCAATATTTCTACATAAAGAAGAAAGAAGTTTCCCTGGGTAATAATGCATTCCCGGGACTGAATCTTGATTTTCATATCTGAATGTCATTTCCAAACCTACCCAAAGTAGATAATGAAAAAGTGAGTCATGAGACTTCCTCTTACAAACCAAGCATGTTGTGGTGAGGTTAAAGTTTTAAATTCCTCTCCAGAGTCGCTTTTCACAAATCTCAAATTCGATGCATTTAAAGATGATGCAATTTTTTAAACGGATGCCAAAAACACAGCCTGATTAATATCTACCAAATAATGTTTTTCAACCTGACGAGTCATTTATATAGTCTGGTGAAAATTTGGAATTCAAATATAGGGATACGTCCTAAATCCGATCTCACACATGGATACTGTGTACATACTCTGCAGATGTCAGCTTGAACTTACAAACCTTTCCCAGGAAGCTTTGTGTAGCTCGGCGCAACTTTGGAGCTTCTGTGATTCCCCGATCTATAGCTTTAAAGTTCAGCTTGGGAAGGGTCGTTACAAATTTTTCCATTTCACAACTGTCCCTAGGAAACGGGGAAATGAATGACCTCCAAGTGGGCTGAATAACCTCCAGGATGCGCCTCGCCATATTCTGAATTCAGACACAGTTGTAGAGAGTTTCCTAAATAGGAACTCCACCACCATGCAGATCCAATAGTGTTAGGTTAAATCAAAGAATAACAGTAGGTACGAGCGCGCGCTTGTGAATATCTACTCTCATTTACAACCTGAGAAACAAAAAGTAACTTGCTTTTGTGGGTCATTATTGTTTGATGTCCGTTCTTCAACAGCATATTCAGTGATTCCTTAATACTTTGATAAAGTTACTGCACTTAAGGGCAAGATAATATAGGCACATGTATATGCTATGCAAATATGTAGAAACTTCTGGTTAATGAGTCTTAGAGTAGCACACCAATAAGCCCTGTTCCATTCAGTCATGTCTGCTTCAAGGACCTATACTGAAAAGCCTTATTTTTTAAAGTTAAAGACCTTGAGAACTTTGTGTTTAAAACCATATCAGGGACTACAAAAACAAAATAACTAAGCTGGGTCGAATCAGAATGGTGAGCATGGTGACACAGCCACACTTCAGTCTGGGGACAATGAAATTCTTTTCTTTCTCTGATAGGTCCCATCATAATTTTCCCACTTCTATTAGAGCTAGTCAACACCCTGTTCATTCACCCAACATGGTATGTGTACGATCTGCTCCTATATTGGTGAGTGGTGTTTCCAGACGCAGGTCTTTCTTGCCCAGCAAGAGTAATAAATTCAGTTTTCTCTTTTAGCTGTTTTGTATTCTTATTAACACTTACTCTACTAAATGCATTCGTCTGATCAGACTTTTACGTTCATGTATAATTGCGATGTAGACAAAAAAACTTGTCTACCTGTTTGCTCTTAAGCCTCTGAACCGGGCTTCCCTGGTGGCGCAGTGGTTGAGAGTCCACCTGCCGATGCAGAGGTCGCGGGTTCGTGCCCCGGTCCGGGAGGATCCCACATGCCGCGGAGCGGCTGGGCCCGTGAGCCGTGGCCGCTAAGCCTGCGCGCCTGGAGCCTGTGCTCTGCAAAGAGAGAGGCCACAGCAGTGAGAGGCCCGTGTACTGCAAAATAATAATAATAATAATAATAAAAAAAACCTCTGAACCATTTCTCCAATATAAATAGAGGTAAATATTCACAGGATTGTCATTATGACTAAATGGATTAAAAACGCAGAAATAGTTTGTAAATTAGAAAAAGTATTTACAAACGTTTTTTATTATTATTATAGTATATAAATGCATTTACTGTATTTTTCCTTAGATTATATCATAAGGAGAAAGAAAAATTAATACTTCAGTAGTAGACTTTGTGAAAACACTTATGGATTTAAAATACTTCTTACTTTTGAAGTAGATGCTGAAATTCATTAACTTGACAAAAGGATGTAGAAAAAAATTCATAACTTTTGGAAACTATCAACTTAAAAGCATTATTCACTATTGGCATTGCCTGCCCACATCATACTAGATGTTGGTGTGAAGATACAAATATGCATAAAAGACAGCTCCTAATCTCAAATAATATACAATTTGTTTAAGCAGATGAAAAGTAATGTGTACAAAATAGAGATTAATGTAGTACTAAATGCCATGATCCAGACTAAAATTAATATGAGTTCAAATAAACAAGTATAAATGAAGATTTAGCATTCTTTGCCACTTTTTAAAACAGGAGAATCTCACTGCTTGAGTTACATAATACACAGTGACTAGAAATATTACTGAACCAATTAAAACTTATATTCAAAATTCCCTAGTAAGTTTACCTATAATTATTTTAGAGGTCTGTGAAGGTTTCCATCTTGCTGACCTGAATTTAATTACCACTTGATGTATTTTATGCACATATGTTCAAAATTTTAAGAAGTTCTACATAGATTATTAATCACTATGTCATATTCTCCCCCTCCAGTTGAAAGGTATATGGAAACAACGAGAACAAACAAAGAGTAAAAGTTTGCTGTGCGTTCTTCCATGTCCTGAATTCAACAGAGTGTAAAGATTGTTCGTTTAGAAATCTGCTCTTCAAGGATCATCTTTCTGAGCATAAATAAAAGAGATTCCTAATGGTATAAAGACAAAGGGAGCCAGCCAGCAGCAGGGCAATGGACTAAACGTCCATTATGAAAAGCAGATTTTTCTGACAGAATATAATGGGAGAAATATTTCAGCACTTATCACAACTATTCTGACTTCAAATTTTATGACATTTTTTTTTCTTTATGAGTTTTAAGAACATGGGTGGAATTTTAACGTGACTCTCAGAGCCCTGTGGCTGGTGTGATGTCAGCAGGTTTTCAGAGGCGGTTTTCACTGCTCACTCTGCCTAGCTGAGCTCTAAGAACACCATCTGTAGGCTCCTTTGCCCATAAATAAGTCCATTTGCTCCTTTTAAGGAGGTATATAAGACACTTACAGAAATACGGTGTAAAACATAGACAATGCCCCGCCAACAATTCTAAATTCAGGTAAGAATATTGTCTTACTGGGAGTTTCAATTTATAAAGCCAAGAACTTCTGAGGAGAAAGTATGTTAAGACCCCAAATATAAATATCCCAAGAGCAAGTTGCCTCTTCCACGACTTTTCTCCCAGCCTCTTGGCCTCTATCTGACCATAGCTTGCCTCCCCAACTAGCTCTGTCATGGGAGGTCGCTAACTGGCACAGAGCATCTAAGAAGCAAACATGGAGAGAACCCTCCGAGTCTAGTTTGGGGAAGGTTTCCACAGCTTTCTGTTGCTGAGGTGTGTGCCCCGACTTCCAGAGTGTCCTCAGATATTATTCCTCTGTACTCTGCTCTCTGACCTTTTGGAAGCAGGGCCAACTCCACAGTTAATACACTGAATATATACTGCCCCTTGGGGGATATTAGGCAGGCTCTTTCTCCAGAAATATCTCTCCTTTATCCCCTTAAGACAACTGACATTTCACCATCAAAGAAAACTTCACTTATTTGGGTTTCCAGAAAAAGAAACACCACTGGAAGGTTAATAATGTTTCTAAGACTTGCAAATCCAATAGACAAAGGGAATAACTCATAGGTTAAAAGCCCAAGTTGCCAGGCTTCCCATTGAACAAGGAAGGGTCTGAGCACCACTTGGCTCACCTTTTCCCAAATTTCCATTAATATCCCAAGGCAATACACAAACAAAACCATGAAAGCTTATATCTGCATTTTAAACTCAGAATGACAGAACATGATATGCCAAGATTCTAGGCAAGCTTTTATTCACTAGTATTAGGGCTCAGCTGAGAAAAAGGAGAGTGGGTCACCCTACACCCAAACCAGTACAGCATAGTTGGGAGAAGGAAAACATGATGATTTCTGCTCACTATTCATTTTAAACATCCATCCCTCCCACCCACCAGAAACTGAAACTTCAAGTACAAAATACAGAGAGCATCCCAGAAAGCAAAGAAACTTTAAGGGGGAAAAAAAAAACGAACATTATAGGCAAGAGAAGAGAGAAGATTCCTCAAAGAAATGTATGCTAACAGACATTGTCCCTTGTGTACCTAGCCCGGACCAAAAAGAACTGCTTTCTAAGCAATAAGGCAGCGGGTAAAAGAGAATAATACAAATCTCACCTCTCACCTCGGTCTAAAAGATGGTGCTGAATAAATATTGGATCAGTCAAGACTCTTTCTGTTGGCAGTGACAGAAATCTGGATCATCGTAAGCCAGAGGGAAGTTTATTGGCTCAGAGTTTATCTACACTCCAGCAGTGGCAGAGGTGAAGCTGGCCTCAGGGGAGGCCTGATACCACATCTAATTACCTCCCTCTCCCTTCCTTCTTTCCATCCTTTCCTTCCTTCCTTCCTTCCCTCCTTCCGTCCTTCCCTCCTTCCTTCCTTCCCAGTCCCTCCCTCCCTCCCTCTCTTCCTGTCTCCTTTCCTCCCAACCCTCTTCTCTCTGCCCCTTTCTTCATCTTTCCTTTCTTCAACTCAGCTTTATTCTAAGTGCAGACAGGCAACTCCACATAGTGGGAAAACAGGCTTCCAGCTGCCCTGGGCTCATCCCCAGGGCTCTAACAGCAGAAAGAAAAGGTGTCTTCCCTGTTAGCTCCATTTTAATCTTGAAAGACACCAAGAGGTTTGGCTTGGGTTACAGGCCCATCTCCGTGACAGAAGAGACAGTAACATGACCAGCATGGCCAGGGTCACATGTCCCCATCACCATGGATGGACTGGGAGGAAAGTCACCCGAAGGAAAGGGAAATGCTTTAGAAGAAAGGGTGAAAAATTCACATTATGTTTTTACTGCAAATGCCTGCAAAGCACTGGAATTTTTGCTAGGTCAGTGCTAACCTCCTCTCCAGGTATAGATTTTTTTTTCCACAACTTTATTGTAGCATCATTGGAGCACATTAAACTTCACGTATTAAAATGTACAATTTGATCAATTTTGACATATGTATACACCCTTGAAATCACCACCACAATCAAGATAATGAACATTTCTATCACCCACAAAAACTCCATCACGCTTCTTTGCAATGTATCCTTCTCTCACCTAGGCAACAACAGACCTGCTTGCTATTACGATAGATTAGTTGGCATGTTCTAGAATCGTGCATAAGCAGAATCATACAGTAAAGGCTCTTTTGTGGCCTGACTTCTTTTACTCAAGATAATGTGTCTGAGAATCATCAACGTTGTTGTGTACATCAGTGGGGTGTTCCTTTTATGGCTGAGTTGTATTCCATTAGATGGAAGTCCAATAATTTGTTTATCCATTAAACTGTTGGTAGACCTTTGGGCTGTTTTCAATTGGAGGCTATTACAAATAAAGTCATTATATATACTTGTGTACAGGTCTTTGTGTGAACATATTTTTTTGTCTTTCTTGCATAATTACCTAAAAATTGAATGACTAGCTCATATAGGTGATGTATGTTTAACTTCTAAAGGAACTTCCAAATTGTTTCCAAAGTGGTTGTGCCTTCTCCCTTTCCCATCAGCAGGATATGAGCATTCCAGTTGCTCTACATCCTTGCCAGCACTTAGTAAGATAGGTCTTTTAAATTTTAGCCATTCTATTTGATCTACAGTGGTATCTCATTTTTATTTCAAGTTGCATTTAAACCTAATGATTAATGATGGTGAGCATTTTTTAATGTGTATACTGTCCATTTTTGAACTGTACACTCAAATCTTTTTAAATTGGGCTGTTTCCCTTCTCGTTATTAGCTGTAAGAGTTCTTTTTATGTTCTCCTTATAAGTTCTTTGTCTAATATATATGCTGTAAATATTTTCTCCCAGTCTATGGCTTGCTGAGGTATAATAACAAATAAATATTTGGTGCTTGTACCCTGTTCTTGGCACAGAGCTCCTAAAACCCTTGGGGTTTCCTGAGTGATAGGAAAGTCTTTTGTTATTCATAAAAGGTCCCTTTCAACCACACCTGAGTTTTACTAATGAGGTGGCTTAAGGTGAGGCTAGTAAATAGCCTCAGAATGGGGTCCCCAGGAAGACCAAATAATTAGAGCATTGTTGGAACTTTAAATCCCACCCACCTATCTTAGGGGAGGGAGTCACCTGGAAACTGAGCTCTATAGAAGCTCTTGAACATGGAGATTTGGGGAGCTTCTGAGGTGAACACATCCACGTGCTGGGAGGTGCCATGCCTCAACTGCATGAGGTGAGAAGCTTCTGAACCAGGATCCTTCCAGACCTGTGCCTTATGTATCTCTCTATCTGGCTATTCATTTGTATCCTTCACAATAAACCAGTAAACATAAGTAAAGTGCTTTCCTGAGTTCTGTGAGCCATTCTAGAAAATTATCAAACCTTAGGAAGGTGTCATGGGAACCTCCAACTTACAGCCAGGTGGTCAGAAGTGTGGGAGGCCTGGGACCTGCAGCTGCATCTGGGATGGGGGCTGGTCTCATGGGGCTGAGCCCCTCAGCTGTGGGGTCTGTGCTAACCCTGAGTAGGTAGCATCAGAAATGAATTGCATTGAACTGTTGAACAACCAGTAGGGTTGTTGGAGAATCAGAGTTGGTTATTGGTGTTGAAAACCACCCAAACTTGCCTTTTCATTTGCTTAATGGTGTCTTTCACATGATACAGTCCAATTTCTCAATTTTTCCTTTGTCTTTCATGCTTTTGGTGATCTATGTAACATATTTTTTGCCTAATCTAAGGTCTCAAAGATTTTCTCCCTATGTTTTCTTCTAGAAATTTCTATAGTTTTACATTTTATATTTAACTCTATGATCCATTTCAAGTTAATTTTTGTTTATGTGAAGAGTTGAGGTTCTTTTTTTAATGCAAATATCCAGTTAATCCACCACCATTTGTTAAAAAGTCTTACCTTTTCCACATTAACTTTCCTTGGCATCTTTGTCTAAAATTAATTGATACATATGTGTGGGTTTATTCACAGAAAATGGGAGCAATAAGTGCCCCAGCAAATCTCCTGCATTCCAGATATACTGTTTATATATTCTGTTCCACTGATCTATAGTTAATCTTCTCACTAATTTCAAATATTTCAATTTACTGTAAGGTAAGACTTAAAATCAAAGAGTAGAGTAAGCCCTACTTGTGAGAGATTGATAACCTGTCTCAGAATTGTTTCATCTGTCATAGGTCCATGGCATTTTAATATATATTTTATTATCAGCTTTTTAAATTTGTATAAGAAACAAATGGAATATACGTTGGGAGTGTATTAAATCTATAGATCAATTTGGGGGAACTTGCATTTTCACGATATTGAGTCTTCCAATCCATGAGCATTGTATATATCATCTCATTTATTTATCTAGGTCATCTTTAATTCCTCTATGCCATATTTTATAGCTTCCAGTGTAAGGGGTGGGTGCTTCAACTTCTTTTGTTATATTTATTCCTGTGTATCTGTATCAGTTACAGTTCAATCAGAGAAGCAGAGACATTATATACATATATACATTTGTAACAGGAATTTGATCTAATGCAATTGTGGGAATCTCTAAAACTGTTGTCTTTGTGTTTAATGCTGAAACCTGAAGACACAGAGCAGGCAATCCTGAATGCAAGATAGTTGCAAAGTGAGGAACAGCAAAGACAAGCTGCAACCCATGAGTCTGAACTGGAACTTATGAGTACAAGCTGCTTGGAACCCACAAGGACATACTGGGTCCCTGTCAGTTCTCACTGCCTTCGCCTTGATGAACTGCATGTCCTGCAGTAGAAGTGATACCCTCAGTCATGGAGATAAACACACACCTGCAGAAGCTGAAGGATGACTCATGGGAAAGTGGAGCATTTGCAGGCCCAGGCGTTGCCCCAGACCAGCGAGCTGAGCCGGCAGATAAACACCAGCATGAGTGAGCTACAGAAGGTGTCTGCTCCAGCTTCTCAGGCAAATACACAAAATGGCTCCTTCTTTACTTCTGCGTTCCAAATCTCAGTTAAAAATATCTCTTGTAGGGCTTCCCTGGTGGCGCAGCGGTTGTGAGTCCCTCTGCCGATGCAGGGGACACGGGTTCGTGCCCCGGTCCGGGAAGATCCCACATGCGGCGGAGCGGCTGGACCCGTGAGCCATGGCCGCTGAGCCTGTGCGTCCGGAGCCTCCCCAACGGGAGAGGCCACAACAGTGAGAGGCCCACGTACTGCAAAAAAACCAAACCAAAACAAAAAACATTCGTATTAAAGTAAGGAAAAACGCTCAACTATTACAGTGCTCAGTTCTCTAAGTGGCACGCGGTCATAGGTGGTAATCACAACTAAGTTCTTCTACCACCCATTCAAAATTCCCTTTGCCTTCAGGAAGTGCACAGTTGATGGTGGCTGGGCTCTCGTAGGTGACCCAAACCTTCATTCCTGAATGGTCTGGTCATTAGCAATCCTGCCTGAATTGGGTTTTTGTAGTTTCCATTGACTTTACTCTCAGGACAGAAAAGTACTAAGACGTGCCCCCAGGGGACTGTGTGCATTCCAGTCACACTGCTTCTCACCCCACTGCAGAGTAGAACCCAATTTTTCCTTATGGTCATGATTAATCATCCCAGCCAATAGAGTAACTACCTTCTTTGCCTGGTGGTTCAGTGGCTACAGCATCCCAAAGTGGCCAGGTGATAATCTCTACTTCCATTTTCATGGAATTACTGTTGTTTTCCCTGATGGAAGCATTCCTCTCACTGGAATTTAGATCTCCAGATAAAGAGTGTAAATTTGAAGGAACAGGAAGTGCATATTTTTCTCATGGCTCACCAAGAGTCAGACATTTCCAATCCCTGGTTCCCAGATGCC